>NC_081531.1:31930775-32246544 GCF_030273125.1 Centropristis striata | reverse complement strand
GTAAATTGAGTTTTTACTGAATACCCTTTTTTCTGTCTTTTAGTGAGAGATATTGTAAACGGTGAAATTGTGTGATAATGTGTGCTTTACAGTGAAGAGCATTCATTTGAATTAAGTGTTTACTGTTAATAATTAACGTTTTCAGCTTGTGTGAGTTTATTGTGTGGTGTTTGCAAAATCTGGATGTTACTCAGTGTCAGATCTTAGTTCTTGTCTCTGTTGCAGCAGCTCTGCAAGTTTATGAATTCACTGATGAATGAATGAATGATTTGTGTTTGCCTACTATGTCAAGTGCTGCATGAGTGCTAAAGTTCCAAATAAAAGCTGCTCTGCTGTCTCGACAAGCTGATGAGCGAATTGATGAATGAATGAATGAATGAATGAATGAATGAATCATTTGATTGGCTTCTATGTATCAAGTGCTGCATGACTGCTGAACTGAAAGTCAATGAAAGTGCCATTCATCCAATGTATGCTTGGTCAAAGTCTCTTTCTGTCCACTAGAGGGCAGCAAGACACTTTCCCTTTATTTAGCTGATGAACATAACAATGATGTTATATCAAATAAAATAATATAGTATATATAATATAAACATAAAAAGCCCATGACTTTCTTCCTATATTTTTAAAATATATTATTTATTTTATATTGTCTTTATTTATTAAATAATTAAGTTGGCGCACTTGATTGACAATAGGCCTATATGACAGATAAATCTAATATTTTACTTACATTAATAGCTGCTAGTTGTATATGCTTTGGTTACATTTGAATGTATTGTTTGTATTATTGTTCACCTACCCAGGTACTAGAGACCTAATTTTATGGGTATTGTGTGTAGTCCCTGTCAAATAATGTATTATTTTATTTATTTTTATTTTATATTGTTACTATTTATTATTACATATTATGTATTATATACTGTACTATTATTATTATTATTATTATTATCATTATTATTATTATTATTATTATTATTATTATATATCGTCTAGTCACTATAGCATTGTTGCCATCATATCATCAGTATAATTAAGATCATCTTGCCAACCTACCAACTTCTTTTTTTTAACTTCTTAGGTGTCCTTGTTCTATTCTGTGTTTTATCTATCTATCTATCTATCTATCTATCTATCTATCTATCTATCTATCTATCTATCTATCTATCTATCTATAACCTAATAAATTATTATATGATTTTGTATCAATTAAATAACGTTTAAACAGCGTATTAAACATACCTGTTTAATCATGCAATCCCTTAAATGTTGAAATGATTCATTAAAAAAATTGTAATTAACATAAACTGCTTCTACAAGAGGCAGAGTTAATAGCTTATTTCAGCTATTTTAGTGTGAATTAATGGGATCTGTCAGGGGATCCTCCCTTGGCACTGTTTTGATAAACAAGCTCAAATTTTATTCTCTGTTGTGCATTCTTGCACCTTATTTGCATTTTGCTCCTTGATGTCCAAAGTGCCTTTTTATCTATTTTTTTAATTATTTGTTTATCTTTTTGTTAAAGTCTGCCAGTAACGCCTATAAAGAAGAACATTTAACGATTATTAATAATTTCTTTATGAATAAAATGACCTTGCTACCGTCTCTTAGTTTATGTCACATGACCACCTGCGGCAGGTGAAAGGTCATCATGTGACGTAGCATCTGTTTTGCTCGCGTGCAGCTGTGACGCAAGACGCTGCGGTCAAACAGCGGGAACGTTTAAACGGTGAGTTTTATTTGTGTGATTGATTATCAGTTTCATTTATAGTGTCAGCGTCACGCAGCATGATATCGGTCCTGACTGCTGCTTCTTCTGATTAACAGTTGGGACTGACAGTGACGCTCAGCTGTATTTAACTGTTGCTGAGCAACGGTTGATATTATGGTCTGTCTGTTTCTGCTGATGTTACAGTGAGATCATCAATCTGGATTTTAGAAGTTTATGCTGTTTAATAAGTCATTAGCGGTAATTGTACTACAGTTTTCTTCAATTTCTTGTTCATTTTAATGTCTGGTACAACTAAAGGTACATTTGTTTGGAAAATATAACAATAACAACAAAAATAGCTCTTAAGTGTTTAATTTAAGAGCTGATATCTAGCCATTTTCCATGGTTTTCTTGATAATAACCAAAATCATTATCAAGAAAACCATGGAAAAATGTCTAGATATCAGCTCTCAAATTAAACTCTTATGAGCTATTTTTGTTGTTATCATTATATTTTCCAAACAAATGTAGCCTACCTTTAGTTGTACAAGGCATTAAAATAAACAAGATATTAGAGAAAACAAGGGTGGTATAATATTTTTTTCCATGACTGTCTGTCTTTGATACATGCACTGAAACTTCTTGATGTGGATGTGTAACTGTAAATCTGCACGTATTCGTGTTCAACCTTTTAAATATTCAGTACTGATCTGTAGGCTAACTCTCTAGCTCTGTAGTACTGCATTTGTATTGTGTACCCTAAAAAGATAAATAAGAAATGTGTAAGTCATGTGTCTGTGAGATGTGCATCGTATGACAAACCATCTTAACGTCTCGTTAATGTGTTTTGGTGTTTTCTACACTGTTATCAAACTTTATTCTCATGTCATTTGTTTTGTAAATATTTGACTAAAGAGAAAGCACTCTACAATATCAGAGATCTTCTTTTTTTTTTTAGGTTTGGCATATCATTAAATCAGTAATTGAATCAGGTTCTCTTTAACTGAGTTGAGTTTAGACTCAATCGCTCTGCAGGTTGGTTAAGTGTTACGTTCATTGCCTCTGTATGTACTAGGTATTCATATTTTGGATTATCCCAAATTCTGCATACTGAATCTTTAAGCCACAAGAGGGCAGGGTAGCTAATAGGTTAAGAAATGTATGCTTTTTAACCCAAAATATTACATTTGTAAGCAGTTATCTTATGATATCATGGTGTGTTACTTTCAAGATCAATCATGTTGATTCGATTTGAATGGAGACGATTCAAGTTTTTACAATAATTATAATAATTATAAACACTAACAAGCACTACAATTATTCTTCCAATTAAAGCAAGAGTTAGAATTTTTAGAATTGTTTAAAATAAGTTCAGTTAGTTATCATTATCCAAGGCCTTCTGCATGCAGAGAAACACATTACAAAACATCTTAAAACATTAAATAGAATAAGATCAATTAGATTTAATTTGAGAAATGCACTGATGCAGTCTCTGAAGAGTCAAATTATGACTGTTATTTAGTTTTTTTATTTGTACAATAAACAAGGATCAGAAACACAACAACAGGAAAAAAGAAGCAGAAGTTGTGCAGGTGATATTAAAAAAAAGAAATATCACCTCAATACGAAATACATACAAAATATGCAAAGTCAATAGTCATGTAATCCACAAAAGTAAATAAATAAACAAAGAATGAAAAAACAATGGCGTGGTTAGCAACAACAATCAAGCAAATAAAGTATAAAATAATCTCTCTAAAAATCATGTAAATCTGCCATTCATTATGTTATTTCCATAATCCTAAAGGCCAACATATTGCTGTCTTCCTGTTGCATTCATATTCTCAGTGTTGTGACAATATGTTCTCGGGGATCATATGTTCTTGTGACAGTTTTAGAAACAAAATGTTTTTTGTCAAGCCTCATCAAACCACAGAACTGGAAGCAAGAGATGTTCCTCATTAAACGCCAGCTGTCGAACATGGCTGTCTAGAGGGCCTCGTTTATAGCTTATTACACCAAACCATGTTTAGTGTGACCACACAAAAATCAGATAAGACTGTTTAACTCATTAAAACTCTGGCTGCATCATAAACACCTTTATCTCACTTTAATAAGCCAATACTACGTTGCTGTAGCCTGTGTAACTAACAGGAAGCTGCATGTCTTATTTAACCCTCTGAACCCCAACAAGCTGTTTTAGAGCATTTTTCTCTCACTGTGTCCTTGTATTTCACTGCAGTATATGAGTTCTGCAGCTCTATGGATTCAGCACAATTATGGCTGGAAGTTAGCCTGGGTATACCCAGACTGCCTTGCGCGCTCGAATTTAATTTCGAACTGCAGCGGAGTCTGGAAACCAGGAAGGATTCTTAGCCCTGTTTTAGGGATCCAATCACAGAGCAGGGAGGGACGGCAAGACGATGACGCGTACTACTCTGCACTTGGAAGCTTGTAGTTTTCTTACGGATCCAACATGGCTGCTGCAGACGCAAAACTCTCTTTAGCTGTAGATGGTGTTTTAAATAGTTTAGAGCGAAAGTTGAAAGGCGAAAGGTCTCTCGGCGGCTCTGCTGAGATCACCGGCGTTATGGTAGCGGGGCTATTAGCGCCGCTAGCGGCTATTAGCGCCGCTAGCGGCTAATAGCTAATAGCCACTAGCGGCTAATAGCCCCGCTACCGTGGACAGCGGAGCCGCCGAGAGACCCGCAGCAGCTTGTTTATTGCCCATAAAATCAGTGGATGTGTGTGGCTGAATGACATGAGGGGGAATAAAGCGTGAAAATAAATAATCTTGCAGAAAGCGAGAACTAGAGGAGCAAAGCAGCAAACAACACTCTCTCACAGACACACACACAACAAACATCCATTTCTGTTGCTCTACTACGTCATCTGGTATAACTGATCTGAGTGGCTAAGAGCTACCTACAGACGCTTTTGATAGACATTCTAAGCGTCCAATAAACGGCTCTGGAGGATCGTAAACCACACCTCCTCTACGGAAAAATACATTGCTCGTTGCCAGACTAGACCTCATTTGAGAATAGTCTGGTGTTAGCCAGGCTAGCTGGAAGTGGGAACAACTCAAAAATGTCTTTTGTGCAGAATAACACAGTCATATACAGTTTGAATTTATATTTATATGTTTGTATGTTATATATTTGTGCCCACAGGTTTCAGGAAATATTGGGAAAAATCCACATCCTATATAGGGCTGGGCGATATGGACCAAAAGTCATATCCCGATATTTTTAGGCTGAATATACGATATACGATATATATCTCGATATTTTTATCGCAAAGTGAGAGCAAATGTTCAGTCAACGTCAAAGCCAAATATGACATGTCATAAGTAGTTTTATTGAAACCGTTTATTTAGGTGAACATAAATACTGTATAACAACAGGAGTACCTTTTTTTTAAAAAAATCAAAGCTCCATAAAGTGCACATTTAAATAAAAAAATATCTTAAATAAAAGCCGCAGCTGGCCCGGAGCAAGGATCACTGTGCAAATTTGAACTATATCAATATATGCGATATGGTCTAATTCCATATCACATTTAAAATTATATCGATTTGTCTTTTATATCGATATATCGCCCAGCCCTAATCCTATACATATTGAACTATTTGCATTTTTGCAACCTCTACTTACAACCTCTCCTGTCCTCTCCTCTCTGCTCTGTGTAAACAGATTTTCAGTGAATATATGTCACATGACCATTCGTCTCACTAGAATCAATAATGTTTTCACAGTGTCACTGAGGAGCAGAATTTAATGTTTTTAACAGGGTTTGGTCATTCCAAGCGGTTTATTTTTGGCAACATTTTAAACGAGACATGACAGAAATATCACAATTTTAAGCTTAATTTTGGCTACTTTTTCTAACGGAAACTTTCGAAACCTATGATCCGTTAAAGGACTGTTGGGAAGTTCTTCTTAAATATTGCCTGTTTTTACAGTTTCTTGCTGTGACAGAGGGTTAATGCACAGGGTCGACCACATGGAGGAGCTGCTGTGATGCCATGAAGTCCACCTTCTCACTGCTGAAGCTGGAGTAACACAGCACAAATAACAGCAAATAAAACCTGACTTAGCTGATAAAAATCACTGGGGAACAAGTTGTAAAAGATAATTCGCTCACTCATTCTGCAATATTTGTTTTTAATAAAAGCAGATTGTTTAGTCTGGGTTCAGTGAAAGGTCTCCCTGTGCTGCCATGGCTACAGTTGATAACAGTGTCTTATGACGTGCTATGCTTTGTTGTTCTCGGTTGGCCGGGTGTGCATTTTAATGACAGTCAGTGTCCACTTGTACTTCTTACTGCCACTTGAGCATCCAGTTGAACAGGAGGTGGAAATTAATCCACTAATCCCTTTGCTGTATTTTAATTACAGCAAGAACAACAGGTCAACGGCTTGCTTGCTTTGCACAATTTGAAATTGCTTTTGTTTTCTTTTCGTGAGGGGCAGCGGTGGGGTTTATTCTATCATATTTTGAGCGCAGAATGTTTACTGTGTATGGGTAACTTTATAGAAATGCTTCAAACAAACATGGAAAGTGAAAAATCTGTAACTTTTTATATAAAGTAGACACAGACCACACAAACAACAACAACAAAAAACAATGCCTCAGTGTTCCACATGCTGTTAGTGTGTCCCAGCATGTCATCACTTCTGGACCAACCCTTTCCACCCACAGGTCAGCTGCAGCAGTGGAACAAGTAGCAATTTCACAGTCCCACTCCTGCTGTACGCTGATATGAATGGAAAAGACTGCCGGGATGCAGACGTTTCTCAAGGCAGGAGGGAACATATTTAATTTAACATTTACGCTCAACTCAGCAGATACCTGCGGGGGGAAAAATACAAACGAATATTTATAACCAGGTCCAATCAGATAAGTCCAAATGTAAACAGAGGAAAAGCCTGGCTCTGCTCAAAATGCAGCTCAGATGGGTACAAAACCCATTATTAGTTCAGTGTGAAGGTCAGAGTCATTACCGCTCATTCACCAGGGATCTGCTTGCCCGAAACCATTAAAACACAATAAAACAAAAATAATTAAGTGGATTGGTGTGGGATAATTCTGCTCCTATGCTGAAAATATGTTTAAAAAACGTGATTGTATTTTAATGCAGTCTATTATGTATACACCTTGTGTTGTCCATCATATTGATGTCTGAACAAATGGCTCAAAAAGCCCAGCTGTTCTCCCACAGGAAACATTTGAACAGCCCCATGGGCATATTCAGTGTTTTCAGGGGCCAATCATATTGCGCCTCTATCAGAGATGCGCCATGCAGTCTAAACGCACTGATCTCAACTCTGGCTGAACAACTGTGGAGCTGCAGCCGAGTCCAAATGCGACACTTGGAGGGAGACTGTCTGGGACTGACTGAGTGGTGATCAGCTGCGGGGAAACTTTTTGGAGATAAATGTTTTTTAAAATCTACTAGAGATTAATATAACTGCGATTCAAGAAGAGAAGGAGAAAATAAATGGGATAACAAGAATCGCGAGAACTTGATCCGCGGTTCAGTTTAGCCAACTTTGTGCAGCAGCACCATCCGATCTGCCTCTCAGTCCGTGCGGGCGCAGCAGCAGCAGAGGAGGCGGCTGGATGTGGCAGGAGACGGGTCACTGAGCTGCAGCGAGCCGGGTGCGAGTTTCCCCCCTATAGTCCCCCAAGTCTCCAATGTCACCGGACAGGATGATGATCTTTGGACTTCTGCTCAATGTCTTCTCTCATGGTAGGCACCACACTCTTTCTTCTCACCGCAGTCTATGTTTTACATGTAGACTATATCAGCCACACGTGCATCATTCATGCCTGTTAAATCTACAGAATGTGTGGAAGATTTCTTGTCTTCCTGTAGCCAGAACTTGAACAGTAATGCATGCGTTGCATTTCTTCTTCATGCAAATGTCTGATGAATAGAGCAACATGAGGACCCTGAATTAGTCTGTAATAGTGATAATATTCAGCTATTATTTTACACACCCTATAGAGTTTGATGATAACTTAATCA
Source organism: Centropristis striata (assembly GCF_030273125.1). Classification (NCBI taxonomy): domain Eukaryota; kingdom Metazoa; phylum Chordata; class Actinopteri; order Perciformes; family Serranidae; genus Centropristis; species Centropristis striata. The sequence continues at coordinate 32,238,800 of NC_081531.1, read as the reverse complement.
TGAACTTTTTTTTGCAAATCCAAACCAAATCTTGTTTTAAATATTTGCACATAGTTTACCTCATGTATGCAATATGATAGAGGGCAGCTGGCTCTTTATTTTAAAATACAAAACAAGAGTAGAGACTAAGCATCAAAGCATTATAGACACATTTATTATTCCAGGTTTTAGTGAAAGTTTTCTAGATGACCCTCAAAAAGACATTAAAAAGACCCATAAAGTCAGTTTATTGAATACACAGCAGCCTTAGATTTTGTGCATGTGGATGACATCATGGGATCTGTTATTTCTGCTTTGGACTCGTTCCAAAAAGAGCTGTTCATCTCCCACTATATTGATTAGACTGTCTCAGATCATGGAAATATCACACATGAATTGTTAAACTAAACACCTTTAAAAGCATATCAGCTGCCATATCCATAAATCATTGACATTTTACATAAATTGTGCATTCGATAGGATGAAGGATTAAATATAAAACCATCATAACAGAGTGGAGTCTTTGTCTTTGCTGGTGATTAAATGTGCAAAAGATTGGGATATTTTTCATTACCACACACACATAAGCTCCCGTAGATTGAGTTACTATCATTAAAGTCAATAATGTGACTGTGGCTGGATAAGAAATCTCCCAGTGGAGCGTAACGCTTGTTGATCTGTGGTTATTGTTATTGATTTATGTCATTTTTGATCACAAGTGCTCTTCAGGCGGGAGCAGAAGTCATGCTTCCTGCTTCAGTGTGAACACAAACCATGTGAAATAGTCTTCATGTGAAACAGAGCAACCCTTGTTTGCTCTTCACTGCAGAAATACAATACAAATACTGTATTTTTGACAGGATTATTTAGGTTGTACGCTCTGTGAGGGCTTCACTGCATCCAGGGAAATTGAGATAATGTCAGGTGAGGCTGCCCATTAGAGATTAGTATCATAAAATGACGAATGCTTTCTTGTGAATGTCAAACCTCTCAGGCACCCAGTTTATCATCCGGTGTGTCAAACCCACCTGCCAGGCACTTCGGTGGAATCACACAAAGAAAAGCAGTTATTCTCAAGAGCTATTTAATCGAGATCTGAGTCATTAAGGATGCAAATTACACTATCATGATGCAGAATTTCATGTCATTATACCTGATTGCAACGTAAATTATTGGATTTAAACGTTGTTAATTGACATCATTAGAAAAAGGTGAAATCTGTGCAAAACTCCATTGACTTATCTGATTTTAGGGCAAACCTGTTTTAGAGCTTCTCTGGGCCTAAAGGTGTACAGTAGGTATTTTATAAATAGCCCCTTCAGACTGTATTCCATTTCATACAATGTTATTTTTACCTTGCAGGGCATCTGGCATTGTGCAACTCAATGGCCCAAACAATGGCAGAACTTTAGAGGCAGACAACAGCCTTCCCAAAACATCTCACCACTGACACTCCAGCAGAGCTCAGGGCTAGCACCACTATCATTAATGTGTCTTCAAAAGATGGAAAGAGTAGAAATGAAAGAGTAGAATTGCACCTGTGTGTACAGATTGCAGAAAACAAACACCACTTATGCTTTATGACTTCATACATTGCAGCTAGGAAACACAAGAAAGATCCTGTGTGTGGAGAAAAAACTTTATAATTTATAAGCTGTTGTTTCGTCCGCTATGTGTCACTGATTTGATACTGAAACGACTCCCTGCTGGTTATTGTTTGAATGCATTGTTGCATTCATCCGTGTCTTTTTTCCAAATTAGCAGCAGTGCAATGGCAGGACATGAGATCACTTTGAATGTGGTCATACAGTATCTTTGTCAGATAAATCAAGGCTATTGTTGAATGACATTAAACCTGACTTTGACCCTTTGCTGCCAGGCCTCTGTGGATTATTACTAAAGTCCCAGTGTGGACTCCGACTGGTGATTGAGTGCTGCTATTTTGGTACTTCATTTAGTGGAAGCGATTGAGCCGTAACATGGTTGTCATAAATTTATTAGAGCTCATTTTCCGGCTGTGTAAAGTTACACAGGTCTTGGGTGGACTAATATCCGCATGCTCGAGCTGGTTCTGTTCAGGGTTTGGCTGTTTGATGTACACACTGTAGGGGGTTGAGCGCACACAGGTTTATTCAATCCTTGGCTTCTTTATCTTTCCCGCTGTGCCGTGGACTCTTCTTTTTTCTCCTTTTCTGCTGAGGCATTGTCTTTATGCACTCTATGCCTGTAATTCAGTTTCGTTTAGGACGACAGCACACAAAGATTAAATTGGCAACACGCCCATTGCACATTACTCAGATAAAAAAAACAACACACTTTCTGAAATATGCAGTGATTTCACATTTGAAGTTAAAGAAATCATTTTAAATGCAATTAAGAAAAACTAACATCAAAATGCTGGTTTCTGAATGTCACCTGATTTCTTCTGGACTCACTTTCAAGCTCGTGGATTTTAATTTGTATCAATTTTGTGCCTGTTAATTTGTTGCTGTGGGCTTTGCATCTTGATTGTCACTTGCACACACTTGGATGGCACCAGCAGCCCGGTGGATACTGTGAGCTGCTGTCTGGCCAAGAAATTATTTGGCACTTCGTAATTTTAGGACTGCACCAGGTAGCAGGAGGCAGAAGCCTGAAATATTCACACAGCTCCACACACACACACACACACACACACACACACACACACCCTGACTGGCTGATGCACCTGATGCAAGCATGTATTTTACCTGGAGTACAGAGGAGGGATGGTGTCTGTTTGCGTGATGTGGCTGCACAATGCAGCAGCTCATTAAACAGGTCTCATACATGTATGGATGCACCGGGCAACTGTTGATTCAGAACATTAAACCTTTATTCTTGGAGAGTTGTCACCTTTTGATGCTCAGACCACATAAATAATGTTCAAGTTATTTTTCTCAGCCCTCATTCATCTCAACTAATTCTGCTCTTCAGCTAACAACGTGTGTGTCATGTGGTCAGATGTTTTCCCTTTTGGTTGAGCTGTCCCTACCTCTACTGTATGCCATAATAATGACAACGGTCACATCTTATTCCTCACTGCAAGCGTGCATCCCTGCACAGCACTGCACAGCGCTGGACTCATCTCTGCAGAGTTTGTGCATAAAAAACCCCCCAATTAAAGCATGTTAAACTGTGCTGCACCTTTCAACGCCCCAGTCACACAGAGATCCAGCCTTGTTAGCTTGCACAAATTGAGGAGCAAACAAAGGTGTTATTTGCTCATGCATGCAAAGCAGTTTGGGGCGGGTTTTTTCTTTTGGAAGAGTGTGTGAATCTTTGTTACATCTACAACTCTTGGGAAAGAAGCCAGCACGGCATCTTTCTCAGCTGTACGATTAAAGAAAATTGCATCTTTTGTGAAGACAAGGGTGTTGAAATCAAGTTGCTCTTTGTACAAAAGATGCAATTTTTGTGCTCTTCTCTTACATATGACATGTTATTGCTGCCACATGTGTGGTCCTGATGTGAAAAAAGCCACAGGAGCCACTAGTGGAAAGATATTGAATAGAACACTTAGGTTGAGATTCTGGATGGTTTGTGATAAAATTGGAGGCAGAGAATAATGAAATCTGGCAGAAGAAGCATCATGGAGGGATTGAGGTGGATGGAAAGATGCAGAAATGAGATTAACAAAGGAAGTAAGGAAAGAAGTTGAGGTTTCATTAAAAATATCTGAGAGAAAAAGATCACCCAGAAGAATGGGGTGATATTTAAGTGAAATACAAGTTTTTTTATGACAATTGAGAGAGAGTTTGATTGCCTAATAACAATGATTAATATATATGGCATATTGTTTGGCAGCTGAGGTATTTGGAAGCTGAATGTCATCTGAAGAGGAAAGTCACTGGTAGTTCAAACAGTCAGGAAATAAATCAGTTTCTATTAATGAAGCAGAACTTGCCCTGTTTCTTTAAGAGAGCAGCTCGGCTGAGGTAGCCCAGGGCTGTGCCTGTAATTTTCCTCATAACAAAGAGAATATGTGCAAACTGTTAAGCATATGTTTGATGTTCATAGAAGGTTTAATGTTAGAGGACGATGAGTCGATTGGGGGAAAGTGAAGAAACTGAGAGTTCAGCAGAAAGACTGTCAATAAGAGCCCACAAAGGCTTTAATCAGCACCGATTATTAACCAACTGTACCCGTCCTGCAGAAACACCTGCGTCCACTGGTGCACTGATACACGAGAGGAGTTTGTTCTAATGCACAAGAGACCGAAATGTCCTGAAAAACACTGAATACGTGCACAGATCCTCCATAATGGCACAAGATGATGCAGCGTTTTTTAATCAAACTTTATTGTCTGAAATGAAGGCACTTAAATTTTTGGAATGAAATGGGGTCAGTCACTTTTTGAGTTTTGTTTATTTTTAGACTTGGACCTAATCTACCAGTTGCTGTTGCAAATGTTTACAAAGACCCTCCTTTCATTTGCCATCTGCTCTGTCCGATTTTTAATAAATATATATATTTTGAATGTAGTAGCTTAAATCAAAATGAAAATAGGCATTTTGGCAGGAGAATCATTGTTTCGACTTACAAACATGTGCTCTATTGTCCTGCATTTTACTCACTCCCATTTATTAATCCAATGCTTCCTAATGTAGCCTTGTAGGGTCAATTAGCTTTCGCATTAGTACTTCATTAACTGCACAGTATATTGGGGATATTTATAATGTTACACCATCATGGATTACATCTATTAAAACTCAAATATGCTGATTATGGGTCAGTTCAGGTCATGGTCATGGAATTATAACATCAAAACACTCTGATAATGAACACAAGAGGCTTCAAATAAGTTCAAAGTCATCCAGGTGTAAAAATACAGTTTAGATGATTATTTTCAATATTAATTTATATACAGATAATTTTCTTGACTAATTGATTAATTGTTGGTTCTATAGTGTCGAATCATTGTTTACCAAATAGAAGGTCTGGAACACAGGAAGTTTGGTTACAAATGTCTCAATCTTGGATCCCTCTGATGAAGATTTAGACGTGCTTCTAAGTGCAACAATCATTCTTGAATAACAATTATTTCTTCTTCTTATTTTTTTATATGAACTGATCTGCATGCAAATAAAAATCCAAATCTATCAGGTAATAGCCAAAGGGTTCTGAGATTCTGAAGTCATTAAACATGAGGGTTAATGTTACTCGTACTGCCGTTGCCTATAGACTTTGCATTGATATATGTTTATGTAGATTAAAAGTGTCTATTAATCAATTATCAAAAAAATAGATCATTTTTTATCTAATCAATGTTTTGTTTTATCAATTGAAAAATCAACAGGAACAAAACTATAGCAACTGATTGTCTCCATATTCCACATTCATCAATAACAAAACAATTTAAACAAAGATACAATAAAGAGATGAAATTAAAATAATAATAATTAAAAACAAAAAATGACCATCATGGAACAGAAGCAGAACCCAAACAAGTCACTGTCACTTTTAACTAAATCTACAGGTACTCACCATCTTCCACTTCAGACCGCAGCCAGCTTTTATGTGGAAAAATAATCTGTAATGTAAACACAATGCATTCTCGTCACTTTGTATTGCCCTTGGCGTCTGATATCGACACACAGAACCTCTCTTTTTATGTTGTTTCACTGCAGTTTTTAAAATTTGATCTCACTGTATAAGAATAAAATGGTTGACACTGGTAGAGTGCTTACCATGTAGGCATCCTTGCTGCGGCGGAGCCGGGTTCGAATCCGGCCTGAGCTCCCTTTGCTGCATGTCTTCCCCTCTATCACCCCCTTTCTATCTGTCACTATCAATAAAGCAAAAAATGCCCAAAAAAGAATCTTAAAAAAAAAAAAAAATGGTCAAAATCTGAATCATAGATAGATAGTTGGTATAAAATTTGCACATCGATGCAATTAGTGTCTGACTGAAGGTGTTGCTATTGATCACCAGGGCGTGGAGTGGGTGGGTGGGGTTGGTCATGATTGTACCCAGTTAGTTGAAGGTTCTGGCCACCTGCTGGACGTCTGTTGTTAGTCCCGATCACAAAGCCAGCCTTCCTGAGCAGCTTGTGCAGGCTGTTTTTGTCTGCTGTGCGGACGCCTTCACCCCAGCAGACAACAGCAAAAATCAGAGCACTGGCCACCATTGTATGCTGGACAGTGCACAGCAAGGGTTGGCAGATGTTGAAAGACCTTACCCTCCTTAGGAAATACAGTCGGCTTTGTCCCTTTTTGTACACTGCCTCCATACGGCTCCTCCAGTCCAGCCTGCTATCAAGCTGCCCACCAAGCTACCTCTGCTTGTCCACCACCTCCACCTCAGTGCCCTTGATGGTGACTGGAGTTGGTTGGGTCCTCCTCCTCCCCCTCCTGAAGTCCACAATTATTTCCCTGGCTTTTGTTGTGTTGAAATGGAGGTGGTGATGTGCACTCCATTCCACACAAAGCTGTTGATTGCCCCTCTGCACTCAACGTAAAGGTTAAGGAAAAAGAACAGAGTTGGAATTAAAAACAGATACTTTATCCTTTAAACAACACATGTTGACTTCAAATAACAACACTGATTCTTGGTTTCACACAGGACATTAAAAACGGATTTTGGGTCAAAGTTCGGGGAACGTTTGCACATCCACCGAAGTCCGTTACGTAACGTTAAGTGTGCATTATTGCCATGAATGGGTTTAGATTAGAGTTAGTGGAAAGCATTCAGACACCAAAGGGTGCCTTGTGTATCACACGTCAAGGACAAATTGTCGGTATCTGATGAGTTGGGAGTGAGACCCAGCTGGTAAACACACTCATTTGCATGCAGTCCACTGAGGGATCCCACTAGTTTGCGGGACAGATGAATGAGTGCGAGTAGTAACAAGTGACAGCAGTCACGGTCATGTTCCTCCAGTTTCACTTCATTTTGTCGCCTTGCTGCCATTTCCTTCTTGAGCCCATGACTTCCTTCCAACTTGTCCCTTCTGTCACGATCTCCGTGAACACACTTCACATCAGAGTCACACTCTCCCGCCACGGTCTCCTCTCAAGTCAAATTACTGCCCAACAATCTGGATGCTCTGCAACCAATCCAATGAAAAATGGAAAAGGGAAATTCTTGCCAAAACCAGTTCCCTCCCTGTGAATGTCGGTGGGTGTGTTTCGTCGTTTATGGCGTTAACCTTCATCAGCTTTGCCTCACGAATTCTATTAATCACCCCAGGGGAAAATCAATAGGGTGTGTTATGGCTCACAGTCATTTATCTCACTTTCTCTCCTTTTCTTTAAAACACACACTCACACCAACAATTCCCTCAACCCAGACTTTTACTTTGGAAATGTGTTGCATCTCAAACAGCATAATGTGACCATGCTTTATCTTTATCATTAAATAATGTTCAAGTTATTTAAAAAAACAAGAAAGAAAAAGATTTAGCAGAGCTGCTCTGCACTATAAGGTTTTTGTCGCCTGTGTGTGCACAAAAGCATTGTGAAACTAAAAATTGCTGATAGTCCCTCTTTATCAATGGGGAGCCAGAGGGAGCAAACACTGAGAAGGAATAATGAATAAGCTATTCACTGCTCAAACAGGAGATTAAATAAAAGCCTCTTTAAACTGCAGTTTAAACTGGATGAATTTAATACTTTAGTTTAATAATCAAGGTATCATGGGACACAGAAAGGCAGGTAATCATCACCTTTACATCAGGGATCTGTGACTGTGAGTATGACTCACTGCCCTGAATGTTACTCCTGTTTTTTCTTCCCCACCTCTCCCTGTGGAGTCACTGCAGTAGCCTTGGCAAGTTTCCTGCAGCGGCAACGAAGCGGAGCGTCTGTTTATGATATGTCTCATGCCAAAGTGAGACATGGACCTCATGTGGCGCCTGAGATTGCAAAACATGCAGCAGCAGAATTGAATTGTAGCCGCGCTTTGTGCCGCCAGTCAGCAGGAGCTTAATCGAAGTGTGTGACCGATCCAGCACAAAGCTGCGTGTGTGGCGTGTATGTTAATATACCGAAGCTTAACTCATACATATGGATAAAACTGCTGCAGATATTTGCTCACAGGAAAGTTCAAGCATTTATTTCTAGTTAGACAACATATTCGTGCCATTTTTATTCCTTTTGTGCAGTTAAAAAGTGACAGGATATAGCAAATTAGCAAGATAAAGCGGTAAAAGTGTGTGCATAATGCCTACCCAAGCTATTTATCTTCTCCAGAATTGCTATGTGAAAAGTGTAATTTGCGGGGACAATTATGTGTCACATTTGAGAAAATTAATTTCCCGAAATGCTCCATCAGAATGCATTTTTATGAAGAGGGTTTTTTTCTTTCTTCTCTCATCTCCCTCAGGCTGCTTCTCTGGCCTTCCTACATTGTGCTTTCCATGGAGAAACAATCAGTATTGTGAAATGATTTGTAGTTTTCAGTCATTCTAGACAGAAGACTGCCAATCAAAACACTCATAATGCTTTATCAGTGTGGACCAACACGGCTGTTGTTCTGCTGTAACAATGTGTTTCGTTTTAAAAGGAAATGTGGCTGGTGATATGAAACACATTTGTACCCAGCGACCCTTGTTTAACTTAATGGGATGAATCCTTTTAAATACTTATACGGCTGAAGGCACTCTTCAATATCTTGGAGCAGCACATTTTGTAGGTGCAGCAGACTGAACTTCAGGGGGGAAACATCCTTGTAGTGGACGTCTGAGTCGAGGCGCTGTCTGAATGTGATATCCAAGTGGAGTCTCTGTCTGAAAGCAAAATTGGAAGCAAAAGTGTCCGTTGAAGTACTCGTTGAACAGTGTTGAATAAATTGGTTTTGTCTTTAGCATCACAGAGTCTGACATTGGTGAAAAAGCTCGCTCCAAGTGAAGCGGCACCCTGCTGCAAAAGCTTTGGCCCCCAGCTGTTCATGTGTCCTTTTTCAATAATAACAGCAGTGCTTGTGAATGATGATCCACGAGGACATAAAAATATGTCAGCATTACACCAGTGTTTTTACACTTTTAGCACATTTTATCCTTCATTATTTTACATCAATGGCAATAACTTCCAACAGTATATCACACGTTTTTAGATACATGTTTACTGCTCTCTAGATAAGTCTGGATTTATACCAGTATGGCATGAGTAAATTAGCCCCTCACCTGCCTGAGGGAGGTGCAGACTTTATTTTTTTGCCAAAATGTAATTATTATAATATGAGAAGGGACTACTTTGGAAATGCTCTCTTGTTGGTGGTTCAGGAAGATCCAAGACTTGAGGGATGGCTGTTGAACAGCATGTTTTTTGATGCAGGAAATTAATAAATTCACCACTCACAGCATCCCCGCTGGGTCGTCTTTTCAAAGTTATTTTCTAGATAACTTTAGAAATCAAATCTTCAAATCTTGGATACCCACATTTCTAATAAGACCAAATAAAATGTTGCCAAATTCTTCTTCTCGGCTCACTTGTTGTACCAAAATCAATTACAGTTTAACAGAGATTCAAAATACTGCATTGCAGGGAGGAGGACAAGGGTGCACATTTAATGTAACATTAATGTGTCAGATTATAGTTTGAATGTGACATTACATCCATCAGTTTTGTGGAAAATCTTCAACATTAGCTATCACTACTGGTACCAATCTTAATCTCATATATGAGACGCATTAAGGGTCTGAGTTGCTTTCAAGTATTTACTCTGCTATAGATCAACCTTTCTCATTTAATTACAGTCACATTTTGAAAATGTAACCTTGACCAATGCTAAAGATCTGATTAGACTAAAATATTAATTTCAGTACTACATAATTAGATAGCAAAGCCTCAAAATCACTTCTTCTGTCTGTTTTATGGCAGATTGCAACCATTGACTTTGAGGTTTCATACTTTCCCTTCTTTACTACAGACATTGTTGCATCTATCAGTTGCACTCTTCAAAATTTAAGTAATCTGCTACTTCTTTTGCACACGTTCTAACTGTTAGAAGGGACATCTCCCTTACACCCCCCCGAGATCTGCACCCAGATTCTTTACATTTCCCTAAATGTACGCTATAGCTAGATATTCTTATGTGATAAGAAAGATAACTAACGGTACAACAATGTGAGGTAACTGCAAGCTGGAGGTGGGAAGGACACGCAGCTCTCATCTGCAGAAACACTGAGACACTAAAGTGAAAACACATGGTTCAAAAATTAAAAAGGCAAAAGTGTGTTGTAAGACTGCGTAAATAAAAACAGTCGGAGTCCCAACGAAAAGATGAAGCAGCAATTATAAAATCATTATGACCATAACATAACCAGATAATGTTAAATTAAATTATCCAAGAGACTCCTTTGTTTCTGTGAGAAGTGTTGAGGTTCTGCCCATGTTGCTGCTCTATTACACTTGTGTGCTTTTAATTTAATCCTATAGTAACCTGTAGTGCAGTGAAGGGTCTGTGGAGTGCACTCACCTTGCTCTGTTGCCTTAATTACAACCTATTTAGTTTAAAGACTGGATAATGCAGCTATAAACCCAGCTGCATTGCACAATACACCAACGCACTGACTGTCTCAACCTCTCCTCCAGGTAGTGTGCCAGTATCTGCATCCTTAGACTGTCTGGTGGCGGAGCAGGGCTGCATCCAGGAGCAGTCCTGCATGGTGCTCTATCGCCTGCTGGAGTACTGTGCGTCTGAGGAGGCCGTATCGCCCCTGGGCCCAGACGCCCGCCTGGAGTGCCTGGAGGCCCAGAATGCCTTGCAGCATTACCGCCCCCTTCAAGTTTGCAAGTGTCAGCGCGGCTCTCGCAGGGAGGAGCACTGCCTCAGGGTCTACTGGACTGTGAGATTTGCAGGTTGGTTTAAAAGGAAAGTTGACCCCCCAATATAAAAAATACACTCCAAGAACTTTATAAAGTCGTACCTTTAGAAAGATTGACTGCATGTGTAAAATGGGGATGAGGGTCTATGGAGAGAACAGGGTCCGCCTTCTTATTATATCTACCCCCCAAACCTTCAGAACATCGTTACAAAGGGCAGATATGCTTTTGACTGGAATAATCACATTAGCCTGTAAGTGAATTATTGGAATTCACTTTTTTCTCCTTTCTTCAAAGAAATGAGGAAGAACATGGTGGTAGATAAGAACAGGTGGTAAATATATATATATATATATATATATATATCCAGGTCTTTCTCTCTCTGTCTAGAGAGACAGATAGAAATAGAGACAGAGAGAGAAAGACCTGGAGGTTTAGTTGAAAAATGAAAGTCATAGGTCTTGCAAGTTTTTTTTGTTTTGTTTGTCTTGTTTGTATTTGCTTTTGTTACTTAGATGGTGATATTTATACCTTTCTCTAATAGTTATTATTTATTTATTTATTTTTAAATCTTTTATTGAAATCTCAGAATTTCAATTAAGATTTATTTTAGTCGATAGTATTTATAATATTTCTTTTTATTAGATTTAGATGTTAGATTTCTTTATCAGAGCATATACAACAACATACAAATATAAATTTTAAATTTTAAAAAGATAAATTCTAAACACACAAAAGAGGAAAAATATGTGTGAACTGAACTGTCCCTTTAAGCATCCACGTGTTTGATTGTCCGTTGCTTTATGATGATACTATCTGCTGTTGTTTCAGCATATGATGAGTATGAAGTGTCTCCATATGAAGAACTGGAGTTAAATCTGGTGAGAAACATTGAGATGTCACATATGGCCTCCATGGTAGCAGGTACTGCTCTTTTCACAAATAATTAAAAGTTTAATGTTGATATTGCTGTGTGTCATTTCTACTATTTCCTGATGCTCTGTTTTCTTCCCGACAAGCGTCCTCTCAGAACCAGTGTCTGAAGGCAGCACAGGACTGTGGCCTATTTGAGAAATGTGGCTCCCTGCGGTCAGAATATGTTGTGGCCTGCACCAAGCGAGCAACAGCCTCTGACAACAGCTGTAACCGCCAGAAATGCCACAAAGCCCTGCGGCGCTTCCTGGAGCGCGTGCCAGAGGAGTACAGCTTCGCTCTGCTGTTCTGTCCTTGCTCTGACACTCTGTGTGGAGAACGCCGGAGGAAAACCATCGTCCCGTCGTGCTCCTATGAGGAGAACGGGAGAGGAGAGGAACGAGTGGGCAAGCCCAACTGCCTCAGCCTGCAGAACTACTGCTCCAGAGACGAGCTGTGTAGGTAAGACTGTACATGGAGGGTTTCAGCATGGAACCACAAAGAACAAAGGCTTACTATAAAGCCCTGAGCTGTAGAGTACCACAAAGGCGATGAATGCACACTGTTGAGTTTTGACCACTAGTTGCACTATGGAGCAGTGTTTTGATGAGTGGGTTCCTATTTTGTATGCACCTCATGTACGGGTGCAACTATGATTTTCATCATCTACTAAACTGTTGGTTATTTGCTTCGATTAGCTGTTTAATCTGTACAACATCACAAAAAATACTGAAATATTCAGTACCAGTCAAAGGTTTGGACACATCTTCTCATTCAATGTTTTTTCTTTATTTTTATTATTTATTAAACAGATTTAACAGATTATTAATGAAGACATCAAAACTATGAAAGAACACAGTATGAAGTATAAATGTGTTAACAAACCAGAATATGTTTTATATATTAGATTCTTCAAAGTATCCACCTTTTGTTTGATGACAGCTTTGCATACTTCTGTTATTCTCTTAGTCAGATTAATGAGGTGATCACCTGGAATGGTTTTGTTTTTCAAGAGTTAATTGTGGAACTTCTTGCCTTCTTAATGTGTTTGAGAGCATCAAAGTGAAAGGTGAATAATCTAAAATATAAGTCAGAAATGAATCTTGTAAAACAGTAAATTTGAAAATTAATGCATAACAATAATAATTATATTTTAGCATTAAACATATATTTTGGTTAAAGAGTTTCTACATACTGGTGTATCAACCATGACAGAAGCAAATGATTTTGGCAATCACTAATGCTGTTAATTTAGGACAGCTGTGGTACAAACCGGTGGTCTAATGCATTTTTAAGCACTGTATATAAATATAAACAGTAGAAACAATATGTGTGTAATTTGAATGAGGGAAGGAGCTGTGCAGGATTTATTTGTCTGCTGAATTGAATAATCAACTCATAGTTTAGCTCTAATCTTGTTCTCTAATAGCAAATGAAAACACCCTGAAACGGCTTGGGTTCACATGTTTCAACAACACATGCATAAAACATTTTATCAAACATGTATCTCTTTATAATTGCTGGTTTACCCGTTCAGGCTGGCTCATCTCTGCAGAAATTGGCTCTTCTCATAATTTATAGATAAGGTCTATTGTGAACTGGGTCGCGAGGGTTTGATATTTGTATAAAGAAAAGTCTGTCCTCAGAGAAAAAGTTTGGGAAACACTGTGTTAGAAGGCTGTGGTAAGTAGCCCTGTAAACATGATGATACTATTCATGATGTGCTGAAATCCGGTTTCAGAGGACACCTAAATGTCAGATTTTATGCAAGTCATAGTTCTGCCTGTGCCTTACATAAATTCTGGCATTTACTTGGTTCTCAGCCCAAGGATCAAAGTCTCAAATAAAAGTGCTACATTTTTCATTTAGAGTTTATTTATCCTCTCATAACTGATGGGAGTGAAATCTAAGCAGGTGGCAGTTCTTTGAACCCACAACAAGTCAAGAAGGATTAATGTTTTCCATCAGTATGAAGGCTTCAGTGAGGCTAATTTTACTCTCTCTGCATATTGTTCATAAATGTATAGGACTTTAATACCAGTCTACTCTGTGTAAATGTCACAGAGGTTATTAATGATAAGGGAAAACGTACTTAAGAGTTATGTGAAACTCAGAAGGTCACCTCCTCCCTCCTCCTCTGTAGTATTAGTAACAGATTTAAAGCAAGAAGAGAGAGGAGCATTAAGTGCAGCTGACACAAGGTTCTTCTGTTCTTCTATGAGTTGAAAAGCGTGGGAAAGACACAGAAACACTTGAGTGCAAGGTTTACAGTTTTATAGATCTGCTTCAAACAAGAAGATGTTTTACACAGTTGGTGCATGTTTAAAAGAGTAATTAGCCGTGTTCCCTTTAGGGGGAAGAGTGGCCACCGGGAGAGTCTCATGCCACGCCCTCTCAAATGTCCACTCACTCTGCGTGTCTCCATTACAAAAAGGCCCCCAGAGGGATTTAGAGACTCCGGAGGTGACGTTTGGTTTTCAATCGGCGCGTAATTGCTTAGTGACAGTTTTGACCGTGATCACATAAACACGGGAGACGAAACTGTAGCTGCCATTGCTAACTGTGCACAACATCAGCAGCTGATCATAAACAAAGCAGCATGGCTAATTATGCACAATGTCTCCGCTGATCATGAACATAGTGATTGTGAATTAACCGGCATCGCTAACTGTGTCCGGTGCTTGTTGTAAACAGAGATCGCTAAGTGAACACCTCCTGTAGCAGCAGCACATACACACTGTACTGCTACAGAGCTAACTGTTAGCCTATTAGTAATTTTAGCAAATTTACATCCCCTCCGGCTCTGCAGCTGGGAGAGACTGCTGCAGGAGGACTGTACCACTTCAACTTGTTCTTACTCTTCTTAAAGAGCAGCCGGACCCTGGGACCCGTTAAGAAGAGTAAGAAGGAGTCTCCAATAACACCAGAAAAAGTTGCTGGATTTGTCGCCAGTCACTTTCTTGAAAAATAGTCGCTATGGGGGTCTGAAAAGTTGCTAAATATAGCAATAAAGTCGCTAAGTTGGCAACACTGCTTCGCTGGATTTTACAAATGGCATGTGTTGTTGTGGCGTCGAGTGCTATGTCACATCCTGCTTGGCGTTTTATCCAGGCGGCAACCTCCGTGTCTGAGCATGGAGGCAAACCAGCAAGTGCCTTAAGCTGCATTCTACCAAAAATTCCAGCAGGGGGCGCTAAGTTTGGCTGCAAAAAATTCTGTCCATTCATTTCAGTGCAAAATGAGAAAACTTCTCACTTGATTTTTTACCTCAGAAATTTTTTTAGGATTTTTTTGTTGTTCAATGAAAGAATTGATTGTTCAATTAAATTATTAAAACTTGATAACGTTATACTTGCAAACAATAGTTGAAATGTCAATGTAATGGTTTTTTTTTTTTTTTTAATTTTTCCAAAAATCCCAAGCTTAACTTCCCATAGAAGGTTTCTGGAAATTTACCGGTAATTTTCAACCCCTTTGCAACCCTACATGTCAGTAATGTTCATGACTTGTAAAGTTTTCTAACCGTAAGAATCAGGGAATACAAATTGAACCGAAGAGTTTTGAGAAGAAGCAGAACCATTAGATTACTTTTTTAAAACTTAATCCATAGTGATGGATGCAACATATGGTTTTAAAATCAAATCACTTGTGAGGAAACGAAGCAGCATTAAGCCCTGACGTCACCTTCCCTCTAAAGTACTACCTTAAAACTCAATGCCAGTTTGTGTGTGATGATGATAGGCCAAGTAAAACCAAAGATAAGGTCAAAAATATCTTTGGTATAAAAATATAGAAATACGTTATCATCATTTTACCTCTTGCAACCTGTGTTCAAATGCAACATTTAAAATTCGTCATTGAGCATGATTGTGCTTTGAAAGTAAAACACAATAATTTTCAAAATCTTATTTTATGTTTTTTTGTGTGTTTTATGGGTTTAAAATGTTGATCCAGTAAGTCAAAGTAAAAAATATATATATCATTTTAACATTAATGTTATCATATAGGTGAGATTGTGCTTTAAAAATTATTTTAAGTGGAATATAATCATTTTTAAAAAGTATTTAAAAACAGCCAAAATAGCCTCCAGAGGGTTAATGTGAGTGTGTAATTACGTATTTCTCTGTTTTGTGCTCTTACACTATGGATTTTTTGTTTTGTTTTTTTAGCTAAACCCCAAAACACTTTAAAATTCACACTCTGTTTCTCCTTGCTGACGGATAAATATCTGTGTGTGTGTGTGTGCTTTTCAGATCCAGGTTTGCTGATTTCCAACACAACTGCCAGCCCTCCCCTCTGTCTGCCTCTGGCTGTATGCGAGAGAGCAGAGCCATGTGCCTGAAGGCCTACGCTGGACTCATAGGTGAGTTGGAGGAAAAAGAAAATAAAAGAGGTAGAAGACTCTCAAAGAGGGAATTGTTCAGAGAAAATAATAGTCAGAGAGGTGCTCAAAGGACTCGCTGTTGGAAAGCCTCAGTAAACAGTTATATTTGGCTTATACTGTTTTCATTTTGTTGCAAGAAAAATAACTCCGCATGGGTTTATAAATGGTCAACTTCAAAGAGATGCTGCTCTGGTGATCCAGTCAGCTTCACTTTCAAAAACGTGATTTTAAAATGTGCCCTTCCAGCAGCTCTGCAAAAATGATCCAGGTAATATTATTCCTTCTGTTTTTCACACTGTATTTTTCAAAAAGTAATTTTGTGAACAATCGATATTGTGAGCTGCAAACTATTGACACCGGCTCCCCAGGGAACTGTTAAATATTGTTGTTAGACTGCATCCTTCCACAGAGTTTGCGCTGACGATGAAAATCTTCTGCCTAAGTGAAATATTTCATAAAAAGTTGCACCCGTAATATGACCTTTCTATTACCAGGGACCATCATGACTCCCAACTATGTGACCAACAGCAGCACAGAAGTGTCCCAGTGGTGCACCTGTGACGGCAGCGGGAACGAATGGCAGGGCTGTCAGCGCATCCAGCACTTATTCAGCAACAACATGTGTCTGCGTGAGTAAAATGTCAGGAGGTCATGGCACGCAGTAAAGCATACCTGCAGGGTTGCAGTGACTTAAAGGTGAAGACTGCAATTCTACCCTTCTGGTTTCAATTCAGTGAATATCTCCTCACAGTCCGCTCGCTCTGGTGTTCATGCACAGCACCGTGGAAAGGCAGGGGATTTTATTCTTTTAACATATCATTTTTCATTTTTTATGGATGGTTAATCTGCCACATGCTAATGTTCTGCATGAACACTGATGGAAATGCCTTATTTCATTGTGTGTTCTGAATTTAACCCTCTGAGTCCCACCACAATATATTTCCATTGATCGATTGCCTAACACACCGTTTATTGTAGAAATAAACTGCAAAAACAGGTATTATCATTGAAATTTTAAGACTCCAAATTGATTTTGATCTCCATTTTGGCCAAGATGGTGACAATGTAAGAATATTATACATTTAGTGTCATGCTTGATCATCTTTAAATGGTATGTATAATTAATAGAAAGGGTGTAAGTTTAATATACAGTATAAAAATGTTTAAGTCCAGTCAAATAGTCTCTGAGTAAAGTGTTGCTACTGTCTCAAATCTTGAGATTTACCATTTACCAGTTTTTAAAGTCATGAAATAGGATTTTATTCGAATTTAACTAAATTTTTATTACTGCCGTCGGGGACGGCCGCATGGTGCTAATGATGTAGCCAAGAATATCAAGGTATTCTGTCCCTATTCTGTCCGATATTTGTATTGTTAATTTCACTCAGGCACCTTTCAGGACAGCCCCAGGTAGCGTAGCTGCAGGGTCCTTGAGTTTTGATTAGTCGGAAGGAAAACACAAGAGTCCATGGCTGGCTGTGAGGCTCTTTGGTGTATGCGTTCGGGAAGAATTTATAGAATCGTGTGTAGTTTGAGGACAGGCATTAGTTTGTGAGGTTAAAGTGTTTTTTTGCAGTGGTGGTGTTTCCAGGACGCTGGTTTACATCGTTAAGCCCTTCTGAATTGTCGTGGGCCTAATTTAACAAAACATCGATGAGGGAAGGTGCCCACCTGATAACCCCAATGACATGCTGCATACCGCTGGTGGCTAGATAGGTAGCTGCTGATTGGTCCATCTGAGGAGTGACTGTAGATGTATGACGGAGTAGCCTGATGTCTCCTATAGGGTTATATCTGATGATTGTAATATCACTTGGTTGGTTACTGGTTGTTAATCTGAATTGGATTACTAAATGTGTTTCTACCTAGGATTATGGCACAAGGGATAGTAACATTGTGTTCTGTGTATTAATGTATAATGTGTCATACACAAAACAATGCAAAGCCTACATGCATCATCAAGACAGGACTATGATGTGGTTAAATTTACAAATAACAAAGTCCAAAATTAAAAACAAGCAACTTAGGCAATATTCAGACCATAACTGTTCATATTACATTTCAGAAACCAAAAATATTTACTTTATGCTACTGGAGAAATGAAAATAAATACTACCTAAATAATCCTTTTTCCCTTTTTCCTGGATTATGGGGAAAAAATAGCAAACTTAAACATCAAATTTTAACAGCCATTCCAATTTAGGCTCACATTTGCTCACCTGATCAACATTTTTAAATAAATAATTGCATAACTGCATGATAATAATGTTTGTCATGTCAGTAATAAACACGACTTGTAAAGTTTTCTAACCTTAAGAATCAGGGTAATCATGCAGTAGAATCAGGACCATTTGATTATTTTTAATGAATGACAAATCTTTACGGACATAATTAATTAGTAACACCTGTTAGTTATTTTTGTGCTAATATAATGACAGAAATAGGAAAATATATTTTTTGTTGTGAGTTTAAATTAATCTTGAGATGCTACGCAAACAGTATATAATCTGCATTAATACAGAATTCGAATGAAGGTCACACTTGATGAGTGAGAGGGTAAACCACTGAACCATAATGTTTTCTTTATAAATAAGAAAATGTCAAGAGACATTTTCCCTTGTTTCTGGTTGGCTGCCAATTGTGAATGTCATTTCCAAGTTGTGTGGATTCAATGAATCCTTTCTTCAAATGTGATAAACAGAAAGTGGCTTCTTGTTGAATTATTGCCAAACAAGCAGGGCTTGAAACAGCATCAAAAGACCCAGTTCAAGAAGCACTGTTTAGGTTTGAATGGAACTGGTAATGCAAATATATTCACAGTAACATGAATTATTATGCACTGTGTGACACTAAAAGATAAGTACCTTATTTAAAGTATCTCCAGTGCATGGTCTACTGTAAAGTGCAAGGTGCAGGTACATTTAGGGTGTATATAACCTCACTTCTGCTTGTTAAAACAGCATAACATCTGGGTGCAATGTAAAGCACATGGGGCAAAAGCTTGCATTTACTCGTTTAATGTGTTTTCGACGTGACAGCAATTAAACCAATTATAGTGAAATCTCCCTTTGAAAGCCAGGTGTGCCTGCACCTGATGCATTGCTATTCAAATGCTAGGTTTGGCAAATTGGGGAAGCAAATGTTTTTCTGCCGAGGGAACGGATCTGCTCGTTCACAAAGAGAACCAGCGCATGCAGCAGAAATCTACCAAAGCTCCCTGAGGTGAAGCAGTGTGCCCTCTTCTTCTGGTATCGCCAGGACAGCTGCACAATACCGAGAATTATATAATGATGTCAGGAGATTTGGAAAACAAACACTTACCCAAAAAAATGTGCATCCCTGTGTGTGTAACAAGCAGATTGCATACCTTAAATAGCAGGAAATTATTGGTCAAAGATTCAATCGCTTTTTACTGCTTCAAGATAGCAATGTGCCAATTAAGCGCCTGACCACATCTCATTTTAAGACCAACACACCCCTGGGTGCACAGATGAATGCAGAAGTATTTTCTACTTACCCAACGTGTGTTCAATGCATGAAAATGATGATTGCATCCGACTGAAACTAGCAATGACAGATGCACTGCTCTGCGTCAGGTGTAGGATAGGGCCCTAAAAAGGGCCAGAGGACAGTCAGGTTATTTAATTAAACTGCCTCACACACCAGATCTTTGGCAAAGGAGTGAGTACGTTTTTGTGTCTGACGAACCCACCAAAATTACTACTGCCATCCACCACCGCCAGCAGGATTGAAACGTATGTTTTCTTTAAGTAAGCCAAAAATACACCGTTTATCTTAGAAAGAAACTGTAAAAACAGGCATACCAAAATAAGCCACTTGGAATAACTAGATCCTGTTAAAAACATTATTCATTCTGCTCCTCGTCAACACTGTGAAGCCATGATTGATTCTGCTGAGACGAACGGTCACGTGACAATTATTCACTGAAAATCTGTTTACACAGAGCAGAGAGGAGAGGACAGGAGAGATTGTATGTTGAGGTCGTAAAAATGCAAATAGTTCAATATGTATAGCATGTGGAGACCCAATTTTTTTCCCAATCTTCGTGATACTTGCGGGCACTTGGAAAAGTGTTGTATAAATAAATTATATTTTATTCCAATTTTTAAAACAGTTCAACTTGGTGTTTTTTCTTTTTTATGATGTGTGTCTTTATAACTGTTATTCTGCACAAAAGAAATGTCTTACTTTTCCCACTTCTTGCTGTGATTGTGCTGATTCCATAGAGCTGCAGAACTTATATATTGCAGTGAAATACGGGCCAGAGTGAGTAAAATATAAAAGGAGAATTAAAACGCCCTGAAACAAAGAGTTAAAGATTGTTAAAATGATCTATTTGGTCCAGTAACATGTGGACAGTCTAGAAGAGCCACATGATTACGCTATATGTCATTCATGTGTGCAGGGAGAGGGAGTTAAGATTCACTGATGTGCTCTTAACCCAGCCTGACTTTAGAAGGGCGATAGTATTCATGATCTATATGCTCTAGAAAAGTATAGAGGCTTTATGCACCCCGTGAGCCACTCTCACAGAAATGAGGTGCCCTCTTTGAACTCTGCATCAATTGTCCGTAATGCACCCAGGGATCATAATGACAATGGAGATGAAAGTCAGAGGATCTTCAAAGTTATAACAGTTCATTCTGCAGGACACATGACTGCATGCAGCACATTTAATGGCAATCCATCCAACAGTGGAGATAAAACAGCCTGGACTTAAAACATCTCCATCCCTAGAGCTGTGCGACCATATTGTGCTTTAACAAACACATTTTAATGTATTTTCCCCAGTCCACGCACAGTATTTATAGATTTATAGATGCTGTTAAAAGTCACTGGTAATATTTTGGTGATGCTTCAAGGGTGAATAACGATGTGAACCTCATGAAGATGGCCCCTGCTGCTTCTGTTTCAGGCAACGCCATCAGCTCCATGGGAATCTCCGCACCTCCTCCGGTGGAAAACACTCCCGTGCCAGCTTCCCAGCCCTCCCCGCGAGTCTACCAGGAGAGGGTCCACGTCAGTGTTAACACTCTCCCTGAATTCAACAGTGTAAGCGCTCTCTCCTTCTCCTCACTGTCTCACCATATGCAAGAGTTTGACACTTTTCTACAGGCTGGATTGGACCATTTGACTGTGTATCAGGTGGTAACACTGGGGACTGTAGCAGCGAGTCGGGCCCAGCAGCTCCCTCCTACCTCCTTTACCCCTTCCTCTCATTGTGGCTGAGGATTAGCCGTAGGTGTTTGCAGTATCAGAGTCAACCTTTACTGTTAATATTCATGTATGCACACCCATCTGCTCCATATTCCCCATTTTCTCACCATGTTAATCCTCCTCATTTTGCATTTCCTTTTTCTCCTATACCGTCTCACAGTCCCTCACAGCAGCGGCGCCCACATATACAGTTTATGTAGAGATGCTTCCTAATTTATATGTGGCACTGAAGTTGATAAGATGCATCCAGCAACAAAGTGAATGTCTCCTGCAATAAAACCCTTTCCTACGACCTTACTAAAGCTTCAACATATGATTTGAGAAAAAACTTCAAACTCAATTGCCCATGAACACTTCAAAACTTTCAACTGGATGAAAAATGGATTGCTATGCTACAGCGGTAATAGAAAGGAGAAACAAGTGTTCTCCTCTGCCAGTGCCATTTGAATAAAGTTTGAAAAATGAAACTCAGACTCGAGTTAAGATCGGAGAAAAAGGCTCTGTCTGTTTTCAGCTTGTACACCGTCACTGCACCCTCGCTGTCCGTGTTTAAGTGGGAGCTTCACTGTTTTGAGGGCAATCTTAAAGTGAGTGGGAAGAACATTGTAAAATGTAATAAGTTTAACTTGTATAACTTTTTTTCAAGTTAGAAAACAAAGCACAGAACACCAGTCTGGTCAAGTAAAATTAGAAATCTGTATGAAAAAATATTTAAAAAATAATATATAGAATTGTATTTGACGCCTGTAAATTAGGCTTAATGTATGATAGTTTATAAGGAATGTAGGGAAAGCATCATCATGCTGTATTCGTACTTTTATATGCCAGAAGGCCTGTTAGTCTGTCAAGTTTGGCCCATTAATTCACATTGCAATTATGCAGAATCCTTAGATTGATTATGTTGGTTAAACTGTGTAAAACTGTGTAATTAATATATATATATATTAAAAAAACGTCCCTCTCACCCCTCATGGGGTGTCATCTTCAATCTCGGCTCCTCTACCAGAGGCCTGGGAGTTTGAGGGTTCTGCACAGTAGCTGTTCCTAGGACTCTCTCCTCTTCTACCACAGGGACCACGTCTGTTTTAACCTACCACATCTGTCCCAGCTGTTCTTTCAATCCTTGGTACTTCTCAACCTTTTTGTGTTCCTTCTTCCTGATGTTGGCATCAGCTGGTATCGCCACATCTATCACCACTGCCTTCTTCTGCACTTTGTCCACCACCACTATGTCAGGTTGGTTAGCCTGCAGCTGTTGGTCAGTCTGGAAGCTGAAGTCCCACTGCACCTTAGCCCTGTTGTTCCAAACCACAGATTCAGATTCAGTGGCATGCCCCATCGGGATTTGGGTACTTCTAGTCCATACTGCACACTATCCCAGCTGCTTGGTTGTGCCTCTCCATGTACGCTGATCCAGCTAGTATCTTACATTCTGCTACTATGTGCTGGACCGTCTCAGGGGCATCTTTGCACAGCCTGTACCTTGGGTCTGATCTGTTCTGGTAGATCCTGGCCTCTATAGCCCTTGTGCTTAGGGCCTGTTCTTGTGCCGCCATGATTAGTGCCTCTGTGCTGTCTGCCAGTCCATTGGTAGGTCTTGTTGATGCCAGCCACTTTCTCTATTCTACGGTGGTACATGCCATGTAGGGGCTTGTCCCTCCATGTTGTCTGCTCCTCTTCCCCTTCACTCTCATCAGCTTTCAGCTGCCTGAGGCATTCACTTAGCAGTCCATCTGTTGGGGCCATCTTCTTGATGTAGTCAAGAAGGATTTTGATGTTTCATCCTGGACTGTGGACCTGATGCTCGCTAGTCCTCGGCCTCCCTCTTTCTGCTTAGTGTACTTAGGGTGCTGGACTTAGGATGAAACCCTCCATTTATGGTGAGGAGCTTTCTGTCTTGATATCAGTGGCTTCTATCTACTCCTTTGGCCAGCGTATGATCCCAGCAGGGTATCTGATGACTGGCAGTGTGTACATGCTGATGGCACGGACCTTATTCCTACCATTCAGCTGGTTTTTCAGGACTTACTCTCTATTTGGCTGTGGTTGACTTCCTAAAAAGTATGCGAACCCTTTGAAATTACCTAGTTTTCTGAATCAATTTTTCTTAAAATATAATCTGATCTGCATATTACATATATATGTAAAAATGGTAGGAATTAATACATGTTTACTTCCTCCTACTCCTTTTTGTACATGTAATATTTCAGTTTAAGTGCCTGGAGAATGTGTTTATTGAAATTGACGTATAGGTTTCATCCAGGCTTTCCCATTATTATTCTTTGTTTTATTCATTCTGCTTGGTCGTTCAAGATTTTTCATTCATTCATTCATTTATTGTACAGCCCAGTGATAACTCATCAACAGACGCTTCTATTTATTGACACAGAAAGTGGGTGAACACAATAAAAGCACCTGAACAAAATAATTTACAACAAACTTTCAAAAGTTACTAAAAAGTGACAAGCTCATTAGTAAGTATTTCTTATAGTAATATTTAAAAGACATAAATCTCACTTTTTACAATCTGGGACATTTAACATTAGCTTCCTGATGGTTTTGGCTGCTGCTTTCGGATATTTTCTTATGTTTTAAATTCTGTGTTGATGTGGATTTTCTCTTCCCTCCACGCTCCAACACTTCTGTTAATTGGAAGAATATCTCTTACGCCTGTGTTTTTTTCTGCAGATGGAGGACAGCGATGAAAACGAGCAGGAGGAGGAAGGCAGCGAGGAATTCAACGTCATGCCACCGTATTCTGAGAAGGACTCTAACACTGAATCAGGGGCCAGAGGGAGTAAACGTGGAGCAGCTAGCCGAGCAGTACCTGTGTTAACACTACTGCTGCTGCCGACACTCATCCTGGACTGGGACTGCTGGATCTACTGAAGCCTCCATCTCATTCTCTGCTCATATTTTACACTCACTACCAATTTCAAATCCATCACTCAGAATGAACCACAGAGGACATTTGCGAAGGAAGAATTTATTTTTCTTTCTCTTTTTCATTCGGACTTTATTCTAAAAACTCTTTCTCTCTTATCACTGCCTCCTCAAGAGTTAACAGATATCAGTAGTCCTGCGGTATCACAGGGAACAACATGAGCAGCTATATGAGTGCATGGGTGAATTTAGAAATGCTGTCTGGGCAAATACTCTATCTAGAGCCTGCTTCACACGCAAAGTACATCCTCTCTTTTAACAAGAAGCACACCGCCCAAGGCCACATCCACTATACACACTCCCAAAGACCGTAACCAGTCGACTCCACTGAAACCAGGCTGGAGCACAGCTTTTGATTTCTATTTCATGACTCATGTCTCATCCGTTTCTCTGTTGGCCCCTACGGCTCTTCCTCTGCCCGCTTCATACTATGGTTGAGTAAGATAATCCACTTTACAATAAGCTAATAAGAAACTGCACCACACTTAAACTGCTTTGTACTAGTGGAGAATAAATAACTTGAAAAAACAACTGCATTTAAAACGTGATAAGGCACAAACCGATGTTTTGTCACATTATGTATGAGACATCTTACGCTTTCTTCTCACTTTGTGCGGCAAAAATCGGAGTGCAAGTCGCTCAGCTCTGCTTCTTTTGTTAACACGCCACTTAGTATTATTCCTGCCAGGGTGAGTGACTGAGAATTCAACCATGGGCAAAAGTAATGAGATCAAATTCTATTGTAGAAATGACGAGCATGAGAAAAGCAACATGAGCAATTACAGCACAATTCAAATTGCTCAGCATGCAGGAAAGTCTGGTGTAAGGCTCAGGGGAGGAAATTGCCAATTTGCCGCTGTCATACCCTCTTCCTTTTTTCTTTTCCTTAGGAGGTGTGTTTTTAGTGCTCCTTGCCCATCATGTGCTTTAGATGTTGCGAGAGCGAGATGCGGAGAAAGGGATGGACACAGGATGCTGTAAAGGCTGCCGGCTGCTCCGATCATTGAGCAGCACATTGAGCCATTCTCTCTGCCTGAAATAGCTTTTGCTGATGTTAATGATTTTTTTTTTCTCTTATGGCTCATTTTCTTGTGAAATCCCGTGGCTGCAGGTTAGGTAAAAGAGGAGGATAGTGAAGTTTTTGTAGAGGAAAAAACTTGTTAAATTTGAGGATGAGTTTGCAAGAAATGGCTTGTCTGAGCTCTGCAAGAAATGTTGTTATATTGCCTCATGTTGTCTCTAACGACACAAACTGCAGACTATAAAAATATATTGTGGCTATACATTAATTTCATTGTATGTAACAGACAAGCAGCATCTTCCAGGGCTGAAAAATTAAGCCAATTAGGAACTGCAGTTCTTTGAGTGGCCACTTGAGGCTGACTCCAAAAAAGAGTCAATCCCCATAGACTCCTATGTTAAAATGCAGAAATATGCTATCAAGTTTACAGGGTGGTACTAAAAGCAGTTTTGGTCTCTAAGCTAATTTCTGCCTTCATGACAGCTCTGAGGCGGGTGAATGTTTGTATAACTCACTGTTTAAATCATATTAAAGTTTAAAGGGATAGTTCACATTTTTTAAAGTGGGCTTGTATGAGGTACTTAACCACAGTCAATGTATTTCCTGCAGTAGATGATGATCCCAGTTTGGAGAACCAGATGCGCTCCAGGCAGGAAACAAATGAATGTATTACTGCAGATGGGGACTCCAACAAAACTTATTTTAACCACCTAAACAAAGACACACCCTAAAAATGTTATACCCCTTTATATACCGATATATTAACAATAAATCCACCAATTTCTGTTGCTATCCACAGCCGTTTCATTTGACACTGTTTTTTCTCAACCATATAACTCAACAGTATTCTTCTGATCTGCAGCAGTGCACAGAGCATATAAGTGCGTTTATGTTGCGAAACATGGAACTTCTCCGGTTGAGAAAAAGTAGTGCCAAATGAAAAGAATGTGGATACCAACAAAAATCGGTGGACATATCCTAAATATTACGACACATAAACAGGTATATAATATGTATATTAGTCCCCGTCTGCACCAGTACATTAATGTGTTTCCTGTTGGACCACACGTCTGGTTCTGCAAAGTGGGAACATGCAGACCATCATCTACTGCAGGTAGTACAGTACAGGCCAAAAGTTTGGACACACCTTCTCATTCAATGCGTTTCCTTTATTTTCATGACTATTGACATTGTAAATTCATCAAAACTATTAATGAACACGTGGAATTATGTACTTAACAAAAAAGTGTGAAATCACTGAAAACATGTCTTATATTCTAGTAAGCAAAGGGTGGCTACTTTGAGGAATCTAAAATACAAGACATGTTTTCAGTTATTTCACACTTTTTTTGTTAAGTACATAATTCCATATGTGTTTATTCATAGTTTTGAAGCCTTCAGTGAGAATCTACAATGTAAATAGTCATGAAAATAAAGAAAAACGCATTGAATGAGAAGGTGTGTCCAAACTTTTGGCCTGTACTGTACATATACTGTGAGTAAGAACCTCATACAACCTCACTTCCAAAATTCACTACTATCCCTTTAAGGCTATGCATAGTTAAGGGCATGGCTTCTTTGAGTGACAGGAGGGTGCCGTCAGAGAAAGCTGGCCAGCAACCAGGCTGCCTTCATCCCACCTCAGTTCACTCACGTTCCACCTTTTCGCCTATTTGGAATGAGCCACAAGTTAGGAAGAGATAGGCAATAGCAACAGGCTGGAGCCACCCAGCCCAGACGGCAGAAAACAAGACTTTTCAAGACAAGACAGAACCCAGTATATAGCTGACCGCGTTTGGTCAATGTGATTTTGTGGGTAATGTGTTACGGGAATAGTTAATGGCAGTGTCTATAATGTGAATATTTTGGATATTAGTAATCAGTATGCTTTTGTCCCAGTAATACAAACAAGTAATAATACGCTTAATGATATAATAAACCTTGGAGGAACAATCGCGCTGTTGCTCAGTTGTGCTTGGGCCACAAAAATTACCATTGTATTGAAATTAAGTAAAAGCCTTATCTTTATGAGGCCAAACGTGTTTGAAAACAGGCACACGCTGCTGACGTAGAAGCCTTCAGCAGCCTCTACCCCTGAAGAAAGTGTGATCACTCAGTCAGTGAGGCAGGCATTCACATACACACACTGACTTCAGCCGAACAGGTTTGAATCGTACACGAATATGTTGAAACGTTTTAGCGTCTGTATGGGATGTGCCGGGCTGGTGACATATAACTGTAGTGTAAAGAGAGTCACAGTCTGAGGAGGTCGGGTGTTTGATGAATAGAGAATAAGAACAGGTTCAGAAACATCCTTATTCAACATATGTGTGGTTTGAAGAAACGTACAATAACGACAATTCTGGTGGCTGAGTTGGAGTCACCACACTGATCTTCACAGCGGCTCTTCAGAAACCTGTGAGGGGCATCAAGGACACCACATTCATGTTTTATACAGCCTGAGGTAACAGATCAAAGTGGAGCATTTCCAAAAACATATCACAAAAAAATAATTCTTCGGTGTTTGAATATTACTTGAGGAGGCAGTATAACCCCAACACTTCCCCTCCCACACACCACACACACACACACACACACTGGTTTACTGACCTGAACACTTCTAATAAGAACAGACAGTATGAAGGCAGAAAAACTGGAAGCGTATGCTTTTGCAAAAGCAGATCTGCTTTAAACTTGGTTTTGATTTTGAATAGTCGAAGCTGGACTTAAATGGATGTTGTAAGGTTTGGAGACCTGTAGTGACTGTTACCCACCTTGGGGTGAAATGACATCATGCAGTTTTTATTGAGAGTTTGGCTGCAGGAAGCTAAGAAGTGGATGAGGAAAAGGCCAGTTAACAAAGCTCTGAAGTGTGACAGCAAGCTTAGTGTATCCAAAAAATAACGCATTTGGAGAGAATATTTCATATAAAAAGTGTGGCCAGCTTATTGTCACACACATGAGAGACCATAGAAGAGACGTGTTGATAGAAAAACATGTTAAATAAAATATCATTCATCTGTGATGCTTCTTATTCACAAAGCATCAAATGAAAAGTGTCAATAGCTGTATCCAGTGCGCTCTGGCCTTAAAGACTGAATGTGAGTTTACATGCATTTTCACATTTCAGTGGGTTTGTTTATATTTGTAAACTTTGTAAAGTAAACATTTGCATTAAACATGGCTTTTATTTTTGAAAAAAAAAAAGTTCATTCTCAATCCACAAATCAAAAATTCTTTCAGAAAATGTGTGAATATTCCCCCAAATGAGGCTGTTTTTAGATTGTGTCTGGGAGAATTGAGCTGAGAGACTGTACAGTACTTTGTTTCACATGGCAACTTTCTTTAAATGGCTTTTCAAACATGCCAAATAATTCTGACTGTAATGTGTAATAACTGTGTAATTTTGTGACATAGCGGAACAGTGCGGGTTTGGTAAAAGAAGAATAAAAGTCACATTGGAAATTTCCACGTCTGACAGAAAAAACATTTGCATTTGAATGAAAATGAAAATGACTGCTTTGTATGAACATCTAACACATTTTTCTTCTTTTCAACATTCTTCTTTTCAACATTTTTTCAGCGAGGCTGATGGGAGTGCTGCTAATGGCAATTTCAGTGGAAACCGCTGTGTTAATTACCCATTTTGAAGTAGTTTCAGTTTCAATACTATTTGGAATTTGCTTACATTAAAAACTGAATGGTCTAGAAATTGTAAATAAATGAATAGGTCAGTGACTTTTCCTGGCTCACAGCCACTTTAAACAGCTTTCACCAGGACTCTCATGTTTTTACTTTACTTCTGACTGATGGAGGTGATTACAGGGTCTTGGGGCGTCTACATCCAAAATGACACGAGTGTGGCAGGAACAAGCTACAGTAGAATGATTTTGAGGGGGGTGAAAAAGAGGCAGTAATGGAAACTGGCATTAGCCTGCTCTTTTAATTATAAAAAATACAGCACATGGGCAACGGTCCATTGTTTTTTATGTCCAAATTCAGCCAACTGTCTACACAGTTAAGTTATGCTTTATTAATCCCCCTGAGGAAAAATTATCTTCTGCATTTTATCCATCCTAACGAGTCAAGAGCAGCGGGACGAAGTTCTGAGGCCAAAGCCTTAAAGAAGCACATCAGTGGTTTGCATGTTTTATCCCGTTCACTACTAATCAGTCAGTATATACTTTAAATCCCAGCTTAACATTATGCAAACAGAGGAGCAGCTGGAGCGGCTGTCAGAGAGAACTTCTCTCTACATATCATAATTTCTCCTCTGTGTGAAAATCAATACCAAGACCCTGAAACTGAAATCGAATTCAGCCATTATTAGTTTTACACCCGTGATTTTCTCTACATTAACACGTCAAGTTGTCTTTGATAAAAAAGACATATTGACTTAACTGTTATTCTTTGCAGAACTTAGGCAGGTTTCCAGACTGAATTGATGGCTTTATGGCAGGCTCCCAACTTTTATAAACCATGCACCCTTTTATAAATTAAGGTAATTATTTGACTTCCCTTATGATTTCTTTTTAACTCACAGATGCATTCAGGTGTGCAACAGACAGAGAGCTCCTCTCCATGAAGCCATGAAGCAGAGTAGTTCACTCTTCAGTCTAATTTTAGACTGACTGTGTTGAGATATCTGAGCAGTTTGAGCTTTGTTTACAGTGACAAATCCTTCCGTTCCTGCTGTGACAGTCATTATCTCTGGCTGCTGATTTTTGTAAAAGTTTAATTATTATAATTGATGCAGTTTTGTGAACGTGCTAATTGAATTCCAAACTCTTGGAAACCAACAGCTGTCTGTAGCAGCTAATACATGAACTATCTTGCAATGCACTTCAAAATTGATTGGGGAAAAATGAAAAGTGTGCAAAATTTTTATAGCTAGAATTTGCCAACTTATTGACCTTTGAGCAGTAGTAGCCTACGGCTGCATGACCATTTTAGGAAAAGGGAGAAAACACAGGGGAGAAGAAGGACTGCACTCACAGTTCAGCTCTGTTTGGGTTCAAACTCAGGACCTTCTTACTGCGAGGCGACAGTAATCACAACCGAGCCACTGTGCTGCCCCAGGAGGCTCTTGAGCTGCCTAATATCCCTGCACCATCCCTCATAATATATATAAAAGATAAGCACTTATGTTAATGCGCTTATTAATTAAGTAAAATCAGTGCGCTCTTTTGCAGATAATCCTATGTCAACATACAGAATTTGTCCTCACATTTTACTTGGAAAGTATTAATCTGAACTCAGGCATGAACTCAGAATCTTAAAGCACTGAGGTAAATTAGGTTTTTCTTATTAATATGATAATTTGTGCAGCAAGAAACTCCACAGTCTAATCAGATCACCCACTTAGTTTCTCTGCAGTTTCTAATGTTGTGTGCTGTTTTTGTGTTTCCCCAGGATTTTTTTCTCTGCGTATACACAGTGGTGTCACTGAGTAAACATAAACAAGATTTACATAAAAAAGAAAACAAAAGCACAAATCTTAAAGATATATTTTTCTGAATCAAATAATGTTGCTGTGGGTGCAGGGTGTATGGAGATATTTCAACAGTGAATCTCCATGTCACGATGAAGAAATATCAAGGCATCAGGTAAAAAAAAAACACTTCAGGTAAAAGCAAGAGAAGGGTAATACATAAGCTGTGATTGTACTGCCTCATTGATTCAGGCGGTGATGGAGTTCACACGAAGGTACAAATCTTCCTGAGAGAGAGGAACATTATGCGGGCAGCTTAAGAGACAGCTGGAGACGTTTTGGGAAGGAAACTGATTTTGGCCTCCTGCAGTTTTGTCTACAAGGTAAAAAGGCTCCAACTCGACTTCTCAGGCAGAATCAGTGTGAAGCTGCTATGATGTCCTTTAGGCTTGTTAGGATTTTCAAAGTACATGATTTTAGAATTCTTGTCTTTGGGACAGTGCTGTGAACATCTCTAAAACCTTAAAAGAGCACATTTTTTTCTGTAGCACTGCCAGGGACACTGCTGGACTCGGGGGAGGGGCAGGAGGGGCAACCGCCCACCTTGATGCCACCATGTTTGGGGGGAAAAAGCTGCAAAAGTCCTCTCTTGGATCCCCCCATAGTAACATACATACATAATGAAGTGCCCCTTTGGGCGCCCTTAAATGTAGAAAATGTAATGAAGTGCCCTTTAGAATGTCATTCTGGCAAAAAAAAAAGAAACATAATATAGTGCCCGCTAGGATGTCCTTCTAGGAGCAAAAAAATAATAAAAACCCTTTAGGGTGCCCTTTAGTAGAGGAGACATAATAAAGCTCCCTCTAGGATTCCCTTCTACTAGAAAAACAAAATATAGTGTCCTCTAGGATGTCATTCTAATAGAAAAAACATAATAAATATAATTTAGTTTGCTCTTTAATGGAGAAAATTTAATGAAGTGCCCTCTAGGATGTTATTATAGTAGAGAAAACATAATAAATACCCTTTAAGGTGTCCTTAAATGGGGAAAACATGTAATAGTTCCCTCAAGGATCCCCTTCTAGTAGAGAAAACATAATATATGTGCCCTCTAGGATTTCCTTCTAGCAATGAAAACATAATAATGTTTGATCTAGGGGGCCCTTAAATGGAGAAAAACATAGTGTCCTCAAGGAAGTCCTTCTATAAGGACCATAATATTATATATTCCATAATATAGTGGCCTTTAGGATTTCCTATAAGGAATTTTCCTTAAATAAACCTGATGCAGTGTCTTGTTGGATGTCATTTTAGTAGAGAAAACATAATAAATACTCTTTAGGGTGTCCTTGAATGGAATATATAGTGGTGGAAAAGTTTTTTTCATTGCTGAAGTAAGTGAGGATTTTAGATGATCCGCAAAAGAAGTGTTGTGTATGATTGATTTAGCACAGTAACATATTCATTGAATGCCTGAGTTTTTAACACTTTATTTTTTCTTATAAATATCATCAGCTTTTTCAAATATGTCTTCTTCCATCTCCTCTTATTTCAGTGGACTTTTTTTTTTAACTGCAACAAACATTTTATAAACTACTTGTAATCAACCTTCAGACAAAAATAAGCACTGTTAGGTAATGCACTTTAAGCAAGACATGTTTTTTTATTAATTTTTTTTTTTTTCAAGGTCTGCCAGTGGCTTTTATCAGAAAGAACATTTTTACAATTATTAATAATTTCTTTATAAATAAAATGACCTTGCTATGGTCTCTTAGTTTATGTCACATGACCACCTGCGGCAGGTGAAAGGTCATCATGTGACGTGGCCTCTGTTTTTTTTTTGCGTGCAGCTGTGACGCAAGACGCTGCGGTCAAACCGGTCAAACAGCGGGAACGTTTAAACGGTGAGTTTTATTTGTGTGATTGATTATCAGTTTCATTTATAATGTCGTCATTACGCAGCGTCATTACGCAGCATAATATCGGTCCTGACTGCTGCTTCTTCTGATTAACAGTTGGGACTGACAGTCACTGTTGCTGTGCAACGGTCGATATTATGGTCTGTCTGGTGCTGCTGATGTTACAGTGAGCAGGGACAGAGTCTGCACAACTCTGAATCATTTCTTGTTCTTCAGTCAGCTGTTGGTCTGTGTGAGCCGAATGAGTCTGTGCAGGTCTGCTAGTAGTTAAATCAATCTGGATTTAAGAAGTTTATGCTGTTTAATGAGTCATTAGCGGTAATAACACCATGTGTTGATACATGAAGTAAAACTTTTTACTGTGTATAACTTTTTTCAATCTGCATGATTTCTTTTGTTAAATATTTTCAGTATTCAGTACTAATCTGCTTGAGCTTTGTAATACTGCACGTTAACTTCTACTAAGAAGATAAATAAAATGGATTATCATACAATGCACATGTAACACAGATTTCGCAATGTTTCCTAATTGGTGTGTTTTGGTGTTTTCCACATTGTTTAAATATTTCATTTATTTATTTGTATTTAACCAAAGAGGAAGCACTATACTATATCTATCTTTTTAAAGGTTTGAAATATAATTTAAATATTTTTTTTAAGTTTTTGTTAAGTCTATCGATCTGCAGGGAGGTAAATTGTTACCTCTGTATGTACTCAGTCGAGACCTTTTAATATATTAAACTTACTTATTAGTCACTTTCATAACCAATAATGTTGATTTGAGATGATTATAGTTTAACAACAAGCAATTAGTTTTACAAACAAGTAATCTCACTGCTTGTACTGCTTCATATCACACACCCAATAGATAATATCATGCAACAGGTCATATAAGTATATGCAGTACACACACACCTTATTCTCTATTGCATATGTTGGTAATTATTGTGTGTGTTGAACGTGTGTGTGTGTGTATTAGTGCATTGGTATGAAAAAGGTATTCTTTTATTTCTTTATTTCAAATTGCAATGCACCTGCATTTTTCATTGAATAGAACTGTGCAATAACAAGAAATGAATCCCTAATCTTTAATCTTCATGCTTCCATTTTGATTTCACCTGCACACCTGTAAAGTTTTGCAACTGCATTTTTGCATGGCTGGGATGCCAAAATGAAGAAATGTGTCCACAGGCAGACAGACAGACAGTCAATCAGACATATAAACCCCTGGCAGAGAGCTCAGAACCGCCTCTGTGCTTTTTCCCACCACAGTTGTGTAGGTGTTGAAGTGACAGAAACTGTTGATGCCTTCAATCAGTCTGATCCAGGTAAAACAAGACCATCACTCATACTCTTACCGTCTAATAGGATTACCAACAAAACTTGTATTAACTAGGTTAATACCATGATCTGGGTGAATATTCAATTCTGACTGGCTGTAAGGTGTCCATCAATTGACGAGTAACCACATTCAAAGGATCTGTTTACATTTTATTGCAATTATTCCCAACACCCAATGTCATCCTTCAGTGGCTCCTCCACTGGAAACCAAAGCAAGAAGACTGTTACATACACGCTGCAGGAAGTACACTGCTCCTCTGGACTTACTGGCACTATAAAATACTTTTTTAAAGTGTGCTTTACATAAATGATTGCCTCACATCCAATTCACTGTGCAAAAGGGCTCTATAGACCAATTATTTTTATATAAACAAATAAATTTTTTATACTTGCCTGTCCCCAAGTGACAAGTTGCTATAATATCAAGACGGTATTTAAACAGTAAAATAAATAATAACCCTTTTTTGCCAGTTAGTTTTCTTCTCGATCACAGTGTTCTTATTGCTGGTCCTTTGCACACCTTGTCAATATTTGTATACAAATAATCGGTCTATTAAGCGCATTGAGCATGGACCGCCTCCAGTTGGTCTTGGGTCTTCCTGGCTTCCTTCTCTCTGGTGGGTTATATTCCAGAGCCTGTCTTGTTATGTTAAGTGGTTCTTTTCTAAGTGTGATCGATCCATCTCCTCTTTCTGCTTTTCATTTGAATGTTAATTTGCTCCCGGTTTATATTTGTTATTTTGTTGGGCCACCATATCCTCAGTATGTATCAGAGGCCGTTGTTAAAAAATACTTATTTATTGATGATTGCTTTGGTAGTTTTCCAAGTTTCTGATTTTACATTTGTCTTTGGAGAGCTGGGAAGAGAGCCATACAGGTCGGAGGGTTCTGGAGGCATGTCTCGCTTTGCTGATGCGTTTCTCTGCATCCTTATCGGCTCCTCTATCTGTGCTGATGTTGGCTCACAGGTAGACAAACATTTTCTATGCGGTGGCTCTCAATGTTTAGTGCTCGTCAGATTTGGTGTTGACCCTCATGACCTTGGTCTTTCCAGCATTGATAGTGATTGGTTGTTGTTTGATTGTTGCTGTGTTCATGTAGTCTGGAGGTCTTTGACTGCATTTGTGTATGTGTTCTTGAGATCAGTGCCAGGTCATCTGCAAAATCCAACTCCTCTAACTAGCCGTGTTTAGGTTCAGTGAATTTTTAAGAGAAATTTTAAAATGTTGCATTAAAGAAAATGTGAATCAGGGATGTTTCCATCAACTGGTTTGCACAAAAGAGAAAAAAACAACAACAAAAAGAGGTTACTAATCAGACAACTTTTTCCACCCACGAGAGAAAATGGAAAGAAGTCTTCAGGATTCAATTGGAATTGCAACTTATGATTGTTCTTTCATGTTAGCTCGGAAAACAGCTGACCAGTCATGTCAGTTAAATGTTCACTAGTCAGATTATTTGGAAAAATTGTTTCCATATCCCGTTTAAGCAATAACTATTTTTGGAAAAAGACAAAAACATTTTAAGTGAGCATGAAAAGTATTATGCACATTTTTTAAAACATTTTCATGTTTCCATCAAGCTTTTCTCATGCAACTCTTCAAAATGCGTATTGAAATTCATTGATGGAAACACGACAACAGTTGGATTTACTGGAGTAGTGAGCAACGTTTTCATTGCATCAGAACCTCATGGGATGGGAATTGGTCAACCCCTCAGGTATTATCAGGCTTGTAAAATAACTTGATTTTTACATCACAAGCACATGGCAATTACAAAGCACATGAAATTATAAGTGAATAGTCCTATTTGTTCTTCCTTTGGCAGGTGACCATGGTATCAGCGGGTTAATGCCCTTCGAGATGTCCTTAATCAGGATTAATGGCCACCATGGACATGCTCCAGCCTGCCCAACCTCCATTCATTTCTGATAATGGACACCTCGTTGGGCATTAACCCCTACTTAATGCTGTTTTCCAGCTTCCAGACAAAGAAAAAGATCAACAGCTTTGATACACCAATTTCAAATAGCACTGACAAATAAATCAAAGACAGCTCCCTCCCTGTGTAGACAGAAATAACTGTTCTGGTTAAAAAATACTATTGTTAATTCTAAAATGTATGTGTTTCTGCTGTAGTGGTTAACTGACCCTGTCCTTTCTCTTACTGCAGCAAGTGATGGTTTCCTGCTCTGTGTAATCAGAAAGGTTATAAGGTGCTGAGTCTCAGCCTGGAGACAGACACTGTGTTTGTTTAGATAACTAAGATGAGGCACACAGCTCCATCTGTGACCTTGTTTCGTAGGTGTAATTGAAATCGGAGAGATTGTTTCTTGAGGCAGGCATCACAGTGGTGTAGTGGTTAGCACTTGCCTCACAGCAAGAGGGTCGAAAGTTTGACTCCGGCCTGCAGCTCTTCTGTGTGGAGTTTGCATGTTCTCCCCGTGTCAGCGTGGGTTCTCTCCGGGTTCTCCGGCTTCTTCCCACAGTCCAAAAACATGCACTTAGGTTTAATTGGTGACTCTAAATTGCCCGTAGGTGTGAATGAGAGCGTGATTGTCTGTCTCTCTGTGTCAGACCTGTGATAGTCTGGTGACCTGTCCAGGGTGTACCCCGCCTCTCGCCCAATGTCAGCTGGGATCAGCTCCAGCCCCACGCACACCGAGTGCGGTTAAAGATAAGATAGATAGATAGATAGATTACTTTATTCATCCCCGAAGGGAAATTCGGTAAAATGAATGAGTGAATGAATGTTTCTTGGGGCAAACTCCAAGCCACCACTATTGTTCGGTGGTCAGTTTTCCCTGGTGCCAGTATTGTTAAGAAATCCACCACGAGACTAATGAGAGGGTTTTTCATTCCCTGTTCTGAAAGTATATTTTTTATTCACCGATTGGAATAGGGAAAATCTTTCTCAACTAGGAGACAGAACAGACAGATTTCAAACAGAGTCTCTTTAAAGCAAAAATAATAATGAATTGTGCTTAAAGCAGGAAAAATGTGCCCTGGCCTGGTCAAGTGTCGGCGGGCTTTCATCATCATAGAACTCGCCAGTGGGCGATTTCACTGATTAGCACACTTGGAACCTGAAAGGGTAAACTAATCAGTGCACAGTATGTGGAGTACTGGATTTGTTCTTAAAAGAACCTTATTTTAAGCTGAGTTTAAACTCTGATTGAACATTGTTTTCAAAGTTGTGGATGTGTGCATTGATGTGCTGCAAATGGACTTCAGACTTTTAGTCTGCAGAGTGATGTTTGCTACGGGGGACTGCATTGCTTTTACACTGAGGTGCATGTTGTAATAGTGGTCTAAGTGCAACAGCCTATTGTTGTTTTTCTTCTTTTTCGATAGTGCCTCCTTGAGTCATTTAAAGGAATAGTTTGACTTTTTTAGAAAATGTGCTTTTTACGCTTTCTTGCCCAGAGTTAGGTGAGAGAAGTGATTCCATAATGTCTGCGTGGCCAAATATGAGTGGCTAGCTTGGCTCAGAGACTGCTCTTTGTGTCTGCTGGTCGACGATAAACTCCCACTCCTAAAGGCAAGGCAAGTTTATTTATACAGCACATTGCAGCAACAAGACAAATCAAAGTGCTTTAAACTTACTCTTTGATTCTCTGCAGCATTTAGGAATGATTTGCTCAGCTTTAAAGAGATAATTGTATATGAGATAAAAATCAATTTAACCTTCACATTGTTAAGTTCTGTTTCCTATGTTATCTTAAACTTCAGATTGGAAAATTCCCCTGTGGGCATTTAATTAACAGTGTTTACACTGTAAGGGTAAACAAGGAAATCAGCCATACCTGCTTGGTTGTTGTCCTCACCCAATATACAGCTGTGTAGGTCATCTGTGACAGCATCTTATCACGACCCATTTGTTGTGGGTGCCTCTAGTGGTCGTAGAAATCATGACAGGAGCGAAAAAGGCAGGTGACATAAAGGGCAGCAAGTGAGCAGAAGAGTTGGTCGATGGCTCAAACAAACACAGGACCCTGAGCCAGGGTCCTGTGTGTGCCAGGTGTTTGTGTCCCCAGAATTATAAAAAGTCAATGTTCACTTTTGGTCCTAGAGGACATGAACACTGATGTCCTGGGTCAAAAGTCTTGCCCAAACCTCCCCCCTATGCAGACTTTTTTGCTCTATAGACCAATTATTTGTATAGAAACACTGACAATGCACGCACATGCCTTTTAAAATTTTTAAAAAGGACCACCAATAAGAACAGTGACTAGCAAGCAAAAAAGTATGGATAGGTGTTATAAAATAAAAAGGTGAAATAAATGCACATAACTACTCGAAGACAAAGACACAAATAACATTGTTTATCCTTTTTCTCACACGTGATAGGTTGTTGTACAGGTGACACATGGGGTTGTATGTTGGGGGAGAACAGTCACATTATTATATAATAATAACAACATATATTATTCATGTTTTAAGAGTCATTGGTAAAGAACCTATTCTGTCTTACAGATATGAGGACTTGTTGTTTTATGTGTGCCCATAATGATTCTATTCAAAATGGCTTCATGAGTCATTAAACTGGTAATTTTCCGAATGTCTCACCTCCCACCAGTTCACAGAGTCCAACTCCTCTTTAGTGGCTCAGGAAAATTAGATATGTGAGGAAATTGCTTGTGTAGTTATGTTACTGGGGTTTCAAACACATTATGAAGTTGCATTATTGATCAAAATACTCATTCTTTACTTTGCAAAAATGATGAGTAAAATGACATTTTGTTGATGTTGAGATGTTCTTGCAGAAACAACAACAGCTGTACCTGTGAAGCAGATTCCTCTCAGACAAATAAAGAATGATGGTGCACAATTACTTTCATCCGCATGTGGGAGTCCTTGATTGTAATGTGCTCTGACATTTATTAAGAAAATAGGCCCCGCTAACAGTTTATGGTGCGATAGAGGGAAGGTCGATCTGATGAGAATCTGTAACAGGAGATGTAACACTGCGTGAGGTGAGAAATAACCATCACTTTTCACCTGTCGACAGAGCAAAAGTGAAGAATCTGCAGGGACACTTATAGCTTCTGCAATTACTTTAATGCTGGATATGAATCTGTATGTAATGATTGTATATTATTTAATTCTCTGCAGTCTATAAATTATGAGCAGGTGGTACCTTCTTACATAATAAGACTGTGATGTTGCAGTTTCATGCTTAGTTACAGAAAAAGTGTTAAAAGTTTGCATGTGTGGGTTCAAGTGATGTATTTCTTACCGCACTGCATATATTCTAGCAGAATTAAACATAATTGGTAAGACATTAAACATCGAAATCAAGGGAAAAAAATAAAATTATATTCCAACAAGATCTCGATCCTTAATTACTAATAGACCGTCAATACCTCCAACAACAACACATATGAGCGTTTTTGACGTAACTTACGTTCTTTATGTAATTTACGGTAGTCACGTGACATTCGTAACTACTTCACTTCCGGCATTTACGTACATTAATCGTATATCAAAATTACGTTAAACAAAATGTATTTACTTGTTTTCACACAGGACACAAACCCCGTTCTCCTGGGTGCTTGTTCCATCCTATCCACCATTTAAACTCTGCATCACCGTCGATCATCACTACTACAAAAGATGGAGTAGCGGAGGACAGTCTAAAACATGAATATGAGTCGTGTTTTGTTGCCTGTACAAACACCGTTGTTGGGATCGTACCAAAGGTGAATCTTGGGTTCATTTGTGGACTTTAACATTTGTGGACTAAATGAAACCACTTTCTGAGTCAACTTACAAAATGGCGGGTCACCACCATTTTGTGTCCTCTCAAGAACTTCCCTCCTAGAATGCTCAGCATTTGCGACACCTTCCAGGTCACCTCATTGGCCAAGGGACCTTGACACCAGAGGTGGTCCACTCGTCTGCTATAAGGGAGCCAGTTCTCCCTCCCTTCTTTCTCTCTTTCTCCACTGCCCCCGGAGCAGAAACATCTCCGTCAGGAGGTGTCCCAGAGGCCTGGATCCACCAGCCCCCCTCCTCCTTCTTCCTCCTGAGGCCTCCTTTCCACACAACAGTTCATTGCAACTGCCAGAGGAAGCTTTACCTCAACAACAAGGACAACCAGCAACTTAATTTGCAAGACAGCAAATTATTGAACTCAACTTCCTTCTTTCCACGTCCGCCACGGGAAAAGGATTTCCCCCCTTTTCAACTGGATTCGTGAGTAATGTAACTGGGCTTAGGTAAGCAATCAACAAGGACTTTAGTATAAAGGATTTGACCTGTAATTAATGATTTGGTTATTATGTGTGTTTTAAGTATATTTATGTGATATTCGTGTTACAACCAAAGTTGTATGTTAATCTTACTTTATACAGACAATCAGTCTTTATATGCAACTAACTTACTAACCTTTGACGCGCTCACACACTGATTTACACATATTGGCCCTCATTTATCAAGCGAGCGTAGAAACGAGCACAGATCTGAGCGTATATTTCGTCTTACGACAGTGTCCACGTGTGATTTATCAAACGATCGTATCTCTCCAATCACAGCATAAAAATGATCGGCTGTTGATGAATGTGGCGGCTCGAAACATGCGTAATTTAAATACCACGTCCTAATATACACCCGATTCAGATGGCTCACCTTCAGAGTTTACGACACCGAAGGGCGCAATGCGACCAAAAAGAGAATTTTTTCACCCTCTAAAGTCAGCTTTATTAGCAAAGTGCACCGTTACAATTAACAATAGGGGCAATATAGACATATTAAAGAAATACGCAGCGACGGAGGTTTATGAAATAAAAGTACTTATAGTTATAAACTCAAACAAGTTCACTGAATATTTTACATTTGGAGCACGGACTTAAAAGTTTTCACAGCTTTTTGGTTTAAGGAGGTAAACAATGTTTTAAAGTAAGTTTTAATTCTAAAAGAAGAAGAATTTCTCAGTCAGAAAGTGAAACGCTGACGTCCAACAGCAGCAACACAACAAACTAGTTTTGTTTGGCAGCATAAAAAGTGAAAAAGAAGGAAATCAGTGGTGCTGTCAGCAGAGTAGCGGACTATTAAACTCCCGGCAAGGTTTGAGTAATTACATCGTGATATATAAAGCCTAATAATCTATATAATATCCGAATATTGCTATTATTATGATGGAGATATATTATTCACCTCTTTACCTTTACTAATAATGATGTCCTAGTCAGAGGAGTGTGTGGCAGCGCTGATTGGAAATGTTTCTATTCGGGCAGAACCACTGGTGAAGGAGACGCTGACGCTCCGGTGTCGGAGCTGGATAATAATAATAATAATAATAACAGTAAACAGCAGGAGACAACAACATTTAATATCCTCGGCTGGTATTCTGTTTAAAGAATTTCACGATCGCAGGGTGTATTTATATTTTGATTCTGTTTTAATGATAAATTATGTAGTCTAAACATGTTTTGCTTTGTCACTATTAAAAATCAAAACACCACAGAGTTTGATCACCTCCAGGCATCGATACAATAGTCTAAGATCAATTCTCCGACTCAGACGTGTGGACTTCCAAAATCCAAATTGATAAATGCCGAGGCTTGCGTAGAAATCATCTTACGCCCACTTTACGCTCACTTTCTGACGTACGCTCGTTTGATAAATGAGGGCCAATATATTTTAAGAAAACTGTAACAAGATGCAGTTTTGTAACCGTTCACGGGTCCACACGGCCACCAGGCCTATGTAACCTGGCTTCACAGCTGGAGTTTTCTTTTGTGCGAGGAGCTTCAACCCCCACTCTCTCTCTCACACTCACACACACACACGTTCCCTCTCTTTTCTAATGTAGTTTCTCTATACTTTATAGATGTGTACCTTTATTTGCTTTACTTGTTTTTAGAATAAATACCTTTTGATTACAAATGCTGTCTACTTAATGTTGTATATTATGAACGATATGCTGGCCTCTGCTGTGACAAGAATTCACGATTCCTTCAACCACTACTAAATATTAATATGGTAATTTGATTAAAATTATATTCATAATTAATAATCAGTGTTGCAAATTGATAGTTTAGTAAATTTATGAGATTGATTTAGGTGAATTTGCTATATTTTTCTGTTTTACAGATGGTGCCCCAAACGAGCTGACTTAGAGCAAATCAAGTCATATCATTTCTTATAATTAATAATTATTTATGATACTTATTAATAATTCTTATAGCCATCTAACCACACTTTTGAACCGTGAGATCCACACAAGTGTTGCTCAGGTTCATCCCTACATATTTGGTATCCTTATGGGAGGGATAGCATTTATGATAACGCCCTTTTATTAACATATTTGACGTGCTGTGCAAGGTCATCATTTATTCATAAAAGAGGCATCCTTAATTCCCAACATTTTTGGTGACCCGTAATGGAGGCAATTGGTATCTGTTACCAGATACCCCAACATAAATGTTGCCCCGTTGCGAGGCCCAACACCTTATATTGACATTTTTGAGGGGAGACTAGTCTCAATATTCTGGCTCTTGGTCAATGTATTCAAGGATGTATAGTCAGTGAATAAATAATACTTTCAAGGTAATTTTAAGTATTTATTGTAAGTCCCATTCAGCAAGAACAGTTAGTTTTATTGTCCTTGACTTCTTGCTATAAAATATATGGCACTTTTATTCTTAGTTGTCTTTTATTGTTCTACTCAGACGCATGACAATGATTTGTTCTCCCATGGTTTTCCTGCCCTTTTGTTTTGAATGACGTGCAATAAAAAGGTGCAGTAAAAATATATATTTTAAAAAATACAATTATTGAGAGAAAACAAAGCGAAACAACTGTGTATTGTTACGGTTTTGTGTTTTGAAAAGGGGTTAATTTGCTGCTTACTGCAGGTTTAAATCTGCTTTTACCTCAACAACAAGCAAACGTCTGTAGTTATTGTTCTACCAGTCTAATGCTTCAGTTCCCCACAGTCCGTATTTTCCATTAGGTCGTCCTCGTCTCTGTCAACAAAATGTGTTCATCTCATTCTTTCTTTTCATTATCCATGCTGCGTCTCCCAACTCTCACTGACTGAGTTATTACAGAGCAC
Organism: Centropristis striata; assembly: GCF_030273125.1. Classification (NCBI taxonomy): domain Eukaryota; kingdom Metazoa; phylum Chordata; class Actinopteri; order Perciformes; family Serranidae; genus Centropristis; species Centropristis striata. The sequence continues at coordinate 32,195,788 of NC_081531.1, read as the reverse complement.
TTTATCTTATTAGAGCAGTGAATGAAGCCTGTGAGGCAGCGGTGGAACAGGGCTGATACGGCAGCCATGTAATGTCCAAATCATCAATCTGAGGCTTTTGTTGTGAGATGATTTCAAGCTGATGAGCTCAATTAAATATTGTTTGTTGTTTGGCACTGACACATCACTCCTCCATTTGTCTTGATATGATAAAGGCTGGTGCTACCGAGGGAATTAAAGTCTTTCAGTGTCAATGTTTCCCTTTATATTGTGCACTAATTTGTTTGTGCGTATGTGTGGTGTTCATTACGTTGTTAGTCCAGTGCAAATCTATTCCATTCAAGCCATTATATTAAGCCTCAGACTTGATTTTAGGTCACAGTGATTAAAGAGATTTGGTCAGGGATGAGATGAGATGACCATGATTGTAGGTAACAGTAATTCATTAAAGTCTCAATCTTGGAACCGATCAGCTATTTGCTGGACGGCGACTAAAGCCATTTCACATGGACCACGGATTTGGACTTTTGCCTCACAGCAAAAGGGGCACTGGTTCAAAAGCGGCCCACGGCTTGTCGGGCAAATTAAACAGCTTCAAAGACCCTGGGCCAGACGAATTGGGCTGAGGGCTGCCCAACTTGCCAAGAACACATGCAACAAAATCTTCCCCAAACGCTAAGACTCAAACATGATAGCGGCAAAAAGTTGCAGGAGAGTCGTTCAGAGTTTCAAGCAGTAGAGTTTTATTCTTGCTAAGGTCAAGAGATCAAAACCCCAATGAGCCCCTAGGTTGCACCATAGGAGACTGCAGATTTTGTGCTAAACAGGGCAGGAATTTCACACAATTTGGCCCCACTCGCACTGCCCCAGTTAGTTTTTGCGTCTTGGCATTGTGTTACCGTTGCATCAGCAAAGTATCTGTCACCTGTCAGTCAGTCAAACCCCGACCCACTCTCTGGGCGGTAGGGTGGCCATTCGTCCGGCTTTAGGCTGGACAGTTCAGCTTTTAAATGCCCTGTCCGGCTGCAGGAGCAGCCTTAGCCGGACACTCATTTGTCCTCCTTTTGGGACACTAACAAAAAAGGTCCGCATTTTGACACGTTACCTTTAGTGATGTGCCACGTAGTGGCGTAATCATTTCCCATTAATTACCTATGTATATATATATATGTGTATATGTGTGTATATATATATATATATATATATAACCTGAGGATATATGTTAATTTTTTTTATTTATAAAGACTAAAAAAAAAATCATATTTTCTATATATTTTTCAGTATTTGTTTATATCGTCAAGAATATCTTTATGGCAAAAATACTCTGAAATATCGTGATATTCTTTTAGGGCCATATTGCCCACCCCTAGTCACCTTGTTAGTTTGATAGTTGATAGGCTAAAAATATGTGTCAAAAAAGCTGTGGCTCATTTGAATATTCAAATGAGCCATGTGTTAATTAGCCACAACAGGCACTGACGCAGTCGCTAACACCAGGCTGTCAATCAAGCTCTCAGCGACTGAAAGTCTGAAAATGCCAAAGTGAAAGACCTCCTTTAACCCGGAATGGGCAAGAGAACACGGGTTTTTTACAAAAAGTAAGAGGGATGAGTTTTTTTGTACATCGTGTCGAAGCAATGTAGATGTGAGCAGCAAAGGCAAAGCAGCTATGGAGAGACATGCTAGCACTGACAAGCATCGACCTAATTGGAGTACAACTCTGCTTAAAACCGGATCATACCAAACAAATATCTGCTTGCTTGTCTCGTGTATGCAAAGTGTCCTCCTTTTTTATGTGAAGGAAATTCCCACCCTACCGGGCGGTCAGAGATCCTACTACGGGGCGTCCCAGTGGCTCACACTGGTAGAGCGCTTACCATGTAGGCTGAGTCCTTGCTGCGGCGGAGACGGGTTCGAATCCGGCCTGTTCTCCCTTTGCCGCATGTCTTCCCCTCTATCACCCCCTTTCTATCTATCACTATCAATAAAAGCAAAAAAAATGCCAAAAAAATAATCTTTAAAAAAAAAAAAAAAAAAAAGAGATCCAACTACACTGTTGCATATGCCGTTGGTTAGCCACGAGCTAACATTGGCTAACAGTTAAAGTTGTTTGAATCACACTAAACTGTTACTTAATGTTTTGAATAACTTCCTGTCGCTAAACGCATGCCACTTTCAAAATAAGAGCGCAGTGTGTTAACAGAATTGACCACAGACTTTACAAGAAGACTGTCAAAATAAGATGTAAATTTCCCAAAGTCAAGGAAGGAGTTGTCTTTGAAGGATATTACGTCATCAACATCCGCCAAAGGACTGTACGGAGGTCAAGGATCCTTGGGGAATTTGTAAGAATGCATGTCTGTATCCTCTCCTTGCCTTGTGCACCCATGATGCTTTGCACACACTTTTTTTTTGGCAATTTGCAAACCAGCGTATAGGTGCATTACCACCAGTGACTGAACTGGAATGTGGAGCAGTCGATTATCCTCATAATGGTCTCTCTGGAGTTTTAAAAATGCCAACTGCCGAGGCAGTTCTATTTTTTTTCCTCCACATCAACAAAAATGTTGATGCCAAAACCACATCCATGTCGTGGACTGTTTTGAAATTGTATCGCTGATTTCAATGTAGGATCCAAGGATAATGGATGAATGATTTTGTGGATCCTAATGGATGTTTGCACACTGATACAGAATATTTGTTATCCGTGATTTCCTCCTGTTGATTCATTTTTTAAAATCCTTTGTCCTTACTAATGTCATACCAACAGGTCATAGGTCGGAGCTATCTTACTGCTAAAAGCACAGGAGCTTTTCAGGGCAGAGGAGGTGTCCAGGAATGTTGGTGTGGACAGGCTTAACCAGAGCCGAACAGAACCGGGTTCAAAATCCTTTACGAACATTATTGCGGCGGTGAAGAGACTGCAAAGTATGTATTGTTAAGAAGCTAATCTTGGACTGGCTTTTAGTAGTTAGTAAGCAAAATAAAAAGATGCAAACTGACACCCAGGTGGTCTTCTTACTTGTTGGAATAGTAATATTTTGTGACAAACATAAAATGTGCACATCAGCTACTTTACCATCTTTATTGTAACACAGCTGCTATTTACACATTGTTTACACTCTGATTTGCAACTTGAGATACTTGAGTTGAAGTTGAGAGACAGCCCCTATTAGTAGATTGTTTCTCTGCATATGAATGCAAATAAAGAATTTTAAAAAGCCTTTTCTTAGCCAAGAAATAGTCCCACACATTTTATCCAGCTGTGCAATGTATTTCATACAAATGCTTAATTAGCATCCTAGCTTCAGTTGTGTACTGTAGAACTTCAATTTATGTCTGAGACTCTTGGACTCTGATGTTTATTTGACAAACCCTGCCTTTCCAAGTACTACTGTTTGCATCTATGCAAATATAAACATATGTAAATGTTCACAATTGCAATGCCTGATTGAATGCACCTCAGTCTGCTGATTGCTTAAATGTTTGGAGAAAATACAAAGCGAATCTCTTCCATATGGACAGCTGTAACCCTCAAGCTAGATTCTATGCATATAAACAGTGCCCTACAGTGCTATATATCTGGTACGGCAACACACTGCCACTGAAGTCAACACAGTTAGTGAAATGAGCTTTCCTCAGAACTATGAAATGCAGATTTTGTTGTGCAGACACAAATTTATGTGAGCATTGTGATCATCTAGCATGGAAAGATTATGTGACATTGACATAAATCCGACTTTGTGATAGTTTATAAGCTGAGGGCCAATCTGATTTTATTGAGCATATAGGCTATAGCTGCAATGACACAGGTCATTGAATCTGTGCTGTACTGGATAGTTTTCAGTGATGTCAGCATTAAGATGACTGCTGTGTGTGGGAGGGTTTGGCAACAGATCCAGGATGTTTTGATATCTTTATGGGGAAGAACAGAGTGGCTGTTCTTTCTGGAGCAGATTTAAAGATGGCAGACGATCATGAACACAACTTGAATAACAGTTTATTTTTCAAATGCTAACAAGCATCAGTCAGAACCAAAGCCACCTATTAGCCCTGTGAACCCCAACAAGCTATTTCAGGATGCTTTTTGCTCTTTTTGGATTTTTCTCACTGTGTCCTTTTATTTCACTGCAATATATAAGTCCTGCAGCTCTATGAAATCAGCACAATCATGGCTAGAAGTGTGAAAACTCAAAAATGTATTTTGTCCATAATGACAAATCATTAAAAAAAACAATAATTTCTTTGATAAATATTTTTGATCACATTTCAATTGCCTACAGGTGTCATGAATATTGGGAAGAGAAACTGGTTCTCCACATGCTGTACATGTTGAACTATTTGCATTTTTGAAACCTCTACTTCCAACCTCCTGTCCTCTCCTCTCTGCTCTGTGTAAACAGCCTGCAGTTTTGATTTACAGTGAATATTTGTCACGTGAATCAATCAAGCAGAATCAATCATGGTTTCACAGTGTCACTGAGGAGCAGAATGCAATGTTTTTACAGGATCTACTTTTTCCACACAGTTTATTTTTGGCAGAGTTTAAATGAGACATGTAGAATACAGTGATTTTAAACAGAAATATCTAGATTTTAAGCTTTATTTTTGATAGTTTTTCTAATGGGAATGTTCATAACCTATGATCTGTTTAAGGATTGTAAAAGTTCAAATTGTGACGATAATGTATTTTTTAACAGTTTCTTTCTAGGATTATTGGTGTAGCTTTGATGATCTGTTAAAGAAAACATACGTTTCAGTCCCACTGGTGAGATTCAGGGGGTTAGAATAGAGTCGATATTACCAACATGCATTTTGTCCAAAAGTCACCGCCAAAGCACTTCATGCTCGTCCCAAAAAAGGCTTGTTGAAACAAAACACTGGCAGCAAAAATCACTCAGAGAGCATGTGACGTCACTCATAACACACTGACGTAAAAACACTAACAAGAGGGCAACAGAGACACAAGCTCAAAATGTTGGCACTGTTTGTTTCTGCTAAACACGGAGACATTGACCTGCAACCATTTAGCCAACAAAAAAAATGCTTGCAGACAATGCCAACATTTACTCTGGCGACTGAGTCACAGGGAGCATTACATGAATGATTTTCACATAAATCAGTATCATTGTAAAATAATACTTTTTGACTTTTTTGACTTTACTAAAGTATGAGCAAGAATCTGTAAGAAATGCAGCAATTTGCTTGAATTTTCTTATATTTTCCCCCATTTTTTGCATACAGGAAAAACAAAATGTTGAAAGCAGAAACCTGAAATTACAGGGCTGCAAAAATAATAATCATTTTTAAAAAGCCACCCTCTTTTGTCTGTTTGGTAGCTGACATTGCAATCACCTGTGTTTGGAAAGATTATTATTTCTATACTTTCTATATAGTTGAGTGTGATTACTGCTCCATCATTCTGTTCTGATTGTGTTTTTTAAGTTTTGAAGAAGAAAAGAGTAAACACTTTGTGTGAAAGCGAAGAAAAATGATTCACAGTTTGGTCCAGCTAGACTTCTGTTTCACTGACTGTGTGAAGAGTTTTGTGACTTTAGTTTTTAAGAAAGTGCTTTGAGAGCTTTGAGTGCTTTCATGGGCAGATGGGAGATTGTTCTGAAAAGACTGACCTGAGAGCAAGTATGGTTTCATCCAGATGTATTGTCTTCCAGAGCTCCGTCCAGCTTGTTCATGTCCTCACAGTTCAGCCTCTGACCTCGCCGTGCTGAAGAGTTTCCTGTTCCATAACCATTTCTTCTCCCCGATGGCCTCGTGGCCCAGGCTGCACCTGCTCTACAACATCCCATCATGGCTGAGCTCTGACTGTGTCTCTTTGGTTTCATTTGCATCAAACAGCCCTGTAGCTCTGCCTATTAAATATTTACACTCTAATGCTGTCAGTTAAATATTGCCTTTTTGCCTTTGTACACTTAACTTTTCAATTAGTTTGGATAGGTTTATTTCCCCTGCCGGTACAAAGGCACAGTAGGAAAGCTTTAACTTCTGAATCTGCCGTTTAGCATTTAAAGTTGCACTTTATAATCTCCCTGAACTCGCTGCAGTGAATTAATGTCAGAAGATAGAAATCTATATCTATTAAGTCCTCTGAAGTTAGAAAATTCATTCATATACTGAGTAAGCATCAGTGGTGGAATCTAATCAAGCACATTTACTAAACTACTGTACTGAGGTCCTTTACTCCACCTACTCTATTCACGTTTTATGTATGTTTATACTTCTACTCCACTAGATTTTAGAGGTAAATATTGTACCACTACATTTAGCTGCCAGCTTTAGTTACTTTTCAGGTTGAGGTTTAACATAAAAAACATTTTTTAATTATTCAAATTTGTATAAATAACACACGTAGCAGTACATTAAGTAGTCAAAATTAGCCCTACTTTGACGACATTAAAACACTACTTGCACTAATGCATCAATATCAGACTTTAAATACAATGTGATTCTAATACTCTTGTACTTTTACTAAAGTAAGTTTTGAATGCAGGACTTTTACTTGTTTTGGAGTAATTTCACAGTGTGGTATTAGTACTTTTACTGTCAGTAAAGGATCTGAACACTTCTTCCACTATTGGTCGGCATGCAATAAAACTTATATTTGATTGTATTAATTAATTTTGAATTTATAACTATTTCCCTTTTTGCCTCTTTGAAATATACCCCCAATTCCTGTCAAGATAACTATGTTTGTTAGAAGTTATATTGTCCCAGAAATTATTGAGCTAAATGGTGTGCGTTAGACCTATTTTTGACACTGATATAATTATAATAATAATAATAATAATAATAATATAGGACTATAATGCAAGTACACCCTTTAAAAGAGTGATTGACTTTTAATACTTCAGCATATTCACACAATGTTAAAATTATTTCTAAAATATCCTCAATAAAGACCAGATATTACAGTAAAATGTGTCTCAGTATTTTTTATTTAGCTGGTAAAACCTGCTGTTGTTCAGGCATCATGTGTTGGTGACATAATGAAGTAAACAAACCTGCATGTAAACACAGCAGGCGATAAGGCCAGCCACAATTATTGCAGTTGTGTCCATATATCATACAATAAGTTGATATTAAAACCATGGTGACAGGCCTACCCACACTCCCTCAACATGTAGGTGTGTTTGTATGAACTATGCTGTGGATCGGTCACCTCAGCAGTTCAGGCACTTTCTGACAGACTTTACACGGTTACACGTACTGTTACAAACACAGAGATAAGGGTTGAAAACCAGCGGAGCGTTCTTTTTAATGAGAATCTCACGATATGTGGACCAAATCTGTCCACAACACATCTATCAAAGCTGCTGTCTCAGGTGACATTTCAGACGCCGCTGCTCTGATTTTGATGAGGGATGACACATCATTATATTCTGTTGTGTCCTTGTCAGGCCGCTATAATTAAGGGAAGTGGCCTCCACCTCACTGACACACACACAAACACACACTCAACCCTGAATAACCAGGTCGTTCAGACAGGGCCCCTTATTTTCCTTTGTTGGTTATTTTGTGTATGAAAACACTTGGTCAGCATTTCAGCTGCATTAACACAAAGGCTTTACAGCAAATAAATTACATTTTCATTGCATTTTCTATTTAAAAAATAGAGCTCTTGCTCCTAGCTTAGTTCCATGAATGGCTTTTTGTTGAAGAAGATATTTTTCACATACAATACAAAGGGAAAGATAAGAGATTGGCCTGATTTTTACAAACTATGTTACCTGGTGCATTATGTTGGAAAACATTTAAATTGTGTCAAATTTAAATGTTTTTTGCACTCTTGCACACTGTCTTCTTCACTTGCAGTCAGAGATATTTAATAACAATGTTTCAAAATGTTGTTTTTAAATATAAATGACTGCATGACACCATGCATGATAAGTGAGCAAAAATTAAATTAAAAGATACACTGTAAAAAAAAAAAAAATCCAGAAATGTACTGTTTATGTTTAAGGGATTTTCTGCATTAAGTACAAATGCCAAACAAAAGTAAATTACTTTTTCCTTAAAATGGCAGTGGAGACCTGTAGGTCAATATAATAGGATTTTATAGTTTTGTTTTACAGTATTGCTATAACAGTGAATTCTATTAAAAATTACATTTAATAAAAAATACAAAAAATATATTTTTATATTGCTAAATGTTAAATTAAGACATCTTGCTGTTTTATTAATGTACACTATCTGTACTTTTTAAGAAATTATTTGTAAAATAACCTTTGTTATAAATTACATTTGTTTACTGTTATTTGACAGCAAATGTTTGGTAACTTTTGCTGCCCAACTTATTACTGTTTTTTCCTTTTTTGTTTTTGTTTTTTTACAGTGTAACTAACCATACAAAATATAGTTACAATATAAAAATTGAACACGAATAAGGCATTAAAAAAGGATTTTCTATTAAAAAAAATAATAAAAAGATTCAAGCGATGATGTAAAAACAGGTCATGTGCCTGCAAGTCTAATCTTTCAGATCCTATAGGGGTGCTGATGAAAAAGGCAGTCAACAGTAGGAACCAGTCTTGACCTGGGACAAGAGTAAGTGTAGGCCAGTAGAGCATCTCAGGTTACGACTTGTATCACAGGGAGCTCCAGAATGTAACTGGGGACCAGTTGAAAGTTTGAATCAGTGGTGGATTTAACTGGTAATATGGGAACAATTAAAATTCAAAGAGCAGCGTTCTGCACTTGCTCAAGCCAACCAACTGAGGATTGAGAAAAGCATGTACACATTTATTACTTTGCAACAGTCAAGGCACGGAGACACAAAGGCATGAATTAGCCTTTCTAATTCAGGAGAAAAGACAAAGCTGAATTAATGTTGGTGATATTTCTAAGGTGGAAGTAGCAGAATTAATGAGATTATTGACATGTGGTTCAAAGTTCAGTTAAGGATTGTAATTAAATACCGCTGACTGCAAGTGGAGAGAACAGCGTGTGGGAGTGTTTTGTTCTGCAAAACAAACATGTTAAAAGGACTAAAGTTAAAATGCACCTTTCCCTGTGTAGTATATATGACTTTACATCTTCTGAGGTCAGATTGCATCACAGACAGACTAGAGAAGTGTCTGGTTGTTTAAATTATCTTGTCAAGTTTTAATAGGTCGGAAAAAACCCCGCATTGCAACCAATTTTTCTCATTCGGGGATATATCGCCATCCATCACTCTTTCAGTAATGGGAATCATAAAATGTCATAAAAAAGACTTGTGGAGCACATAATCGCTCAATTATTTTTGGCACATTGCAAAAAAAAGTGTAAATAAGTCAGAATAGGAGTCTAAAAAGAAATCTGAGCTTTGAAAGTTGACCAGCTTCACTGACCATATAGAAAGGTTTGGATAGATATGATGGATAAGAGTATAGAAAAGCCCAGGATATAACACAGGCATGGAGACAAAAGCAGCGAGGAGGGATTCGAGCCTCAGCCAAAACACAGCTGCTGGCTGAATAAGTAAAGCCACCTAGAGGAGGAACACAATGATGTGAGGAAGCAATTCCCACAGACTCTATCAAACACAAAGAGGGGGAAAAAAACGACGGGCGCAGGGGAAAAGTGTGAAAGCTGCAGACGCTCTTTTTTTTTTTTTTTTTTTGCAAAAGTGAGAAGCATTTTAGCTCAGACCTATAAGGAAATGTGTGTGAAGAATTATTTAGATCCTTTACTTAAGTAAAAGTACCAATAACACACCCCTTTCAAAGTAAAAGTCCTGCATTCAAAACTTACTTAAGTAAAAGTACAAAAGTATCAGCATCAAAATGTTCTTAAAGTATCAAAAGTAAAAGTTATGTATAATGGACCTACTCAGATTGTTTTATATATTCTAAATATATTATGTATTATTATTATTGATGCATTTATGTAAGCAGCATTTTACTGTTGTCCAGGCAGGACTCATTACGTATAGCAACCTAATATACTTTTATGACGTCTAATTTAAAATGAATAAATACAAATAAAAATGGCTAAACACTTTAAGTCGATATTTTTTTTCTGTTAAATCTCGACCTGAAAAGTATCTAAAGCTGTCAGCTATACTAGTGGAGTAAAAAGTACAATGTTTGACTCAAAATATAGTGGAGTAGAAGTATAAGGTTATATAAAATGGAAGTAAAGTACAAGTTCCTCAAAACTGTACCTAAGTACAGTACTTGGGTAAATGTACTTAGTAAAGTGGAAATTGAGAAAACCGCAATGCATTAGTTCATTTTCGACAAATGCAGGCCAGCATTTTTTGCAGAACTTGTAAGCAGGAAGGAGAGGGATTTTGGAGGGAGAAATGTTTCCGTGAGAGAGCGCATAGTGAGAGACACGAGGCAACAGATGGAGAGAAGAGGCCCAGTGTAGTTAACAGCAGTGATACTCCAGAGAGGGAGGCGGTGGGGGTGAAGCCCTGCGTCCTCTGTATAACTATCAGAACCTGAGGAGAACCAATAATGTGCTTTAAAAATGAGCTCTGGCACTCTGAAGCTTGTGTGGGGATTTTGCGCATGTGCTGATAAAAAAAGAAGCAGAATGATTTAAAAATGAATGGTTATATTTTACCTATGATTGCATTTATATTTGGCACCGGGTGACTGTCATTACGCCTCATCATCACCAAATTGCACACTCCACAACAATGTACAGTAATAATGTGTCCGCTTGAAGGAAAGGGGAGATAGGAAGAGCGAGGGAGGAGGAGGGGGAGCAAAATGAAGATGAAGTGTTTGATGTACGTCTTGAGAACAAGAATGGCCTTAATGATAAAACACTGCCAGTGAGTGAGTGTGCCAGTGGACAGGGCAGGCCTGTCAGCGTAAGCATAAAAGCTGAGTGAGAGCTTTGCACTGTTAAACCTTCATGCTCCGGGATGCACGGTGTCGAAGCCACACAGAGGAGGACGAGGAATATAAAACATGGCCATAATTAAGTGCTGGTATCAAAGTGGCAGCGCCCACTCTATTTAGCAAATACAATACAAAAAAACCCACAATATGCTCCTGAATCAGAAAACTAAATTTCCGTAAATTGTCTGCAGCGTGCAGAATGTGACCAGAATCAAAGGCTTGTTTACAATTTCAGGCAATGAAACTCAGCGTGCTTAATCTCCTGTTGCACCAAATGTACCAAACTAACTGGTTTGTTTTTTTTTTCAGGAAAACCACCTTAAGTGCAACAAAGATAACACAGCTGTAATGGAGTCACTTAGCCGAATGAAGGTAGACGATGAAAATTGATGGTTAATTCAGCGAACATGTCAGGTTTTCAACATGTCTCCTGTGAACAACTTCATATGACAGGTCTTAATAAATCACAAGCTGAGGTGGCTGATTCAAATTGGTGTGTGTGTGTGTGTGTGTTTCATGTGTTAACTACACTAAGAAGAACAGTACGGAGTGCTCAACACACTGCAAATTAAATAAATGGAGAAACATCTTCACTAATTTGACGTGCTCCGCATTAGAAAACTGCACTTAGAAAACAAACTGTTTCCAGGGGACTTAGAAGTGATGCAAATCACTGGGCTTCTTGCTATTTGTGGTGGATAAAGAAGTTATTGAAGTCTATCAGCCATTGTGGTCACATAATTCAGACACTATTATAATAAGCAAAAGGCTTTACAGCAGATATCTGCAATAATATTGAAATCATATAAACACATTGTTAGAGAAAGTCCAGAAATACCTTTTTTGGGTGGTTTTCTGACAACACAGAAAGAAAGTCATCTCCATTTGCAGCATTTTCTTTCTCCTAAAAGTTGCACGTCTGCAAATTTGTGAATATGTTTGCAGGTTTTTTGCCTGTGTTTTCCACCACATACCACATTTTTACCACATAGGTTCTTTGTTGTTACTGTCTAATATGATTAGAAACACTTGGTTAATGTTGTGAAACCGTCACAGTTCGGTTAGGTTTTCAGAAGCAAAGCTATAGTGAGATTTAGGAAAGACAATTTGGTGGAAAGTAACTACAGCTTACATTTGTAACTAAAGATATAAGGTAAAACCAAGCAGCAATGATATGCAGCTCTTAAGGCTGTGCAATTGGGCAATTAGTTGAAAGGTGTGTGTTAAAAAAAAAAGCAGTGTCTGCCGTTGACTTTTCAAACACAAAACTATTTTGTACAAACTTTTTTTTTCTAGGATTTAGCAATCCTGTGAATCACTAAAGTAATATTTAGTTGAATGACCACAGTTTTTTATAACTTTTTTATAACAGTCCACAAAAAAATGGACAAAATTGTGGAATGCTGTTAAAGAATCTTGGAGGGGAATAACAGCAGTATATATATATATATATATATATATATATATATATATATATACACACACACACACACACACACACACATATATATACACATATATAGTAGATATTTTATATAAAGTTGATATTTTAATTTAATCTAAGTTAAAATATCATCCTTCACTTTGGTTGGGGACACGAATACTGTCCTAGGTGAAAGCTGTGTTTCTTTGATTGCATTTTTGGTAATGTAGCCAGATTTTGACAAGTGAAAGAAAGGGGGAAAAAGAAATAAAACTATATATTTTCTAAATCTTTTTCTCACAATTGTCCATCACAAGTCAGACCAGTATAATTCGGGGATCAGCTGAGGGTAAGCCTTCAGGGAATGATTGAAAGTCGATTTAGTGTTGGCTGGTATGTAATAGGTTCAGTAATCTCTGACTTACAGTTTACATTGGCTTTGTAAAGTACAATTTCATATTCCTTTCAATACCACAGTCCAATCACCATTAGCCACTCTGAATATTGCTCGAGGCCACAATGTCATAAACACTTAAAGTCAGAAGCTGAACCACTGACAGTGAATAAGCTTTAGCTAGTAATTTTGTAGGCCAGATGAATTTCACACTCAAATGATTTTTTTATTCCGCACCGCTGTTGCCATATCTGCAAGTTATAAAAACAACTTCTGCTTTTTAGCCAAGAGCCACTTTTATCAGATACTCGAGAACCTGCTCTGAATAGATTACCATGCCTGATGAAATTGGTGTTTTTAAAATCTTGTTTTGCATTTCATCTAATCTTCATGTCATTTCCAGTGCCTTTTAGACACTTGTTGACTCATAAACTCCAAAATAAGTATGTTATATACTTTCCATATATTGCTCCTGTGATATCTCAGCTTTTGGATACATTAATAAGATAAAACTCTGCAGAGAAGATTGTAACATCATTTGATATAACCTATAAAAACCTTGTCTGTGTGATTCCTTTGATTCTCATACTCTGAAGTCTGTTTGTAAAGGCTGAAATGTCTCAACAACTTTTGGATTCATTGCCATGAAATTTGGTACCAATATACAGAAGATGATCCCCTGAATTTTCATCTAACACCAAGTTTTCACTCATTTTGGGAAACATCTATTGGACACATTGCACAATATAAACACTTCTCTGACTTCTTCTCTCGTTCCTCCAGGAGGTTTACATGTGTGGTTTTGACTGACAACGACTGACAACTTTGACAACTATTGGCTGTCATGAATGTGTCTCACAATGTCTCACCAAGATGACTTTTACTCACTTTGGTGATCTCTGACCAGGCGCTGGAAGCTGCGGAGGTGGAGGGCCGGCCAGCTTCCTGCTAAGTCTGCTTTGAATAAAAAAGTTGTTGCTCTGAACCAAATGATCAGGGTCAGCAACCTCCTCTGGGGTTGGGGCGGTCTGAAGCAGGAAAAAGCAAGGACAAAGGGGAAAAAACAAAAATACATAAATAAATAAAAGAAAGGGAAAATTAATTAAAAATGGATAGATGAATAAATAAATGAATAAGACTCCAGCTATCCAGACCAAGGCTGCATTTAAGTATTATTGGCCTCAAAGCTACAACCTATTCAAGGCCTTTTCCCAATCCAACAAGCAGCATCATGACTCAGCTACTGCTCTGTCCAACCTGCACAAACACCAGCAACGCTTCATTTAAACTGAATGTATATGTTTGCATAAAACACCCAGCGGCACCCAGTGTGCATCGAAGTCTGTTCCTTTTTGCACATTGCACCATAAAGACAGCCACGCTATACAATCACCAATCACACACAGTAACTTTAATACATTTTTTCATCTTTCGCTCTTTTCTTTTTTCCCGAGACTTTCACATTGCCAGGCCCCAGCAACTGAAGACAGGACCCCTCAAACTGCAACAAGGTCAATGAGGTTTTCTTGGATATCTTTACAACAGTCAAGAACAGCTATTTAAAAATCTGTGATGTCAATGTGAAGTCTATTGGCCGAACGGCAACTCACAGAGGAAACACGACTGTGCATAATCAATGGGACACATAACGCAGAAGTAAACCCGGAAGCCAGAACTTTTTGGGCCGTATGTGCCAGAAGAGCAATTCTCATTGGACTGAATAGGCGCCATGTTTGGGTCCAGTTTCCAGCTCTTACAATACTTTCATGTGTGAAACCAAAAGTCTGCTGTGATTTCAAGTTAACTAGGAAGTTAAATTCTGTAACCACTAAATTAGGTAATTATGTATCGAAATAATTATTTCAACCCAAACTAATAACCTAAACTATAACAAGAAGTTCTGCTTCACAATGTTAAAGACATGTTTAAAACAGGCAACCGCTCTAACGTCCATATTTCATGAGATAAAAGGAATGACAGTTGTCCTGACAATAACCTAAGATGAACCGTATATCTGTCTCTTGCCTTGTCATGTCTCAACCTACCTGTTGAAGTTTCCTAAATAATGTATTTCTCAGCCTCTGTAAGAGATCAGAATATGAAATAAAAAAGAATCCGAAAGCTTAAACCCTAGGCATTAATTGTAGTGCATTGTCCTATAATTCATGAAAATTATTTTAAATCCACAAACATCATAAAAACAAATATGAAGAATTGTCAAATTTCTCACCCTTTGTAGGAGACAGAAATATAATAATAATAATAATAATAATAATATAAATGTTATTTATAGGCGCCTTTCTCATCACTCAAGGCCACTGTACAGTGTCAGAATCAATTTTGCAAAAAGACAACAACTAATAAATAACAATAATAACTGAACAACTTAGTGATGACAGAATGGGGCTGTAAGTGCTGCGATGTTATTGAAGTCAATTTTTGAGGGATTTTTGTGGATTTTGAACCAATGAGAAGAACATCTGTTTTATCACTATTGAGCTTGAGTAAATCCAGGATTTGACTTGTTGAAGACAGTCTCAGAGGGAGGAAGGTGGGAGGGTGGAGATGGGTCTGGTGTAGACATAGAGCTGGGTGTCATCTGCGTAGCAATGGAAGTGGATGTTAAACTTTCTGAGAATATGGTAAATAAGTAATAGATAAATAGTATAAGCCCCCAACCACAACCCTGGGGAACACCTGAAGAAACTGGGGATGACAGTTTTGTGTTTATTGAACTGTGAGTACATCCAGAGAGATATGACTTAAACCAGTTTAAGGGAGTGTCCGTGATTCCAATTGATGCAAGTCTGTAGAGGAGGATGTTGTGGGAAATTATGTCAAAGGCCGCACTCAGATCAAGCAGGATAACGAGAGATAACAGTCTTGAGTCAGCAGGAGGCATGAGGTCATTGGGGATTTTTACCGGGGCTGTTTCAGTGCTGTGGAGGGGAAGGGAAGCCCAATTGGAACTGTTCATTTGGGTTATTGTTAGATAGATGAGTATGGACCTGAGATGCAACGTTTTTTTCAAGAATTTTTGACAGAAAGAGGAGGTTAGAAATAGGACGTAGATAATAGAAATCTTTGGGGTCTGCACCAAAGAAATAAAAAACATCTGAAAGCTTAAACCCTTAGTTTTAATTTTTTCTAGCTTTGCCTTTGCCCTAAAGTGAATTATTATACTGTAGTCGACCTCTATGTTGCTACTTTCTTCTGTGCAGAGGATCCAAAAAAATGTTTTTTTAATTTCCAAGTCACGTGTCTTAAAAACTATGACATCATCCACAACACACAGATGTTGCATCCGGTCTAAATGAGTCAATAACTTTTCATGCACTATTAATTAACACCTATTAAAAATTCTCTGACATTTGGCAACATCAGCACTACCCAATGTCAACCTTAGCTGTACTTTACTTTAAGACTTACTTTTTTTTACCTGCTGAACATATGCATGTATGTATGTTAGCATTCTTGTTGTATATATTTAGCTAACTCTCTTTTAACCTTCCTGTTGTCATCGGTTTCAAATGTTTTTATATCAGACATTTGGGTGTTTTTTTTTCAATCTTACTGACACAAAATTACTTGGATACATTTCCAAAAGAAGTTGAAACTGGTGGTAATGAGTTTGAATAAAGTTGGCTAAGAAGGTGTGACACAATTGGTTGATAACTTGTACTATATGCTTAATCAAACAAAACCAGGTCCATTTTGACCCAGAAGGACAAAAGTTTGACAGGAAGACACTGTTAAAACAACTGTATTTCACCTTGAGGTTTAAAAATCCACCTTGAAATCTAAAGTGCTCATATTAAAACTACCCAAACACGCACACACAATAAAAGAAAACCCTTACAATGCTTTCAGTTACCCTCACATACACACAAACTAAGACTAAGTTATGACGTTATAAATGCCACCCAGAGTGTCTCTGATGAAGTCACTGCACTTACTTCTGCCAGACGACATGACAGCCCTTTGTTCTTCCAAATATATTGGCATACTCACCTCAGATCCATAATATTAAACTGTAAACAACAATAACCAAGACACATACCAACAAACCCGCGAGAAAATATTACCAGGAAGATACATTTTAGAGCTGAAATGTGTTGGTTAGTTTAGTTGTTTTTTAATTTTATTTGGTAGCAGCAGAAGTCATCTCAGGGCAGATATCAGCTGATTCCCAACTGGTGTTTTAGCTCTTTGAGTACACCAACAGGGTCAGTGGTCAGACCTTAAAAGCCTCCAGTCTGGTCGGGTGAGGTTTACACAAAAGCACTTCCTCTCCATTGAAACGCGCACAATGGCCGAGGCATTTGCTTTGCGGGTAAATTATGCAACTTAATGGATTCATCTCTGGTCCTCTCTGCCGAGATAGATAGGCTGGAGAGAACACGGCAAAATGTCTGGGAATGTGGAGAATTACGAGGGGATGAAGGGATATAAGAATGGGAGTGAAGGAGAAGGGGAGATGGGATATCTCAGAGGTAAAGATACCGCCAAGGGCTTTAAAGCTGTAAATCCTCCTTTCTTGAAGAGATGTGGGGAGTTTTTTTCACTCCTTCCTCTCCACACTAACATGAATGCACAAATGCACCCCAACAGACGTTCTGCTGCACCATCCATAACATCCAGATATTTATAGTCTGAAGAAGAGACGGAAATTTGCTTTGATAACAAGTGAGCTCAGCTTTATTACCAGAAATTATCTTTTGAGACCTGTGAACTAATGTCTTTCATTCAATTCCCTCTTTATTGAGCTCCTACAGTAACAATTTACAAGAAAATTAACATTAATTTTCTCCAGCTTGCTTAAACTTGTTTACTGCCCAGCGACACTCTATTTATTTCTCTGCACCAATTTAACTTAAATGTTCTATTTGGTTTCACTTAAGAAAGAAATTAGTGTCATGTTGTGTCAAGATATCAGTGTGAGTATTTGTATTTTTAATATATATTAAAACACCATATGTCCCATAAGTTTATGCAGCAATTTATGGGTTGATGCCATTTGTAACACACATTTAGTGATGAATTAAGACTTTTTTTTTTACATTCAAGAATGGATACAAATTTAGGAGATTTCTGTATTTCGTTGATTGGATGATGAGCACTTCTGTTCTCTAAAGTGCTGAAAACTGCTTGCTTATTGTCAGTGTACCTAGGGAAGATATATATATATATATATATATATATATATATATATATATATACATATATATATATGCTATGAATGAATGAATGCTATAGTCTCTAGTTTGTGGTTGTAAAGTTACATGAGGCTGTGATTATCCTAGAGCTCATTTTATGCAGTGAGGTCAAGTTTAAAAAAAAGCTGGTTACTATGGGAGCTAAAATCTTTCCAAAAGTTTTCCAGTGATACCCAATTTATGCAATAATTCACGGACTGTTTTGTAACCCCAGTATGCAGAAATATTCATATGCAATACACAACAATAATGTTAGAAAACTTTGTGGGTTTTGCCTTAAACTGCATTTTATCATCATAAAGCAGGCATATGTAAAGAGAGGACTTGCACAGAGCCCATTTTCATTCAGATATCTTAAACCTGCGAAAGTTCTTTTTACTGTGAAGTTCTTTCAGTACATGGTCATAAATAGTAAAATGAAAATGTTCCCACCCCCCACACCATCCAACTAAAACATATACATATAAATAATATAAACTATAAACAAAGATGAAAATAGAGTTAAAACACAATATGTGTATGGTAATAAAGCACTTTTACAAGAAAATATCTGTTTCTGGATCCTATGCAATGCAAACTTTCTTTGTGAAAATGTGGCTCAATTTCCTCTCCTAGTTTCTTGCTTGTATGCATATAATTGTAATACGTAAATCATTACATGATGTCTGGTTGGCAAATGGCACTCAGTAGCTTATTCCTTGCATGACAGCTGACAACACTGTGACCAACAATCATCTCAGCAGTCAAATAACCACACAAATCTTGCCAGAAGTGATAAGATAGAAACATGAAACTGTTCATGAAGGCAAGACACGTAATAAAATCAGCTGGAAGTAACACTGATGTTAGAAAATTATACAAAATTGATGTGCACATGAATTAAGTGGCATCGTGGCTGTGTGGCCTGGGTTATTTGTGTATTATAAAATCGAATATAAACAAGTCTAGACTCAGACTGTGTGTGGCTGTTTTGGTTGCAGTTTGTTGGGGTTCTGATGTGATGTTTAAGATAAGATAAGATATTCCTTTATTATTTCCTCAACAGGGACATTTTCACTGTTACAGCAGCAAAAGTGTAATGCAAAAATAGAAAGAAGCATCAATAAAATAACAAGCAAGAGCAATTATAACGAGAAATATAAAATGATTAACAGTTAATTATATAAACTATACAAAGAAAAACCTATAATCTTTATTTTAAAGGTAAAAAAGTGAGCAAGTGAGCAGACATGTGGTTTCAAATGATTAAAAGTTGTGACAGACAATAACAAGCAGTGTTTGAGAGACTGAAGGACACTGAAGAAAAATACAGGACAGCCGAGCATCAGTCATGTGTCGTAAAAAAACATGAAACATCTTCGGAGCAGAGGTGAAGAAAGTGGATGTCTGTGCACGTGTGATAGAAGGAGACAAGTTGTCAAGCTATCTTGTGTTTATTAAATGAAAATGGCACTGAATCAAGACACTAAAGAAGGTGGGTGAGAGCAGATAGAGGGAGTTGGAGAGGACTGTGTACAGATTAAGAGTGGTATTAATTCTGACCCGTAATCTCTCTGCCTCTGTAATTGAGGTCGCTCACCAGGGGAGGCTGAGTTTGGAGAGAGACTGGCTTTCTGCTTTACTAAGCTCTAAGGAGGGAGCAAATAGACACAGCAATGAACTGAGGGGATGCAATCCTCCCCAGACTGCCGTCTGACTGGAGAGTTTGTGTTTAGAGACAAAGTGAAGGGACACGCTGAGGATGACCTTACTAAAGTCCTACAGATGTAAAGTGTGGTTAAATTAAACACAGGACTACAGGGAGGTTCAGTCTGACTTCGGACCAACTACTCTGCAAATGTGACGGGAATGAAACTCAGCAGAGTGCTTCGAAATAATGTAAAGATGTATTTGCATTGTGGCTACGAGTGTGCAACTGTTTCTTCTTTTTCTTTTGCATTGGGTCCTCATCGTGGTCAGCGGCACTTTGCTGGAGCTGCTAATGACTCCGCAGGTGTAGATTGTTTTTTTTTTTGGCCATTTTAGATAGATAGATAGATAGATAGATAGATATACTTTATTTATCCCAAGCTGGGAAATTACAGTGTAGCAGCAGCATTACACACAGAGACAATGACAACACAATTAAATAAAAAGAACAACCTAGGCATACTTCAAGCAATAAAATATAAAAATACAATAAAATACAATAAAAATAAAGTGTCTAAAGAAGGAGTATGTATTAAGGACTAGAATAGAATTCCAGTGCAGAATAAATATGAATATACAGTATAAAAATGTTGGTGCTATGAAACAAATAAGGTGCAATGAACAGTGTGCATAAAAAAAAACACATAAAGTGCATAGACAGTATGTAACATTTGACAGCGGTAGAGTGAATGGAAGGAGGAGACATGCAGCCAAGGGACCGTTAAAAGGCGAAAGCTAAAGCTACTACTAGGACTTCAACACAGACCAAAGCCTTCAAACAAAAAATGTAAGAAACATTGTTGAACACGTCTTGGACTGGACAAAAGTTGGTCTTGGGGAGATCCTAAACACAAAAACACATTTCTGGAGACAGATCTGCTTTGTAGTAACCCCCTGGTCTGTCACTCACCTCCCGTAATAAAGACCTCAAACACATCTCCGGATACTTAAACTGTCTACCTCTCCAAACTCAGCTTAGTGTGCCCATATGTGGTCTCAACCCATCGATTCTTCCCACTGCCTCTGCTCTTAGTTTCCCAGCCTCGGAAACTTCACTCCTCTATTCACTCTGTTCTTTTGAATCTGTCTGGAATCGATATTGTAATAACTGGAGAGGAGAAAGCCTCATCATAATCAATATCAGTAACGTATAGCTAGGCAGAGGTAGACAGAGAGAAATCATTCTGCCCAACAGCGGAGCTGAATGTTTCTGGCACCTCATTCATTACACTATTGAATAATCCATCGGCTCTGTCGCTGCCACAGAAGAACAGAATAAGCTCCAGTGCGAGCTCCTCTGCAGGCGATCGCAGCGGGAGGAAGACCTGCGGAGAGCTTCATATTTCCTTTGATTACACAGAAGATTCACATGAGATTAAGAACACATTAATGTATCCACAGGAGTCAGGAACAAGTTTGTCAAGTCTCAAGACTGTCAGAGCAGAGTCTCTTAGGCTTTTAAAAAGCTGCATTTCAATGTTGGCCTTTTATAGAAGTTATTCAGATTCTTATTTAAAATGACCAGATTAGAATGGATGAAATTTGGCACAGGGAACTTTGGCCATGTTTTTACTTTGCAGAGCTCCCGACGTCTTTTCAGACATAGGAGTGGTTGTCTGTGGGCAACACCAAAATATATTGGTAATGCTTTTTCACATTGATCTGTATTTGAAGTTTTATTACGCTATTATTAATCAACAGTCAACATTTTTCTTTTTACATGGCAACACAATCAATCATGGCTAGTATGAACAACTCGTGCAGAATGACTCTTTCTTAATTCTTAAAGTATCCAGTGACAGCAACATCAGTCACTGCACCCTGAGTGTCTTTTGTGTAGAATAACACAGTTATAATGACATAAATCATAAAAGAAAGAAAGAAAGAAAGAAAGAAAGAAACACAGGTTGAATTGTTTATTTTTATTTTTTTCCAAATTATATTTACAACATTTTTGTAAAGTGCCCACAAGTATCATCAATATTGGGATGGAAAATTGGGTCTCCACATTAGGGACTGGCGTTTGAAAGAAACCTGAGCATCTATAACGTAAACGATCGATTAATCGCCATGTTTTTTCACAAACTCCAGTATGTATAAAAACATGCATACATGAGCAAAATAAAAGATGTATATACAGTACTATGCAAAAGCCTGTTTTGATAACTGACGCTTATTTTGAAAGGATGAAAAGAGACTTCCTGTCGATGGTAAAACTAACTTTCTGACGTTTAATGACTGTCAGAAAGTTGTAATTCTGACATTAATGCCTGTTTTACTGTTTCTTTCTACAATAAACTTTGTATTTTTGGCGTTTCTCTAAAGAAAACAGATGTGGGGTTCTGAGACTCAATGATACTGAGTTTTAATATTAACTTTTTTGTGGTGTTTTGCAGGATTGACCGGTGTAGTTGGTGCTATAGATCTGATATCTGTTTGAATTATTGCATCATAAATACGAGGCTTCTCATATGATTACTAGCTAAATTTTAAGTGTAATGTAAAGTGTATTTTAGTATCATTAACTCAGTATGGCACTTTAACTGAAACATCTTTCAGATATAAGGACCCGGGATGGTGCATCTCAAAGGGCTTATCCTTCAAATGTAACATTCAAAATAAACAGCAAGCTTCTTCATAATATCCCGCAATAACTCTGCAGATATTTGCTGGAGTTCATAATGTCTCTCTCGGCTTTAGATGGCAATAACATGCAGTGGATCCTAAAGTTTGGGGCTTTTAGCTTTTGAAAAAGCTATTTCATTCTTTAAGAGTTTATCCAGTGACAGCAACATCAGTTCACTACACCCCGAGGTATGAAAAGAAATCCATGCACCTTTAGTAGCTTATCACCTGTCTCCCAAAACTGAAACCTGGACAAGTAGGACACATACTAATGATGAGATGTTATTAAAGCGACTTTGGGAACATTTTGTGCTTGATCGACAGCTCAGATCAAGCTTGGCCTTTTCCTGGGTCAAAATTATTGCAGCTGCTACACACGCAGCTGACTCCCACCTCCAGTGAAATCATTACACCCTGAACAGAGACGCCGAGGTGGGAGTAGAAACTCAGACATAAGATGCAAAGTCATGAGCTCAGATCCACATGTGTCTGACAGACAGAATGAAACACTTCTTAAGAATTGCTCTTGCCGGGTCTGGAGGGCCTGTCAGTTGACTTTGGTGCGCTTTAGACTCGGGGCTAATAAGGATGTGCTGTTGGGAATTTGTGTGCATGACAGCTAAGCAGAAAGGGAGGCTTTGATTAGCTACGGGGCCTCGTGCAAAGAAATCACAGCACAGAGACCAGACGTAAACCTGAACCGAAAGAGGTTGAAATACTGCAGAGGTTCAAGCGCTTTAAAGAAATTAAAGCAGCATCTTGTCTGACAAGAGGCCACAAACAATCTCAAGGTCAAAGACTTCTCTCGAAACAAGAAATGTTTTGATTTTCCGTTAATCATTCTGAGATCATGGAGCATTACTCTTGAATGGCTAACATGTCTGTGACAGCTGCAGCAAACATATAAGCAGTACAATTACACCATTGTGGCATTTCAGCTAATGTGAAAATCTAGGATCATGATGCAGAACTACAACAGGTAATTATTGTCAGGGTAACATAGGTTCAGCTTGTACTAGCTGTAAACAAGGCCTGGCAGTACAGAGACTGTCTTCGCTTCTAAACGACCTTAACGCGTGGATTGTGACAGAAAATGATTAGAAAACATCAGGAGTCTGCATAGTAGCCTCGATCTACACCGGGGGATGTTGTTTTCAGTCTATTTCACACTAAGAGGAACTCATTAAGATGTTGAGATTCATTTTGATTGAATGTTGGAAAAATTATACTGTGACCACTTTGGGAAATAAAAAGAAAATAATGTGAAAATAGCAGGAGTCATCCATCAAGAATCCATTCAGACCTTTAAACCACCAATTTTAGACATTATGAACATATCTCATGACAGTCAACTGTTTGTTTACACTCTGTTGTTATCATTGTAGAATTATGAACTCATAATCTCTCATCTATTTGATGAAAAACAACAGTGAACAGTCCTCTTATCCATAGGAACACTAAAGTAATTTCTTCTACCCTCTAATATGACAAACAGGAGCGTTTTTCTTTCTAATATTTACAGCCATCTTTCACGCTGTGACACGGTTGCAGTTGGTTATCTTAAGGCAACAAAACTACACCGTTAGGTTCAGCAAAACAGAGTTTAAGTGTAAATTGACACTGACTTTGGGTTTAACAGGGGACATGAACACCAATCCAACATTCCTTCTGCAGCCTATATAGGACTTTGTCATTCTTTATACTCCCAGGTTGTTCCCGGCTTTCAGGTGTTGTTTATTTGTTATTTGTTCTCCAGTAGCTTTTCAATTTTTTTGTACAAAGATGTGATAATAATCTGTTGTGGTAATAATCCCTGTGCACCAAAAACACTCCTCATTTCTGCTTTGGCTTCTGTCCAGGCGGCAATCTCCGTGTCTGATCATGGAGGCCAACCAGGAAATGCCTTAAGCCTGCAATCTACCGAAAATTCCAGTAGGGGGTGCTAAATTTGGCTGCAAAATAATCTGCCGACTCATTTCAGTGCAAAATTTGAAAATTTTTGACTTGATTTATTACCTCAGAAAAATTATTCAGAACAACACTATGGTCTCAATCGCTAGTAAAAAATCATCTTCAAGACAATTTGATGTCAATAGTTCTAATAATGGTCCCATTTAGAAGAAAATAGAAGATTCACCAGGAGAGAAGCAGAGCAATGCGTATCCACGGCAACGTGTCAATAAAGTTATATATATCGTTATATAGAAAAGAGGACGTTTACCGATTTGGTCTCATATCTTTGACCCTTTCACTGTATTTTCACTTAATGACAGTTTATTTGAGCGTTTTGTTCAGTAAAAATGTCTTGTTCAGTGTTTGGTTGGACTAACAGACACTCCAAGGAATCGCTGCTCAGTTTTCTGAGGTAAGAAAGATACATTTTGTTTTTGTTTTTTGCTAGCCAAAACTAACATCTAAGTTAATGCTCCAGTTAATGCTAACATGAATTAGCAGCGGCTTTTCTCAGTCAGGTTGCCGTTGTAGAGAGGCGTGTAGTCAGTGTCGTCAGATCCCTCGCGCTCTGCCACAGTCCAAATATGGTCTGCTCCGCGTATCCGAAACAAGATGACGACGCAAGATGGCGGCGAGTGTAACGCTGAACTCGAGGCTTCCAACGGGCAGTCCACAAACCAATGGGTGACGTCACGGTGACTACGTCCATTATTTATATACAGTCTATGCTTCTGTCACAACTATCACAGCCACTTGAGGGCGCCCTAAAGGGTCTGAAGGGAATGAAAAATGTGTGACAACTATTTTTTCAAACACTTCAAAAATACTGTAAAATCACTTAAAGTTAGGTAAAAGAACAGGGTTAGGCTTAATGTAACACTCATTTCAGATATAACTTCCAACAAAGATACATAAACACTGGTCTCCCAGTTGAAAGCAATGTAATGGTTTTTAACACATTGCTTAATTACTGGACAAAAAAACAACAATTTCAGATTAATGTATCTGTGGTTTGTAGAGACGTAAAATGCCAATACTTTTTGCTGGCAACTGGGCGGAGTATTTCAATCGTCAAATGAAATGGTTCCATTTAAATGACTGACGTAATAAAAAGTGAGTCTAATTTGGAAGCGAGTGACAACAGGTTTAGTCTAGACATGTTATACATGTTACATATGTATATTTTTAAATTTGATTATTACACAAACAAATGTATAAATAAATGGGTAGATAACGTGAGAGAATCTTGGTTAAAGCTCAGACAGAGGTCACTCTGACTGTCCATTATCATCCAGCTGAACTTTTTCTTCAGCGAGCTCAACATGATTGACCTCAAGGGAGACTGGACCTCCAGTCTCAGCAGAGAAGAGACGGATGGTCTCCATCTCTTCACACTCGTTGGCTGAGAGCTCAGGGAATGTGCAGCCCAGTGGGGGGATGTGTTGACACAGCCACTCCAGCTGTTTTTAGACCACTTCATACTTAAAGGCAGCAGGTGATTGCACACCATAGAGACTTTAAAAACCCATTTAAAAAAAACAAAAAACATTTCTTTCTCTCAGCGTTTTTTTCAGTAGTAAAAAAGTTTTCAGTAGGACATAATGTAGTGGGAGAAAGGCAATTTTATTTGAAGTGAGAGTGGGAAGCAGAGGGAGCGACTGAAATCTCTCTGAGTGGTGTTTTTTTCTGGTTACTGAAGCAGAATGAGCTCCAATCTGAAAAAAAAACACCAAAATTCAATAAACCTTTCGAAATGTGCATAAAAGTTTTTAAGCTCACTTGAGGGGTTTTTGCTTTTTTTAAAAAAAATGTAATAGTTGACTATTTGCTCTAAATCAGTTGATGGAAACGTTCCTCATTCACATTTTCTTTAATGCGTTGTTGAAGAATTGCTTCCAATTTGCTTTGACTTTGTTGGAAACACGGCTAATAATGCTACAGAAATATACAAGTCCTCCAAATCATATGACTAAATAAGTTCTTTGTGCTGTGCATGATTATTATCAAGCACTGCATTATCAATACTTATCATTACTGCATTACATTTTTATGCAAATCATATCCTAAAAAAAAAAAAAAATCTAAAAAACAAGTCAAATGTTTGCAGTCACGTCGGCAACAAATTTAAAACGACACATTCAGTAAAAGCAGTTCATATTTTGAAACAGTGAACTTAGTTCAAAATTCGGATTGTGAACGATGAACGTAAACTAGTTCATTTAAATTTAGGCTAGCTCTTGTGAAGTGAACGTGCAACACACTGCCCACAGGAGTGATTCGTAAATTCATACCTTATACGTTAACGTAAGACTTTTTAAGAAATGTGGCAAATATTGTAAAACCGCCACAGTTTGGTTATGTTTCCACAACAAACTACTTGGTTAGGTTTAATAAAAGGTGATGGTGTGGCTTAAAATAATTACATTACTCAAGAACTTGTTGAGCTAACGTTAACTACATTTGTTATGTAGTTACTTACGGTTAAAATAACTCACCGTTACCTTTTGGTTTCACACAGGAAAAGTCGCTCTTCATACTCTGTCACCTGACTTCCTCCTTTTCTCCTGTAATAACTACTACGGCCACTAGAGGTAGCTGCCTAGCAATAAAACATAAATATGGGTTGTAATAAGCTGCTTGTACAAACGATCCACAAGGATATAATGGGAGGTCAGTGTAAATATAGTAGATTTAAAACAAAAATTTCAGGGTCTTCAAACCTGCAAACTATTTTGCAAAACAACCAGGAGGATGTTTGGAGCTCGTCATAACCTTCAGCTTCTAATGCAGGACCTCTAAGGACAGATCCTCCCCAGAACTGCACGTCTTGTTTTATAGATCTGGAGATTTCTAGACACCAAAAATATTCATACAATAACAATGCCTTTCCCTCTCCTCCATTCCCTTACATCCGATAATGTTATGTTAATGCTTGCATATCTTTCCCGAAAGTCTACATATCTGAAACAAGAAAGTTTTACACATCCCTTTAGTTTTCTTTCAGTAACTTGCATTTAATCCTCCAGTAAAATAAGGTTTTGCTGTAAGATCAGGATTCGGCTTTTGTACCTTCTGAGGCCGTGTGGAAAGAGAAGTGTGGAGAAGTGAAAAGAGAACTGGGAAGGTTGTGTTGTAAAGGTCATGTTTTTTGAATTAAATCAGTAGCTTGCACCTGGTTGATTTCTGCTTTTTTTCACATCTGCCTCAATTAATCTTACTAAAGAAAGTGGAGTTCTTTCTTCATGCTTCCATGCTAGCGTGACTTAAAAACTCCTGACAGAGCAAGTGACAAAATGACAGTGTGTGGAACGAGTGGAAAGGCAGAGAGAGAGATTGTTGTGGACAGCTTCGTTTTACTTGTTATTCCTCTAATGCAAAATTATTCCGAAGCTGTTTACTCCCTGAACTTTAATTGGCACAGCTCATGTAGCTACATGTGCAATGATTTACAATAAGGATCAAGAATGCAAATAAAGTAAAATTGGGACGTGTATCAAAAGCCAGAGTGTTCCCCTGAGTCCCCGTCACAGCACAGTGCTGAAAATTCATTACTACTAAAAGCAAAGCATGCAATTTTGAATCTTATAACACTGCTTTTCTCACATAACTGTAATGCATAACTGTCTCTATTGACATGGAAAGTATAACATTTTCAAGCAGCAATCAATCAAAAATTCGTTCAGGTATCAAGAGACGCTGCCTTAAAAAAACAACTGAAAAAACTCCATGTGCTACAGAGTTCCAACAATTCTGAGGAAAGAGAAAATCACAGAGAGCAGCTGTGATTTGGTCCAACAAAATCGTGCAGATGTACAAATAACACAAGAGCATTCAGGCCAGCAAGTCCAGACAGATGGCAACATCTCAAGGCAAAGCAAAAATGAGAGGAGGAAATATGAGTGCAGAGAAAGATGATGCAATAAAGCTCTGACACCACAGACAGAGACGGGAGTAGAAGAACGAGACGGATGGACGGGGGGTGAAATAAACCAGAAATCGGGGGAAAAAATTCTTTGAGAAAGTGGTGGATGTCGCGCAGCCCCTTCCATTTACACAAGATAGAGACATGGGGTAATAGAAGAAGAGGGGTTGAAGTGGAGAAGTGGGCGGGTGGCCATCAGTGCACGAGCCTGAAGCGATGAAACATTACGGCGGGATAATGAAGACGGTTCTGCTCGGTCACACTCCACATTAGCCCAGAGTCAGGCCGACCCCAAAGTGTCAACAAGTTAATAGACTGGGTATCAGTGACTCTCTCACACTGCTGCTCTCCACCACAAACACCAATTATTTACAGGGATTCTGTGGATAAATAAACACAGATACCTCTACGTGGAAATTAATAACATGGCCGCAGCCGTAGGTGCAGCCAAGGGTGTGCGCTTATATTGAGTGTGTTTATCGAAGGGTGTCAGGCATGACGACCACGTTGGTGTTTAATTAATGCCGTTTCTGTGGAGGCGAATATGTCAGAGGGGGGTCTTGGAGCTTCTTTGTCAGTTTTCTATGGAGAAGAAATTCAGCTTTGGAGAATAAATCTGTTTATCTTATTTATTATCTGTTGTCCATTGGTATAGATTTCGCTTGAGGCTGAAAATGTTCTTAGCTTTCATCTTAAAAATTCACATCTCGACTGAAATATTAAAAATGTTTCATTTTATTATTATTCATTGGGTTAATATTCAATCTTATGTGACAGTTAGGGCTTCTTTGTATTCAATTTTCATCTTATTTTCATCCTTTCTTTACATCTTTTTTAATGTTATCTATATTTGCTTTTTATTTTATATAATTTATCTTAATTTACATGAATTATGGCATCTTATCTCTGTTTTTGTGTTCACTATGTCTATTTATGTTACATAATTCCCTTATTGTCAAGTGCTTCCTTGTATGAAATTATTATTATTATTATTATTATTAGTAGTAGTAGTAGTACTTCATATTTCAACTAAATCATTGATTTTCTTTTGATGTAGAATGTAGGAAAAGAACATAATGTAGGGAATGATAATTAAAATAAATAACAGTAGGGTATCATGTAGTGGGAGAAAGGCAATTCCATTTGAAGTGAAATGGGAAATATTGAGACAGAAATCTCTCTTATTGGTGTTTTTGTCTGGTACTGATGCAGCATGAGCTCCAATCTGAAACACTGTTTACACTGTAATCACAGTTTGATTTGCTGCAGTTTTCTCAGTCGTCATTTAGTCCCGCCCCCTCAGGTACATAGCCAAGATAGCGCCCATTTATAGTGAGAAGTGTTTTGCATTAACTCACTTTGTGACTGTAAGTACACCATACTTGTACTTGTAGTGCACTGGGGGAAAAAAGAAAGAAAAAAAAGACATTGCATGCACACGGAACAGTTCCAACACACACAAGTGTACTCATTAAGTTACTCTGCTGCACTTTTTACTATCCATATTTTCACTATCATTCAATGAATAGAATGCTTTTAATATGTTCATTTTAATGTCAGTTCAACGTGAAGCACTTGATGCCTGTAGTTTCTTTGTGGTAAAGCACTTTGTGTTGAATTTCATGTATGAAAGGTGCTATACAAATGTATTATTATTGTTGTTATTATTAATTTACTGTAATATTTCGTCTGAGTGTACTCAAAACAGCTGTATGTCAGTATGCATGTAAGACACAGCGTAGGACAAAGTGACATTTTAAGCTCATGACAGCGCTGCATGGACAGTCGGAGGATGAACAAGTTTATGTGTAGGAATTCATTCATTCATTCATGCATTCATTCATTCATGCATTCATTCATTCATTCATTCATTCATGCATTCATTCATTCATTCATGCATGCATGCATGCATGCATTCATTCATTCATTCATTCAATGTCTTTAGCACAGCTCAGTTTGTCTTTTTTAGTACCTCTTAAAGCAATGTAAAACCAGAGTCAAATTCCTTGTATGTTGCACTCATACTTGGCCAATAAAGCCAATTCTGATTCTGATTCTGACTCTGATCAGAATTCGGTTCAGGGGGGCCTGGAGCCGATCCCAGCTGACATTGGGCGAGAGGCGAGGTACACCCGGACAGGTCGCCAGACTATCACAAGGGCTGACACATAGAGACAACCATTCACACTCGCAATTTAGACCAAAATTAACAAATTAAACCTGAGCTGCATGTCTTTGGACTGTAGGAGAAGCCCCCAACTGTAAGAATGTTCACGCCGATTTGTCCAAAACGTATCAAGTTGTTTTCCTCCCAACCAAAAATGCCAGCCTCATGCCGACAACAGCGGATCACTAAAGTCAGTATGATGCATCCTCTGGGAACCATGAATGTCTTATACACAGACTGTCACGGCAATGCATTCAACAGTTGCTGAGATTTTTCAGCCGACCACTGACAGATGGATGGCGGATAGACTGGCATTACCATCCCAGGAGCCGCGCTGCTAGCACGGCTAAAAATATCCAGTATGCGTTCTGAATCCCAGTATTTGACGTGTTGGTAGCCTCGCTGAGAAATCTTTTGTGTTTTGAGTCACGACGGAGCTGAACAATACTGAATACACTGTACTTAATGAAAGCAATTTAATGTGATTCATCCCAATTACAATACAAAGAAGAATAGCTGGTTGTAGCTTTGTCCTTTTACTTCCAACCGCTTATTACTCGGCCCCCATTTATTAATAATTGGGGGTCTAAATCATCTACAAGCTGGGGATCTGAAGATTAATTTGAGATGCAGCTCAGCACTGTGTGCCTAGTTGTTCTGGTCAGAAATCTGAAATAAAAATGACTTAATTAATCAATTTAGTAAACCTATGAAGGTGTGTAATAGTTAAGAACATCAATGTTTGGCATTCTGAAATATATTTTCCTGCTCAACAATGTCCCATAAGTTGTTACAGCAATTTTTGGGTTGATAACATGTGTTACACACAGACCCTCTAGAATATTACATCAACACACCAATACCTTTGGAACAACATATTGACACATTCAGGCTGTGATTTGATTTCAAAAACTTTTTGGACATTTCTGTATTTTCTGTGATTGGATGATGAGCAGCTCTATTATGTAAACTGCTGAGAAACCCCCTTTTTGTCAATATACCTATACATCTGTCTATACAGCCTCTGAAGGCTCTAGGTCTCTAGTTTGTGGTTGTAACGTTTCACAAGGCTGTGATTATACTAGAAGTCACAGCAGCTCATTTTATAAAGTGAGGTCAAGTTTCAAGAAAAGGCTCTCACTGAAATGAAATAGCTACTACAGGGACTAACATCACACATGAATAAAATCGAGCCCCACCAGGGTTTCAGCCATAATCCTTGAAACCATGAATTTTAATTCAAATCCCTAATGAGATACACTATTCTTTTGGCTTCTATACTTTGCACACCACATAAAAAACATGTGAACAATGTGTGAACTTATGTAACAGCCACATGGCACATTTTTGAAAGCTGCATTGATCCGTATGTTGAGTTTTTGTGACATTTAAGTAAAAGTGAAATACTGCAGTTTGTCATGTTATCAAATCCTTTTCAAACCATAACTGCAGGATGTATACAGAACTGTAAATATCTCAGTTTGTTTTGATTCAACTGCAGTAAACATTGGAAAGAGGCAGCCATAAACAAACTGAGCATCTCCCAAGTTTTTATTTGAGCGAAATTAAATAGAGGGGGAGCTCTTTAAGACAATTTGCAACCCTCCATCTCAAGCAATTAGGTGAAGATGGGATTGACAGCAGCGGGGAGCAGATGTAGAGATGTGACAGGCAACCACACGCTCTCCAGTGTGCAACACCCAGTGCTCTTAATGCTTTGGCTTGTAGATAACTTTACAGATCAGCTATGATTATGTTGCTTATTAATTCAATCAGTCAGCTCCGGCTGGCTGATCTTTTATTAGTGCAGTCTTTTACTTATTCACTCCACAAAGGCAGATGTGAGTGATGCAAGCAAAGGGAAAGCAAAGCGGGGAGAGACAGGGCGAGGGAAGACAGAGGAGACCTTTGGCAATCTCTGCAGTAATTGCCTCGAGTCATTTAAAAAAGAGTTTTGAGGATGAAAAATTGATCCATAGATCTTTTTAATCAAGAGCTGACTCAAGAGTTGTCCTTTAGAGTACCTTTTCTGCAGACAAGACTGAAATAAAAAAATGCGATGCTGGGTTTTAGATTTGACTTTTTTGACATTCAGAGTGGCACCACATTAATTGACCAGAGAGACCTCCGCCTCTCTCGACAAGTTTTCAAGGATTCAGCATAGCATCACTGTGTCATGAGCAGACCAAACGTGTCCTCAGGAAGCCATTATACATATATATATATATATATATATATATACAGTACAGGCCAAATGTTTGGACACACACCTTCTCATTCAATGCGTTTTCTTTATTTTCATGACTATTTACATTGTAGATTCTCACTGAAGGCATCAAAACTATTAATGAACACATATGGAATTATGTTCTTAACAAAAAAGTGTGAAATAACTGAAAACATGTCTTGTATTTTAGATTCCTCAAAGTAACCACCCTTTGCTTACTAGAATATAAGACATGTTTTCAGTTATTTCACACTTTTTGTTAAGTACATAATTCCACATGTGTTCATTAATAGTTTTGATGAATCTACAATGTAAATAGTCATGAAAATAAAGGAAACGCATTGAATGAGAAGGTGTGTCCAAACTTTTGCCCTGTACTGTATATATATATATTTTTTCTCTGTAAGAGAATAAAGTAAGAGCCCGCTTTGGTTATTCACACTTAAAGTCATCCTGAAAGTGAATTTAGTGAATTTAGTCAAAATTACATCACAAAATATTTTTTTTTGAATATATATATATATATAATTACTTTTCTTTTTTTTTTATGTACAAATACAAGTATTATTTTGTTTTCATTATTTTTATAGTTTTCCATGGCGCATGTGCGCACCATGTATATGTACAATAAGAAAAGGATATAAACAAAAAAAAGAAAGAAAAGGACGTCCTATGTTTCACACCATGCTTCTTTGTTCCTCTGAGAGTTAATGAAGAATAATCTTTTGCTCCTGACATCAGAAAGACGCTGTAATCACATCACAGTTGCATCATGAATAAGTTGCAGTATTAGGACCCTGCTGTAGCGACT
The DNA here is from genome assembly GCF_030273125.1 of Centropristis striata. Classification (NCBI taxonomy): domain Eukaryota; kingdom Metazoa; phylum Chordata; class Actinopteri; order Perciformes; family Serranidae; genus Centropristis; species Centropristis striata. The sequence continues at coordinate 32,162,529 of NC_081531.1, read as the reverse complement.
GTTTGTGTGTTTACATTTGAAATGTAAGCCACTGCTGTGCATATATTAATGTGTGTGTTCTTTTTGCTACATCATAACACCAAAATCATGAATTGTCAGAACACTATAAAATATGCACTCACTTTCCAGTGTTGACACATGAAAAATTAATATCCTGTCGTTCTCTCCTCCCTTGCTCGCTTCCTCCATCTCTTTAAGTGTGTTTACATGTAAAGACTTAGATGTTACTCAACTATACGTCATATTAACTAAAGAGCTTAAAGTATATATGTGTATTTGGACATTTTCTCACATTTTTGAGTTTTATATGAATTAATTTCTGACTTCCATCAAAAGTTGGGACTTATTTTCTTCTTGTCAGTTAATTTTTAATCAGTTCTGGACATTGTGATGGTTTGACGGAAGGGAATTCAGATATTCTGCTCCATCCTAGTGGAATAATTTACAAGAGACGCTGAAACCCGAAACTCTGGTGTCTCCAAATAGTTTCAGAGACCTCATTAAGGGCTTACTGCTGCATGTTCTTGCAACGAAGGCAAAAAAGATACACATACAGTGTAAAGTGTATGGAAATGGAAGTAATGGTGTAACGACAATCATTGGCAAATTATTTTGTTGCAGTTCTCTTTGTTTCTTTTGTTGTCTTATCGTCTCTGGGTCGCTCGTTTGAATGACAGCTGCTATACAAGTAATGTTACTTTTATATTTGGCCCTTCACTCTCCACACACCACCAGAGCCTGTAAGTCATTAATGTAAAATAATTGAGTTTAAAACAGATGTTTGGTCACATGCTGCTGATTGAGCCTGATTAACAAAACCACAGAAAAAAGAAGAGAAAGAACAAGAAGAGATATAAGGTAAAGTATCTTAGCTAATAATGTAAAATAAAAACCAACACAATTATGAGGACAGTTGCTGGCATTAGATTTGCCTAGTATATTTTAAACAACATCGCTGAAAATTAATTTTTTAATTGATGCGCAGTAGATCAAACTCGTTATGAAAAAACACCCACAAAGTAGTGAGGCTTTTTTGAAATCAGCTGTCAAGCTATCTGAATGATTCCTTTGTCCTTATTCACATCAGTTTTTAATTATTCTGCTTAGTTTTTAATTAATTTTTGTTTCAAGGCCACTGTGTGTATTTAAGAGCTAGAAACAAAGAAAGAGAGGAAGGATTTTTTTTTTCAAACTGATATAGCTTCCTCAGCTTTTAAAAGCTCAAAGTGTCTCGCCATGTACGAGCATGAGTAACAGTCTGAATCGGAGGGATAAAATAGCGGCAAAACAGGAACTCAGTGATGTTTCGGCTCTCTTCGAGCCTTGATGAGGTCTCTAACATGCTGCTTCTTCTGGGCCTTGATCTAAAAAAAAGAGCAGCTCCCTGTCAGCGGTTGCAGTGGTGCATCTTCACACACAGCGATGTACTGTGTGATATCTTCATGTCAGCGACTTCATCAAAAGTGTCTCAAACCACAGTGAACATAACCCAGTTTGTACACTTGAAACACTCCCTGAGAGGAGCAGCGTGACATGGTCAGTCAGTCCCAGCAGAGCCTGTAGGAGCAGGCGGCGAGCATCAGTGTTTGACAGGAAACTCTGCTCGAGTGTTTGTCCATAGGGGCATGTCTTCTGTTGCTTGTCATTTGGGAGTTCAAAAGGCAGATTGGTGCGGTTAATGTTACCAAACAGCGCTTAGCGTGGGAAACCTTCCACTGAGGCGAGGAGCAGAAAAAGCTCACAAAAGAAAAGGCAGTGGCAGTCCAGCTGGATGTAAACATCTGTTACAACAATGGAAATGAACTGTCCACAGAGAGAGAATGGAGTTTCCAGCGAGGTGAACAAAACTGTTAATGTTTGCTGTGCAGTACAGTATGTGGAGATGTGTACATAACCATGAAGGAAATAACTTCACCTTTAGATTTAAAGGGTATTTCTGCACACTTCTCAAAGGGTCATTTCAAGCTCTGGCACAGATTAGTGTTTCTGGTTTAAAAAGTTTGCAGGAGCTCATTTTATACCCAAAATAGTTGGTCTTCTGCCAACACCCTCTTTAATCTTCTGTAGCTATAAAGTAGCTACATTCATTATTTTTGTAATAATGATGATGAATCAAATTACAGTGTGAAAGAGGTCACTCGTAGCGGATGAACTTACAGAGAATTACAACCTGAATCTGCAGCTCCTCTCTGCTTTGTGGAGCTTTTACCAAAAACACATCAAGCAGCAGCAAAGTGCAGCCATGCAATTGCTTAGAAAGAAGCAGATACTTCCCAACACATGGACAAACTTCAGTAGCCGTATTTCCATTAAAGTGGAAGCAAATTTTGAAGTTTAATTTCGAATGTTGCATTCAAGAAAATGCAAATTAGGGATGTTTCCATCAACTGGTTTAGAGCGATCAACAAAGCTGCATCAACGTACTTTGGTCAGAAGATAGCAGTGTAATGTATCACTGTAGGCTAGTCCATCAGTGAATAATAGATGTAGAGATTGTGTCACAGAGAAAAAACAACAAAAAAGAGGTTGCTAATTGGACAACTTGATCCACCCACCAGAGAAAATGGAGGGAAGTCCTCAGGAATTGGATTCAATTGTGGAACTTATAATTGTTTTTTCATGTCAGCTCAGAAACAGCTGATCAGTCATGTGAGTTAAATTTTCGCTACGTCAGAAATTATCTGGAAAAATCGTTTCCATCTCCCATTTAGCACATTAACTATTTTTCGACAAAAGACAAAAATCACCACAAGCAAGCGTAAAAACATTTATGCACATGCTGCAAGTTGCCTTTACTTGGTGTGTTTTTGTCATTCTTGCAAGTTTCAGCTGCTCTTTCTGTCTGTTAAATTCAACTTCTTTATTGTGCCTTTTTTCTTTTTTTGTCAATTAATTACACTCCAAATTTGAGGTTAAGGAGGTTGAGAGTTTGTAGTTGTAAATAAAGGAATTGGATTCAATTGTGGAACTTATAATTGTTTTTTCATGTCAGCTCAGAAACAGCTGATCAGTCATGTGAGTTAGATGTTCGCTACGTCAGAACTTATCTGGGAAAATCATTCTCAGTATTTTTATTGGCAGTCCTTTGTTTTTTGCAACCGGCATGCATGCACATTGTCAATGTTTGTATAGAAATAATTGGTCTTTATGGTTTGGAATAACTGTGCCTCTTGACTTTGTTTTGAAGAGTGCATTGCTTTTCATAGGTATAAGTTTGAACAGTTAATGAGAGCAGCCTGATGATGTGTCAGTGCTCCTGCTGTATCCAACTGGCCAACGCTTTTGTTGTTTCATGCTGTCTGACATATCAGCTTCATTAAAGCTCTATGATGTTTACACTGTATGAAAAATTCAAACCCACTTCTCCCAGGTTCTTTCTTTTGTTGCTGGACAGTTACATTAAATAGAAATATTCCACATGCCTTGTGCATAATTTCTTAAACATCTTTGGGCTCTCCTGTAGAATTTACAATAGAGTTTTGTGAGTTTGAACAATGTGTGGCTCCAACAGCGTGGGTTTATAATGAATGCAGGGAGCTCAGTGAGATTTAAGAGGTCAGAGTTGTTGAAAAGTGTCAGTTTCAGAAGCTAGAAAGGTCAAATCTTTAACCTCAGTGCTGGTTCCTGGAGTTCTGCAGGCCTAGACGGGAGACGGATGGTCTTAATATTGTGTACGCACTTTGTTGCAGATGTTTAGGAATTCTAAATAATCTGTTTTGACAAGCTGGTTGTTGCATTACATTTAAATTGATCTCAGTTCCCATCATCATCATCGGTCTCTACTCCAGCAGTTGCCAAGAAACAATTTGTTTTCTAAAACCGTTCGAAGATTTTTGTCTAATAATCCTTGGGACCATCCCATGAAAAATGAGCTCCCTTACAGTATTAGACAAGCTGGTTAATGTGTAATGACAAGACACATTTTTTTAGCCACCTGATAGCACAGCACCATGTAGTCTTGTTATAAATATGTGATATGTCTGAATTGGTATCAGAAGTCATGTACAAGTCATGAATCACAAAATAATAAATAATGTATTTACATAGCCTTTGGTGTAGCAATCCATCATGCCCATCCTCGCTCTGTGCTGCCATTTCTGACCTGAATTATAGCTGTTGATAATTATGTTTGACTGGCTTGTAACATGCCTAAATTCATCCATGTACCATAACTCCTGCAGTTGACCAGGGAGCATGTGTTATGCATTTATTAAAAAAAAAAAAAAAAAAAAATTTAAATCAAGGGTGACTCAAGGGTGTAAAATCACCAGCTGGTAACATGAATGCGGCCAGCCAAAATCCATATTGCTCAAAGAAGCCGAAGAGTGAGAAGGGTGTTGCATTACGGGAAATAATAACACTGATGTAAAAGTATATCGCTGACAGAGATTTTCCACATGAATCAAACAGTTACCAGTTCCCAGAGTCCTGTAAAGTTGGATGGAGGGGGGTCACACGTAACATTAGATTTATTGTGTCTGCTCCCGCTCCTCTCAGCACCTGTCCCAAAAGGCAAATTAATCCCATACCCAAAACACATCCCTCTCTCCCCCATCTGACACATCTGTCTCAGACTTTACCCCGCGGCCTGACATGTTTCTGGAACACGTCACATGCCACCTTGTCATGAAGGATGTGGTTACTGCAGCACTCGGCCTGAGTCACAGAGAGAATAACTTATATGTAAGTGCTTTTTTTCTTTTTGAAGAATCCACCTCCCTTGCTTTCACCCTTTTCTCCTTGTATAACCTCAATCAAAACACTTTCTTCATGGTAAAGAATAGACATCAGACAGAAGGTGGAAAGAAAAGAGACTTAAGATCCTGAAATTGCCTCATTATCATGTACCGAACAGCCTGCTTTCCTGCTGCTATGGGGAATTTATGGAGTTTTTTCAATGGTGAAAAGCAAGTGCATTTACCCAAGTACTGTACTTATTTCCAATCTATTTTTAAAGTTGGTTCAATGGTTTAAATGATATTGTGCAAAAGGTCAGGTATCATTATTTCATGCAACAAATGTCCAGCAACACAAGCAATCACTGCCTGTGCAAGCCAATGTAGTGCACACAAACTTGGTGTGTTTAGCAAAAGATTTTAGTTGGTTAAAATAACTCATTCATTATGCATCTTACATTAGTTAAGAATGTACGTTATGTAAGCAGTCTTCTGGGTAAAAGTCCCAAAAGTTTTTTTTAACCTAACCATTCACCCAGATCTCATCACAATATGGATTTGTTGCTACATTTTAAATGCCTATGAGTGGTTAGCAGTTCCACCAAACGTATGTTTAGCAAAAGATTGCAGTTTGGTTAAAATAGCTCCATTCATTATGTAACTTACTTTAGTTCAGTTATGTAAAATGTGACACGAACAGCAGTCTACTGGGCAAAAGTCTGCTGTTTTTTCGACCCATCCATTAACACAGATCTCATCACAATATGGACTTTGTTGCTCTTTATACTAAGTCTGTGAGCAGTCTCCTTAATACTGAGGTATTAGTACTTAACTTGTGTATTTTCTGATAAATTCTAATTCTGCTCCTCCACATTTCAGAGTGAAATATTTTACAGTTGACTGCACTGCATTCATCTGACAGCTGGAATCAGTGTTGTACCTACTAGTCTAGACTTAGACAGACTTTATCATCATTCACTTACATAGACACGTTATTAAGAGTTTAAAAGTCTGGTAGCTTGTGGAAGGAAGCTGTTATGAAATCTGGATGTTCTGTCTAAGATGCTGCATAAAGAAACTTACAGATTTACATTTTGCTGCAGAATCGGTGCTTTTACTTAATTTCTTGGATGTTTGACCTTCACTGGGCAGAATGATACGTGCAGATTTCAAAGTTATCTCCTAGAGGGGGGACATTTCTCTGCAATCACCTTAAATCTTACTTTAAAGCAACTACAAAGTACTTTAATTAGGCTCCTGTGGACAGAAGCTGTAGTTTTTTATGATCTTGATCGGGCTAGTGTGTGTGAATGAAAGAAGGCCACAAAGACTTATCTTTCATACAGTTTTTCTTTTTTCTAACACAGCGATGAGGTCATGTGTCTATTTGTGGCCATGTAAGATTAATAACTCTAATATGTTGGCAGTGAAACAAATCACCCTTTGTTTTAGCTACCAACATAAATTCATATATTGATTAAAAAAGCCCACATCTTGCAATGTATTTCATGAATAAAATAGACATATTATATATCCGTCTAGGAGGAAGAAGGCCAATTCTGGATCGGTTTTGAATCCTTTCAAATCCTGCAATTCCCTCCACCTTTGGAATGACTTACCAAGGTTGGCTCTTATTTTCATATCTTCTCATCTTTTAGCTGTTTTTTTGTTCTTCGGTCAATACTTTACTTTATCTCTCTTGCTGATCCTGCCATAACCACAAAATATAATGTCAGAAAAAAATTATCTTCAGAAATATCTACTCTTTAATTCCTTTTAACTAGCTGATGTTCTATTCAGTGCAACACTTGGCCTGAAAAAATTTAAAGATTCCGTATCTGGTTACAGGCTTTAAGAATAATTACATAAAAATAGTCAATCTTCTTGCTGATGGTCTTTTTTTGCTTATGTAGGTCATATAGAGGCATCAGTATTAATTTGAGACTATTTCGTAACCATGTAACAGAACATGTAAGGACATTAAGCTGATAAAACGTCTGTGTTTTACTTATTTTTATTTCAGGACATTTACTTGTAATGTGTTTTGAATCATTTTACTGATAAAGACTGTAACTAATTCTTCCATATATATTTTAACTAATGCCATAAATATGATCCGGTGCAGAGCAGTGTGTGTCCCTGTGTCCCTGTGAAGGCTGTGTGGTGCAGTGCCCAGTGCTCAGGTGGTGGCTGTCCTGATGAGACATGGCTTTTGGCTGTTCTCAGTCCAACTAAACAACATCATCAACAGCCAACCACAGGGTCCCGTGCCGGGCCCTGAAGATCAAAACCATAGGGACTAGGCATGCCTGTAAAGCAACTTTTTCACGCTTACTTTCACAAATGTAACAGATGTACAGAAATGTTTCGCTTTAAGGGGAAAATATTGCTGTTTTTTCATCGCTCAGAGAGATGTTTTTCTGTGATTCTGTGATTATTTTCAAGTATTTTTTTTACCATCTCTTCCTTAGCCATACCAAATCTACTCCACCATCTAAGATGAGGATTTGATGATACAGCTGCAAAGAGAAATAAGAAAAGAAGAAAAAAGCAGAAATAGACAGTATCCAGGCTTCCTTTCCTGTATTTATTTTATGGTCGAGAACAGATAAAAACCCACCCATTTAAATACATTAAACTTCAACCTTTAATCTCTGCCTTTGAAGAGATATATTTGCTTTTACAGTAATTGAGAGACGAAAAAGTGGTCAAAAAGTTATTAAAAAGCATAACAAAGAGTCAATCAAAACTTGGTTAAGTAAATATGCATTGTATGTATTTTTATGAGCAACTTTGAGTCCCAAGGTGAAGGCGCATACACACACATAACAATCAAGCACACTGTTATATTATATATTTTCCCTTTCAATTACACAGCTGTCTCAAAATTCAGTCTCAGCAGCTCCATCATGCACTCCACTGCCCCATACCTGCAGGATATGTGTGTGTGTGTGTGTGTGTGTGTGTGTGTGTGTGTGTGTGTGCGTGTGTGTGTGTGTGTTGTGTGTGTGTGTGTGTGTGTGTGTGTGTGTGTGTGTGTGTGTGTGTGTGTGTGATGATTAAGTGAAGTAATATAGAGGCAAGTAGAAAAGAAGACATCAAAAATGGGTGTGTGCGTGACTGTCTGTGTCAGAGAATAAGAGAGAGAGAGAAGTGAAAACAAGAAAGTGAGGAGGGGCTGAGTGAAAGGGATGGACTATATATGCCCCGTCTCTGCACCTCTTTCAACCTGCTCAGTGAGCCATGTGCCCGGCCTTGTAAACCGCAGTGCTACTTGATTACTTTGTCAGTCTTCTAAAGTGGCTTTTGCTCTTTGGAGAAACTAGGGAGACATGTCAGACAGAGGATGTCCAACGGAGAGAAGGAAGTGCAGGGAGGTGAGAGGAGACGCTGCATCCAAATGAAGGGAAATTATACTCTGCTGTCTTGTGAGTGAATAATGGAGTATCATCAGCCATGTCAAGTTTTTTCAAACCAAACAACCAGAACCTCAGTATCATGCAGCACTTCTGAGGATCCAATCTGTCTCTGCCGTGTACATATTTAAAACCTATTCTGTGTCACCCTCACATCTCCTTAGGGAGACCCAAGGGAACCAGATGCAATTAATTTCTCATTCTAAATCGCCCATTTTAAGGAGAGGGGAAGAAGGATGAGGATGGTCACTTTCATTGTCAGGTTTCTAGAGAAATTATGATGGTACCGGAGGATAAATTTAGCCCATTTCCTTTCAAGGAAATCAAATTTTTAAAATTAAACTTATTTTACTTGGATGATTTGATCTATATGTCTAAAATAAAGTTTAAAAAACACCTGTTTTACAGTAACACACATTGGGTGTTTTCTTCATCCAACCCCGAGGTGACTCCAGTGAGACAGTGCCACCCCTTGGCAAAATTAAGTACTCACGTTTTTATACAATCCATCCCGATCTGCTGCCCAGTGCAGACAGATATAATGAGAAAATAATTAAAATGAAATAATGCACTATAATGTTAAGGTTTATATTTAAGTACATGCTGCATAAATAACTTAAAAAGTTACAATGTAATCAGAGGCAGAGGCTTTTATCCAAAGAGACGCACATTTGAGAGTTCGTACAACACAAGTAAAGCCTGAAGACAACACATGAGTCAGTGGGTTAAGTCTGAGTCCAATAGGATGTGGGTGCTATGAGGCAGTGCAGAAGGACAGTGCAAATAGTGGTTTGTTTAACTTCAGTGACACCTGCTGTAGAAAAAATGATTGATATTATGAAAGTTGAGTATTAGTCTTAGATAGAGTTGCTGCACCACTGATTAAGTTGTGATTGGAAGATTTCTATACTTAAAGGTGCTGTACACAACATTCAGAACATTAATACCTGCCTTATAGGGACCACAATGGAAATAAGCCTTAGGGCTTTATTGTGTCATCCCTGACTATTTTTTTTATCTATTTATATTATGTATGACACAGGTTGCTGTTTCATATTTTTTATATAAAAAATGGTCAAATAAAATCAATCAATCAATACAGCAGATAATAAAAAAAAAATAATAATAATAATTATATATATATATATATACATATATATATATATATATATATATATACATATATATATATATATATACATATATATATATATTTTTTTTTTAAATGCTCTTATTCTTTTCTCTTCTTTTCTTCTTTAACATATAGCACTCCTTTAGCGATGACAGTTAGCTCTTAAAGTTATGTACTTACTTGATTCCTGTGGTCTATGTCTAGTACCATCAGGTTGAATGCACTTATTGTAAGTCGCTTTGGACAAAAGCGTCTGCTAAATGACATGTAATGTAATGTAATATAAAATATAGTGGTGTAATGGCATCCTGACCACAGAATTAAGTTGCTCTTCCTCCATGTGTATTTAAATCCCAGCTTCTCTGGACTTTGTTGACGACAAAGTTGTGATAGCCAGCAGCACGTCGCTGTGTGTGTGTGTCACACTCGCTGCTGCTCTCACAAGGCTCATATTGCTTATTAACATCTTCCTGATCCACGCAATGTCTTGAAACCACCCACCGTTTCCCCCTTAAATTACAACTGTAGCTCTGTCCCACTGTGTTAGCATTGTTAACTGCTAGCCACCAGCTGAGCCACCGCCATGTTTTAGAGCTGTGTGCAGTCAATCAATATGCTCTTAATGCCATGTACAGCCACAAACAGGGATGCTAAACAGCTGCGTAAGGTTACGAAGGGCCCCAGTGCACACTATTTTGCAGCATATACACACAAACACAAATAAATATGAATATATTTTAGGGGGCTTTGCTAACTTCTCCCCGTTTTTTTCTTTCTTGCTATTAGTTTGCAGATATTGTATATGGGAAAAAAAGAAAGAAAGAATAAAACAAAGAAATCAATGACATGGGTTTGTTTTTTTCAGGGCCATATAAAGAAAGTGGCACTTCACTGATTTAATGTGAGTTCTTGTTTGACCACACATGTATATCTGAGGTGGCATGTTCTCCACCCGCCCCAGTGACAACTGCACCTGCACTGTCTATATTTAGGCACCAATACTAAGTAAGCTCTATATTCACAGACGAAATTCGTTTTGTCTTAATTACTTGAATGAACAAGACCGTTCCTATCCCCATTTATTTTATCCTGTTTTTCTATTCAAAGCTGTTTCTCTTACATTGAAGGACTTCTATTGCTGCAACCTTTTAAGAACAGATCTTTTCCACATCATACCTACAATAACATGCACATACATTTTTCTCAAGTGCATTGCATGTTTTCTATTCTCAAATAGCACTTGTGTCAAGGGTTTATGCTTTACATTACTATCACTGAGTAGCCATTCATAAAACCAATTAGAAGAGAGTAAAGAGAGATCTTCAATTATTTTGCACTCTTTGTTATTGATGAATAAGGTAACTGTGTAGATCAACATGTTCAAGGTCTGTGAACAAACATTGCTTTGTGCTGTTTCTAATTGCTGTGTGCATTAAAGAGACAATAAGAGAAACATCTAGGCCAAATACTACTTGAAGAAAAGACCTTCTCTGTGATCCAAGTGCAGTTGGCAGTTGTCATGTGGGTTTTAGTGGCTCAGCGTGTCAACACCTGTCGCTCTACTGTTTCAAGGCTGCATGCTGCTCCTTTAAGCCCTTTGAAGGGGTGGATTTTGAATTTCTCTCACATAAAACTTTCAAACTTTTGCTTCAGCTGAAGGCATTTTATCTATAGTTCATCAGATCTATTTTGGTGTCACTAAATTCACTTAACTAAAATGTGATTTAAATTGTTTATATTGTTAAATTGTTTAAATTGTCCTGTTACACCAAGGGAAATAAGTGAGAGTTTGAAGCTGTGCTTGTACTTGCAGTTTGCAGTGCAGTAAATCCCAAAGCCAGTGATGCTGCTGATTTTGACAGACAAGAACATGATGAGCAATGTCAGCTCTGCACCAGTGAAGCAAGGCCGAGCTCAGAGGCCAGTGACAGAGGCTGGGCAGGCAATCAAATGAGACACATTATTGGCAAAAGAAAGAGTCATAATGCTGCTCTTTCAAAAATGTACTACTTAGAATTAGATATTGATTAAATAAGTAACAGTTGAAAGCAGCTGAAGCTGTGAAAGTAGAGGCAGATAATACTGACAGAAGTGAATAGAAGTGAAGGTTTAGCAGTGCATAAAAATAGTCTTTCTAAAGATGTAAATAAAGACTTTGACAGCAGCTAATGTTTTGTGACATGCAGGCTCTTATTTTCACCAATGCTTTAGTCTTCAATAGACATCCAGAAGGTTGGATAGTTATTGAATACTTGAACCAGATTATATTCTTCTATTACCTAAGAAATGTACAATTATTACAGGAACTATTGATAACTGTTACATTTTATGGCAATGCTTTTAAAATTGATGTAGAAACCAATTGAATCGGGGCTGTCCGATGTTTCAAGTCTAGTATCAAGACCACTTTTTAGTCTTGTGCTTGTCTTGGTCTCAGGCCTTGTTGGACCAAATTGTTCTTCTCTATTGATTTGTTATTAGCTGTAAAACATTATCTGATTGGCTGATTCTACCAACAGCATGCATTGGATTAGTTTGATGTTAGAGGACAGAAGAGTCTTGTTAATGGATGTTTAATCGCTACATTAGAATTAATTATTGCCTATATAATGGTCTTGAACAGGTTACAATTTGCTCTGGACTCGGTTTTAAGTTGGACTTGACTTGGATTCAGTAAAGTTGGTTTTATACAGCCCTGATTTGGATGGTAGTGGGTGTTCACATTCCATGTGGTTGTTACGCTGCAGAACTTTTCTCTTTTGAATTTTTTATGTAACATTTTGCACCTCAGATATGACGATCTTAGAAGAAAGTAGATCAAAGTCCTTTGATCCTTTCAAAGAACCGTGCAGGCATGGTTTGTAGTCTAACTATTCAGCAGCACAAGATCGAGATCAGGTCTGAAAATAGACTGCAGGTCAGGATTGTTGTTGCTGTAAATAGTAACAGGGGCATTATAGGGGTCAACAACAAGCATTTAAAAGCTCTAAGTCATGCTATTATTGTGCAAATGGTGTAAATCACCATGAAGACATAATAAATATACTGGAATAATGTGTTTTTACCAGCTCCAAACTTGAATTATGCAAAAAAATTCTAAAACTAAATAAGCCCTAGGTTATATATTCTCATTTGAAATTCAGAGTTCAGGGTCCACATCTTCAGAATATTTCATTTCATCATTTCATTAGGTAATGAACTATTGCTCTGCTCTAACTTCAGTTCACATCAGTCATTTTGACCCTGATCTTCTGGGTATAAGTTGTGGATAACCCTGCTCTGAGGCAGGGTTAAGCCCCGGGCTCAGGGTAGGGATATCCCACAATTGAAGTTGTGGGTGTGAAATGACTGTAAGCTCAGAACTAACAGAGCTGTAAGCCCAGGAATAACAGGGGTCTTAGCCAAAGGGTAAATATAGAGAGAAAAATCCTTATGATGTTGTGATGTCTTTATCCGGTATATGATGGCAAGGGAAGAAAACAAAGCAGTTCTGTTCTTACTCTAGATGGAAATGACAAATATTGGTGCATGCTAGGTCTCTATTGTTACAAAACCCATTTGTTGTTGTAATTGCAAATGCATCAACTCTTTTTACTTGTGTTACTGCAGAATTTGTTCCTGTGACACAAAACTGTCAGAGGGAGAAATTACTGAGGAGACATTAATGCTAATTTAAGCAAATAAATAAATAATTATTTAAATAGCAGCTCTCATTAATATGTCTGCAACAGTGCTGAGAATCTTTGTATAACAGATGTTACCTGAGGCTATTCTAGCAGAACTGAGTGTGTGTGACATAACATATAGTGAAACCTCTGTAGTTTTTCTTTGGAGAAACCACATGTCTACATTTGAGAACCTTGACATTCATTTTATAAGTCGGGGTGTCTCTAGAGAGATGTTCTATGAAATGATGCATGCCCTTGAACCTAAAATTCATTTGCACAAGATAATACGTTGTTTTTAAAGTACATTTAAAAAAACAAAAACATACTTTCGTGAGGTTTTTATGTGCCATTTTTCAGTTTACTGAAAAATCTAAATATGCTGCCCTTGATTTTGTTCCTAATTATATCCTTTGCTTGATAATATTTTTTAATGGTTAGGCCTATATGAAAAATTGTGTGGAATATATACAAATGCATTGATTATTATTAGGCTCTGCAAAGGCAGCAGTGGTACACAGATCCTTTACTTAAGTAAAAGTGGACATACAACAGTCTAAAAATACCCCATCACAAGTACAAGCTCAATCAAAGACAGTTGATACATTGTCTAAAATGTAAATAAAACAGTAAGCTAATCTTTTCTGTTATATTCAATTGAAAACTGCACAAATACAATATATTTAATGTTTCAACTGATACTCTTTTGATTTTTGTAAATATACTGCATATAATATAATATAATGCATTCTGTATTTATTTCCATTTCCCACAGTGTCTCAACTTTTTTGGAATCAAGGTTATTTAAAGTCCTATATGTTATAAATCGTCACCCTGTTAAAATTTACTAATAAATTTTAACTAATTTTAACTAACTCATTTTTTCAAGTTTTGCAGGAAACACAAAAAACTTCACCAAAAGTGTAACATATGACATTTATTGATCATTTCACTCAAAAAGGATGTAACAAAGGATGGCTATTGGGATAGTAATAACACTGTGTGTATATTATGTAACTTAAGAGAAATAAATGACAGAAACATGACATGACAAGCATCATGAGTGCTAATGTTACTTCAAAGTGTCATTAATGTTCATGACACATCCCATGTCATGTTTATGACACGCTCATGTCACTCTTATGTAGAGCCCTTAGAGTAAAGTGTTACCAATATTAGTGTCAACAATAAAACACTGATAAACTAAACTGATAGCTAAATAATCTCCCTTTAGCATTTCTTTCCTGGGTTCTTATCTGATGCCTATGAATGTGGCAAATTGTCAAAGAAGTGATGATCTTAAAGGGGTAAAATCACATGATCTGATCAACTGAGGATGTAGGCGATTTTACCATAGGTGGCCAGCGTCATGAGATGATTTAGGCAAAAAAACAAAACAATTTTGACAAAAAATGACTTAGGCGATTATTTTAACAGTGTGACGATATGTTATAAATGTTAGCAAATGTTTTTTTCTAACAGGACAAAAATGTTGACAGTGGTCTTTTATTTTGGCAGCAAGGAGAAAGCGGAAGTGATGTCATTCCTGGCGGATGGGACTACCTCTTTGTAACGTCCACCAATAGCAGGCTTCCTGGGTAAAATATGAAAATGGCGGCTCTCTGTAGTGAGTTTGGGGACCTAGTACAAATAAAGAAACAGCTAATATCAGTGATATCGCTTTGTAAAGAAAGAGGACTGTTACACAGCGCGAAGTGGTGAGAGTGACTGCGACCAATGTGCCGTTAACTGCCTGTCTTTGTGTTTAACCAGCCTCTCCGCTAGTTACCGGGCAGGTAGCTACGTTAGCAACGCTGTTGACAAGTCTCGGTACAACGTTTTAGCTAGCGCTGATCAATAAGTTAAATTCAACACTATTTAGCTAGAGTTATTAAGAGCTTCGTTAAATTATTACCTCCATAAAAGTCTAATGCCTTGCTGTTTCCATCGCTGCATCACGTTAACGTTTTCCTCCTTAACCCTTGACGTCACTGGGTTCAGTCTGTAGTTTTGTAGCTATAAAACATTAACGTTAATGGACAATGTTGGACTAAAAGGAGGCAGCTTTCTGCAGTTTTTACTTGCTGCAAGAAGAAATCCGGTGTGGGTTAGAATGACAGTCAGGTGACATGCTTCCTGTGTTTACATTTTAGGGCTTCTGAGTTGGCATTTGCTTTGGTCCCTCTTCCCAAGGATGAATTACCCCCGTCACCTCCCTTTACTGAGGTTTGTATGCTTCATTTCGTCACCCTGTTAAAATAATCGCCTAACTCATTTGTTCAAGTTTTGCAGGAAACACAAAAACTTCACCAAAAGTGTAACATATGACATTTATTGATCATTTCACTGAAAAAGGATGTAACAAAGGATGGCTATTGGCATAGTAATAACACTGTGTGTAAATTATGTAACTTAAGAGAAATAAATTACTTAGGCAATGTTTTGAACATGCCTTTGTGACTTAAGCAAGACATAGTAACACTTTATTTTGAAGGTGTCTACATAAGAGTCATAAAAGCCTGTCAGAAACATGAAATGACAAGTATCATGAGCATTAATGTGACTTCAAAGTGTCATTAATGTCCATGACACATCCCATGTCATGTTTATGACATGCTCATGTCACTCTTATGTAGACACCTTCAAAATAAAGTGTTACCATATATTGCTCAAGTCACAAGCACAGGCATGTTCAAAAATTGCCTAAGTCACATTTTATTTTGAATTAGGCATTAAAAAAATCTGCTTAAGTCACACACTTGACATCGGCCATTATCTTAAAGGGGTAAAATCACATGATCTGATCAACTGAGGATGTAGGTGATTTTACCATAGGTGGCCAGCGTCATGAGGAGATGATTTAGGCAAAAAAGCCAAAACTAGGGCGATTATTTTAACAGTGTGACGATTTTAAAATTGTTATATTTCACATTGTCTATCACTGTCACACAGTATTCTGCATCCACTTCTTGTAATTTCAAGTGCATCACCTCTTTTTACTTGTTTTTTAACACAAAACTGTCAGCGAGAGAAATTACTATGATACATTAATGTGAATAAGGGCAAAACAATACATCTTGATATGTCTGCAATAGTGCTGAGAAGCTTTTTTTTAACAGATTATAACTGAGTTTATACTGACAGAGCTGATTGTGTGTGAAATTTCATATAGTGAACCCTCTTTAGTTTTATTTCTTCTGGAGAAACCACAGAGCACATGTTGGTATTTGAGAACCTTAACATACATTACATATGTTGGGGTGGATGATCTATTAAATGGTGCAATCCATTGGAGCCAAAATTCATTTGCACAAGATAATACATTATTTTTTAAAGCACATTTTATTTAAAACAGATTTTGGTTGTTTTTTATGTCGTTGTTTCTGGACAATCATTATGCTGCCCTTGATCTTGTTTTTTTAATTAAAGCATTTGCTTGATGTTGTTTAATGGTTTGGCCTATATAAAAATATTGTGAAAAATATACAACTTGCATTGATTTATTATTTTTGCTCGGCAGAGGCAGACGTGCCTACTTAAATAAAAGTAGATATACAAAAGTAAAAATACCCCATCACAAGTACAAGTCCAGTCCAAAACAGTTGGGACATTTTCTAAATGTGTTATGTTTCATGTTGTCAATCAGTGTCAAACACAATATTCTTCATCCACTTATTTGAGCTCTTCATTAAATCCATGTTTTTACTGCTTCATTATCAGTCCATCAGATGGAAATATACTGGATGTTTTGTGCATCATGTTATACAAATCACCACTACATCCAGCCTAATATCCGTCAATCTCCCCCAAACCAACCACATTAGTTCCAATTGAAGATTTTTCTTTAAAAACTGGTTACAAATATGTGTTTGTATGTTGTTTTAGGAAAGGTTTCCCAAGGAATGGTGTGATCATTGATATTTTTAGAAGTTTTTGGACAACAATGATGGTCTATGGCACAGATGAAAAGGCTAGATCAGAATTTAGTTACACATGCAATACTCTTTAGTAGGAGTTTTTAAATCGTTAATTGTGATCTACGGTCTCCACGAGGAAAATAACCAATATGAGGTGCAAAGCAGCAGCACCTGCTTTGCCATTTAATGTTCATCACTTGTGTCCATCTCTATGGAAGGGTAAAGTTATACTGCCCTCTGGAGACAGGTTTTATGTAGATAATGAAAATGGCTGTTAATCATGTGTGCAGAAGTAATACTGTGAGATCAATGTTTTTAATATCTTTTCCTTTTTATCTTTCCAAATTCAGGACGATGCACAAGACCTGGATGCACTTACATTGGCCAAATCCTACTTTGACCTGAAAGAGTATGACCGAGCAGCTTACTTTCTGAAAGGCTGCTGCAGTCAGAAGGCTTATTTCCTCTATATGTATTCGCGCTATTTGGTAAGATTCTGTAGATATCTCTTCAATGCCCACATCCATTGAGTCCTGATTTAATTTCATGACAAGACTGCTTTTACTTTGATTGTAATGTTTGTGAATCGTGTTAAAAGTTTCCTTCTTTTTCCACAGTCGGGTGAGAAAAAGAAGGATGATGAGACTGTGGACAGTCTAGGTGAGGACTTTTGTGTTTAGACATTTAAAAGGTAACTTTACCTTTGTTTCCCTTTATCACTGAATTTCTTTGTGTTTTTCCGGTGGTACTAGGTCCTCTGGAGAAGGGTCAGGTGCGCAATGAAGCCTTGCGAGAACTGAGGGTGGAGCTCAGTAAGAAGCACACTGCAGGAGAGTTGGATGGCTTCACCCTGTACCTGTAAGAACCTTTCCTCCATATACTTTACTCAGATTATGCAGAACAGTACAGTGGACTGCTCATAACCTGTCCACGTGTGTGTTTGTGGATGTGGGAACACAGGTATGGGGTGGTGCTACGAAAGCTGGATCTGCTGAAGGAGGCGGTGGAGGTGTTTGTTGAGGCAATTCATGCACTTCCTCTTCACTGGGGAGCCTGGCTGGAGCTTAGTAACCTTGTCACCAACATTGAAATGGTAACTACTTTTTGTTTACATGTACACATATTGTAAATGGAAGTGTGTCATTAACTGCATGTGCCCAAAGTCACTCAAAGTCAATTCACACCACAGAGCCTCAGACTTTTAAAGGGAACGTATTATGCTCCTTATTCAGGTTCATTTTTTTTTTTATTATTGTCATTCATATGTTGGTTATTTCCTTATTCACTGATGAGTTGTTTGTTCTAGAAAATGGTGAAAAATCTGTGTTTCCATAAGCCCAAGATGACAGGACATTAAGTTTACTATCATAGGGGAGCAAGTAAAGCACAAAATATTTATATATATGAAGTTAATCATGAAGTTAATCAGTTAATTTAGTCTTTCTTTAAAAATGACTCAGAATTATCGATTATCACAACATTTGTTGATTAATTCAGTATTTGACAACAAATGTATTCATGTTTGAAGCTTTAATTTATATGGTACCTACACCTGGGGGGGGGGGTTACAATATGGGACCATTAAAAACTGAACTGTATGTCCCACAACAAACAGAATATAAAACAAAAGCTCCCTCATGTTTTAAACAATGCCAGAAAAATGTTTTCACCTTCCTCTCCTGCTCTCTTTCTTTCTCTCCAGTTGAAGTCCCTGTCTCTGCCAGACTGCTGGATTAAAGACTTCTTCATGGCCCACATGTACACAGAGCTGCAGATGATCAAAGAAGCGTTGCAGAAATACCAGAACCTCATTGAGTCTGGCTTTTCTAAGAGCACCTACATCATCTCACAGATTGCTGTCGCCTACCACAACATCAGAGGTTTATTTTCTACCTTTTCAGTATGAATTGACTGTCAGAAAAATGTGATGGGCGACGGCTTCACCTCACAGCACTGTCTCTATTCACTTCAGATATTGACCAAGCGCTGGCTCTTTTTAACCAGCTGAGGGAGCAGGATCCATATCGCATCGACAACATGGACACTTTCTCCAACCTGCTCTATGTCAAAGTGAGTTCACCATTTGTAATGTGATGCCTTATTGATTAGCGGAGAAGAAGTGTGTTTTCACAGGAGGGTTAGAGACCTAATTCTATCAGACAGTACGGATAAAGGGTTTTGCACAAGACGATATGATCTAAGACTATGTTATCTTGATGTTTTATTTGACTTCTGTGAGTCTAGTTTTTAGCATAGACTCTTACTAAAAAAATAGTTGGTCTAGAACAGATTTATATTCTTGTGAATTATAAATCCTAAAATTTGGCTTTTCTGATTTTTGTTTTGTGTCGCTGTTGGTAATGAATGCTTCCACAGAGCATGAAGCCAGAGTTGAGCTACTTGGCCCACAACCTTGTGGAGATCGACAAGTACAGAGTGGAGACGTGCTGTGTTATTGGTAAGTGTTGAGCCAATCTGATACTGTTACTAATGCAATTGTTTAATTCTCCAGCACAGTTTCACAGCGATTGAATAAATTATTGATAAATACGTGAAATGCATCATACCTTGCCATAAGTTATTTATAAAGTACTAGTTAAGTTACAAAATATTGGCTTGCAACAGCTTCAAAGGTGTATTGATTTGGTTTTCTCTACTTTATATCCTGTTTCACTTGTTTAAGTGAAGTCATTTGTGTAATAAGTTTTTGGGTCATCCACAGGTAACTATTATAGCTTACGCTCTCAACATGAGAAGGCGGCTCTGTATTTTCAGCGGGCCCTCAAACTGAACCCTCGATGCCTCGGTGCCTGGACCCTCATGGGCCACGAATACATGGAAATGAAGAACACTTCAGCTGCCATCCAGGCCTACAGGTCAGACCGAAGTTGTAGTAAAGCATAGACGTCCCTGATTTTATTCTTGTGTGGTTTCTGTCTGTTTTACATATATTCTTTCTATCAGACATGCCATTGAAGTGAACAAGCGGGACTACCGTGCTTGGTACGGCCTGGGTCAGACATATGAGATCCTCAAGATGCCGTTTTACTGTTTGTACTATTATCGAAAGGCTCACCAGCTCAGGTAATATTTAAAGTATTTTTATGCATGTGTTGCTAAGAATGAACACTATTTAGAAAGGAAAAAGTGTTAAATGCAATGCCCATAAAAATTGAAATACAATGATGTATTTTTGTAGGCCAAATGACTCGCGCATGTTGGTCGCACTGGGGGAAAGCTACGAAAAACTATCACAGCAAGTGGAAGCCAAGAAGGTACGCATGTTACAACTGCCAGCATTTCCCTGTAATAATTTCATTAAGGTTTGTAGTTTTTCTTTGACATGTTCTGTTTTTGTCCAGTGTTACTGGAGGGCATACTCTGTTGGCGATGTAGAGAAAATGGCTCTACTCAAGTTGGCAAAGTAAGTGTCACTATGAAATATAAATAGAGCTGAAGGAAACAACACATCTTGTGGTCCAAAAATAGAGTAGTCACATTTTTTTTAACATTAAAGCACAAAATTGAGATCTGATCAGCTTTTTCTCTCAACATGTCGATTGTATCTCGCAGATATGTGCTGAATGTGAATTCTTCTTATTTCGGCAGGCTCCATGAACAGCTGAATGAGTCTGATGATGCTGCCCACTGTTACATGCTTTACATCCAGGACATTTTCTCTTGTGGGGTAAGCGTTTAAAATATATTATGCCATAAAAATAAAAATACATGCATCAACAGACTCTTATGAGGCAATTTTAGGAATGTGGTGCATTTTAAATTGTATGACCGTTTTCTGACAAATTGACATACGTATGTTTTTTTAAATTTTCTTTAAATTTTGGACATCCTATAATATGGGGTTTTTCTGTCATTTTTTGGACAAATATAATATGTATCAATAGACTATAATGAGGCCATTTTCTTTTAGCATTTTTAGGCATTTTTAAATAATTACATCTTTTTTTCTTTTTCTTTTTTTACAAAAATCAACATGCTATAGTATGGTGGGTTTTTTTTCCTTGGACATCCTATAATATGTTTTACTGTCTTTTTGGACAAATTATGCCATACTACATATATCAACAGACCGTTGTTTTGATTTTTTTTTTTTTTACAAAAATCCACATACTATAGTATGGCATTTTTTTTCTTCTTTAAATTTTGGACATTCTTATAGTGTTTATCTGACTTTTTTGGACAAATTATGATATAGATCAACAGACCCTAATAAAACAAATCTTAACAATTTTAGGCATTTCAAGAAATTACCTTTTATGACAAAAATTGACATGCTAGTATTGCGTTTGAGTTTTTTCTTTAAATTTTTGGACATCTTATAATATGGGGGTTTTCTGTCATATTTGGAACGATTATACAATAACGTGTCAATAGGATATAATAAGGCAATTTTAGGAAATTTGGGGCACTTTAAAATTTTATGGCCTTTTTTTGAAAAATTTTCGCCATTGCGCTTTTTGTCCAGAAATGCCTTTAAATGCTTTACAATAGTACATTGATCATGGTTATAGTATAGCTTGTAGTTTGAATTTGCATTAAAATGTCATAAAACAAATATTTACAAGCCATGTATTGTTTTTGTTTTATTTGTTTGAACCTTCTCTAATAGGAACATCAGGAGCATTTGGAGGTGTGCACGGCCCTGCGGTACCTGGGTCAGTACTATTTCAAGAACAAGCTCTACGACGAGGCCTCCCTCTGCGCTCAGCGCTGCTGCGACTACAATGATGTAAGTGTGGCTGCATAATGTGAGCGCTGTGGTCCAGCTGCTGTTGTAGTTACACACTAATTGTTGTCGGTGTTCACTCTGGTCGTAGGCTCGTGAAGAGGGAAAGGCTCTGTTGAGGCAGATCTCTGGGGTCAGAGATCAGATCGAGACGCCATCGGCCGATCTGTTTGCTCCGCTCTCAAACAACAACACTCCCGTCAGGAGGGTGTCTCCACTGAACCTCATCTCTTTTACACCCTGACACCCACCTTCTTCTTCACTGGCTTTGAAATAGACAATTTGTGTATCCAACTGCTTGGGGGGTTTGCCTTTGCCAAAAGACAGCGTTGGATGGATTTACTTTTCGATGCATTGATTTGTTAATGACATTAAAATAACGTTTGTAAAATTTGTAATTCTGCTTATTTTTGTCCAGGACAAGACAAGTTTGCTGCCAATATTAAAACAGTCAAAACCCTTGTCTGATGTACATATCTATAAGGATTTTTAATTAAATTTTAGAAAATACATGCAGTTTCTGTAATTAAAGTGCAAACATTTAAAGATACTATTTACATATAACACACAGTAAACAAACAAATCATGTTTTGACTTGTAGTAATGCCTCAATGTATTTACATAAAGCATACCTGCTAGGACTTTTTTTGTAGTTGTCCTTTCACTGACAGCACAAAATAAAAAGCATATTTCTGCAAAAGTACTTTTGAAACAATTCAAAACAATGGTTTCATAGATTTTAATGAAGAAAAGAAACTTACAGCAAAGGCAAGCAGAGAGGCTGAACACACACATGCACTTTTCTTACCATACAGTCCATAACTAATAACCACTGAGCAGTTTTACTGCTTACCTTTAAAAGTGTACTGAAACCCTATTTAAAGCATAACTGTATTTGGCAAAAAAGTGAGTTTTTCACGGCAGAAAGTGAATATATACAAAGCAATATAAAAAATACTATAAAGTTACAAGCACATAAAACTTTACTGCATAATATCAAAAAGATGACGCTCTGAAGAGCTCAGTACTTCCCCCTGAGACTACGAGGGGTGGGGACGGGGCTGCGAGGTGGAGACTGCTGGCGAGACCGCAGGATCCGTGAGTAAGGGGTGCCGTCTGAGCCTTCAACAGCACGAGTGTTGTATTTGCGTGTTGGGGTACACGTCGGGAAAAGAGATTGGAAAAAGGGCCGTTTTTGCGGAGGTCGGTTCTCAGTCTCGCTTGGTGGAGCAGCCCCGCAGCCCCTCTTCTTGCAGGAACCTGGTGCGGTGGAGGCAACGCCTGAGGGGGGCAGCTGGGGTCGGATGGCCTGTGTCTGGGCGAGGGTCTCTGCTTTGCGCCGCAAGTCAGCCTTTACAAGCATCAGTCCGTTCTGGAGTTCCGATAGGATCTGGTCCTGAGAAGAAGTCAGTGAACAGGGTTAGACAAGACCGTAGAGGGTGAGGTGCAGTATAAGGTGGGAGGAAAAGAAGGAAAAGTGAGACAAAGTGAAACCCTTCAACATGCGTTTGCAAAGTAGTCACCTGGTGCAGGTGTTAGAAACCTAGATTTAGTCTAAAAGCTGGCTGTGCATCAAGATAGTTAGTGAAGAAAGTAGAGGGAGAGAAAAAAACAAGGTCATTTAAATTGAGAATGGCATTTTAAAAATATCCTGGAGAATCCACTTCTCATTTAATAGAAATGTCATAGTATAATTTGTCAAAAAAAAAAAAAAAAAGACATATTATATGATGTCCAAAATTTGAGTATTGAAGCATTGTATGTGGATTTTTGACAAAAAAGTAATTAAAAAAAAAAAATGCTAAAAATTGTTTATTCTCTGTTAATACATATTATAGCACAATTTGTCCCAAAAAAGACAGAAAAATATCCATGTTATATGATGTCCAAAATTTGAAGAAAAAAAAAAAAGTCATAGCATGTCGTTCAAAATCGCATAAAAATGACTGACAGAAACATTTGGATCATAATAATAAGAATCACATGACACACTAAACATTTCTGTGGTTGTACCTGCTTGGCCAGAGTCTCATCTGCAGCCGTTAGTGCCTGACGCAGCTTCTCTCCTCCTGTGTTGCGGCAGCAGGCTCGTTCACCAGACTGCAGGTCTGAGCCGAGCCTCTGCAAATCCAGGCGCAGCTGACGCAGGTTCTGTTAGAAAAAACGTCTGAATTTCAGCCTTTCTGATATTAAAGAGACTTGTGTACAGCAAAAACAATGGTGCGTTTCATATGGGACTGACCCGTTGACCGTCCTCCAGCTTGCGGTCAGCAGCAGAGGTCAGGGTGCCTGTTGAACCTGGGACTTCCAGCTGCATCTTCAGCTTTGTCAACTCTGCACATACAAGCAGAATAAGACGGTCAAATATCATTTACAGCATCCTACAACATTAACTCATATCAGGGGGGCGTTTCAGGCACCTTGGGTCTTGGTGAGCAGCTCAGCGCGACACTGGTCGAGCTCAGCTTGCAGTCTGCTGTAGTCTGTCCGAGTGGTGAGGCGCTTAGAACGACGAGGCCCCTCACAGTCTTCATGTGGCACCGACGTGGGGACTGAGTCAGCTGACTTGGTTTTTTCAAGGGCAGCAGACAAAGCTTCGATCTCCTGATCACGCTCCTTAAAGAAAGGATGACAAGAAAACAATCTAAGCAAAGATACAGCAACAGCTTTAAAAAGATCTCAACAAAAGTGCAGATTTTGTGTGTTGAAACCACACCATGGAGACAGACACTGCCTGAATGCTGCTTATGATTTAGCTCTCACCTTCAGCTCCTGGCTGTAGAATCTCTTTAGATGTTTTTGCACATTAGTTATCTTGTCTTCGTACCTCTCTTCGATTAGAGCTCTTTCTGCCTCCAAGGTCTCACTGTGGGAAAAGAAATCAAAACTAAGAGCTGCATTCATTTAAAATGACAGCATTTGCTCTTCAAAAAACATTACAGCTTACAGTTGAGATCAGATTCTTTGAAGAAAAAAATACAAAGAATGGTAATCATTTGTGCTTCTCTTGAACTTGCCCTAAATCAAGCCTGCTTTGCATTTAAAAAACATCCTAGAAAAGTTTAATCTAAACAAAGCAGCACACACCTGAAGCCTTCTTGCATTCCATTGATGACCTCCATCATCTCAGAGACCACCTGCTCTCTCACAGTTCCCTCGAGAGCTTCTTTCTCTTCCCGCTGGCGCTGCACTTCTCTCTTCAGGACATCAATGGCTTGCAGCAAAGCCTTAATAAAACACAGTCAGCAGTTAGTTAGGAAGACAGGACAAGAGTCTGTTTTTAAAAAGTGCTGGGGGAACAAGGCATCATATCTAGGTGTCTAGGTGATGAATGTGGGATAATTTATTTGCATCAGACTTGCATGAGACACTGGTGTTAACACCAAAAAACGTCTCTTTGCGGCTTCAACCATGGCTGAAATAATCCCCGTTTCTGCTTTGCAGCTGTTGTGGAAGTTTGATACATCAGAAAACGTAAAGGCATCATGTCATGAGCATCATCCAGAGATGAATACAGATTGGTACTTACGGTATATACCCAAAATAAACTGGGATTTAATTGCAATGAATTAATCAAAAGAGTTCCGAAGTAATAACATCATAATTCTGATTTGTAAAAAGCCAGAATTCATGCTTTGTCAGGTATGTCTGCAAGAAAACAAGCAAACAACTTCTAAAATGCTTGTTTGCCAGATGGAGTTCTGAATGATGAGGGCCATTATATGCAGAAGAAAGCTCAATGTTGAGAGGCTTTTGTGATGCAGCATCACCTGGAATTTGCATTGATCTTTTTTTTTTTTTTTAAGGATTATTTTTTTGGCATTTTTACTGCTTTATTTGATAGAGACAGAGGGGTAGACATGCAGCAAAGGGACCTCAGGCCGGATTCGAACCCGGGTCCGCTGCAGTAAGCACACGGCCATGTAGTAAGCGCTCTACCAGTGTGAGCCACCGGGACGCCCCATTTGCATTGATCTTTAATGTGATCGCACTTCGCAAGACAGTGAAGAACAAAAAGTGATTGTGGAATCATATTCAGCTGTTACCTCAGTATTTAACATGGTGATATCTCCGTCTTCAACAAAACTCTCATCTTCGTCCTCCTCCATCACTGTGCTTTCGTTACCATTTGCTGCTGGCTCACGCAGCAGGGACAGGATGTAGGCCACTCTGGTCTTTGTGGACGGGCCATGGACCAGCTGAAATGATGAGATATCCTATTATCTTCCTTTTCTTTCATCCCGACATGCAAGACTAAAATCAGTCTCTAAACATCACAGGGCTCAGATGTAAAGTACAAAAGCTTTTTTTTTTCTTTACCTGAGTAGCAATAGCAGAGAATTTGAGGGCTTGGAGGGTCTCGTCATAGATGGATGCACACGGGTTGATGTTGACCACCATGCTGGAGGTTCCTCTGCCACAGAAGAAACCCTGCAGGACCCGGGTCAGTTTGCTGTCCCTGAAGGGCACCACTTGAGGGGGGCGTGATCTGTGAACGTGTTAGAAGTTTTTAAAACATCACTCTTGTATATGAAGCACTTGATAACACAGCCTCTCCATGTGCAGTGTTCTTCTATATACAGTACATGCCAAAAGTTTGGACACACCTTCTCATTCAATGCGTTTCCTTTATTTTCATGACTATTGACATTGTAAATTCATCAAAACTATTAATGAACACATGTGGAATTATGTACTTAACAAAAAAGTGTGAAATAACTGAAAACATGTCTTATATTCTAGTAAGCAAAGGGTGGTTACTTTGAGGAATCTAAAATACAAGACATGTTTTCAGTTATTTCACACTTTTTTTGTTAAGTACATAATTCCATATGTGTTCATTCATAGTTTTGATGCCTTCAGTGAGAATCTACAATGTAAATAGTCATGAAAATAAAGAAAAACGCATTGAATGACAAGGTGTGTCCAAACTTTTGGCCTGTACTGTAAATAAACTTGCAACACTTTAATCAATATTTTTTAAAAAGTGTGTAGCCTCTTTCCAAGTCATGGTTAAACACATACTTGTTGTTCTGGTTCTGCCTCAAAGCAGCAATGCAGCGTCCCAGTGTTAAAAGCGAGGTGTTGATGTTGCTGGCCTCCTTCATCCTCTCACCATTACGCTGATCTTTACAGCGTTCAGACCCGGCCAGATCACACAGGGTCAGTCTTAAAAGGAGAAAGTTCACAGCATTGTTTTATTGCTTTTGCAAACTAAAAAATGTATGAAAAACACTGAAATTTTTAGAATTGGTAACTTACTCGCTGATGTGCATGGCCTGGGCAGGGGCTGCCTCCGGCTGGACGTGCAGGATACGGATGGAGAAAATGCTGTGGCTGAGTAGGTGATAAATTTATGATCAGAGATGAAATAAGTGCGCATCAATCAAACAATACATCAAATTTGCCAGGGAACTCCAACTGTTTCATCATTTCAGCAAATGCCAGCGCTGGGTTAAGGAAGATCTACCAATTTTGCAGCTGGAAACTCATAACACAAACACTGATGAATCATCCTACCTACGGCTGGAGTTTTGGTTGAGGTGAGTGCTGGCGAAGCTCTGGTTACGACGCCCAGCTCTCAGAACCCTCCAAGCTTCCTCGGCACTGCGGACCTGGATCCAGGTGAGGTCTGATATTATATATTCAAGTGTAAGAAGAAAAACAAAAAGAAAAAACGCTAATGAACACAAGCAGCAGCAACAAAACATGTTTTTTTTTGGCTAATGTAAAGATTTCAAAGTAATCATGAAAAGTTAAAGAAAGCAAACACTCTTACAAGTATTCCATCATCTTTACACAGTGTTGCTTATAATATGGTCTTGCACGAACATCTAATTAGCACATGAAAGACTGTGCTGAAGGAAGTGAGGGGAATGAAAGAAGCACTCAATAGTTTTTAATGGACATCAGAGGAGAAAACTGCATGCTCGGAGTGAACTTCAGGAGGCTCAGACTAGTAGGATTTCTGTGAAGTGTCACCTTTTACATAAGGGTTGCCATGCTTGTCGTCACTGAGCCGCAGCGTGACCCTCTTTCTGGGCTGCAGGGAGGGAGAAGCATCCAGGAGGTCATACAGGAACTCATTGTAGATCTCGTAGAAGGAAACCCAGATAGAAAACTGCACCCCTTCCTCCAGATCATCTCCTCCGCTGTGTGACAGGCTGTCAGGCTCCAGACAAACACTGTCAGTGTCTGCAGAGAGAGAGAGAGTTAAAATTCAATGTATCATGTGTTTCAAAAGAAGAGGCTTTTACACTAGGAGCAATGATTTAAAAGTTATGGAGGCAGGGTTCAGTGTAGGGAGTACAGATGAGACTGGATGTGTACAATAAATGGAATTTAATTTGGTATGTTTGCACAAGTACTATAGCATGCTCACCTTTTGTACAGGGCTCAACCAAACTTAATTCATAGCACTTGATTTAAATTCTAAATCTACAATGCAGAGCTGTGCAGCTTTTTTTCTGCAAGTTTTCTTACTATGTTTAAACCTGGTATTTCTCAAAACTGCAAATACAGATTAGGCTACACTAATATTTTTTTATACTATTTGTACAACAGATTCCAGAGGTGGCTGCATAACATTGTATACGACTTGTTCCAAACATTTAGAATAACTTCTGAATGTTGTGAAGTATAAAAAGAAGTCCAAATTTATTGAAGAATACATATATATTTACATATAATTTTAAAAATGACATGTTTTAATACATATTAAATATTATGCTTTGAATCATACCTGTTTGGTATTGTCTTTTAAAAACAGCATTTTCACTGCAGTTAATAAACAGTTTACCCTCCTGTATACTATCCAGCCCTCAAAACAAGCATTGGCTCTACAATGTGAGCTGTAAATGTTATTAAACAGACCAGTCCCACTAAATGTACTTGCAGCATATTTTAAAATGTGCATGTGACAGCCTTTGATAATTTGACAAATTCATATCCATTAGGAATATACTGCAGTCCTTACCTTCAAGCTGGGTGGCAATGTTACTTGTAGAGGAGAGCCCTCCGACACCACTGTCCCAGATTGTCGTGGTACCACCTCGACGAGAAGTCTCATCCTGCAACAAACGAGAGAGTATGTGAGTCATGTGATTATTCAGTTGAGCCAAAAATAATATGAAAAGAATCTAAATATATAAAATATAATTTTTTATCAAAAATGTTTTTGTCGACTTTAACTTGATTGCAACAAGGTAATTACATTTTAAATTTTCTACAACCTTCAAAATGTGTTCTTCTGTTTACCTCTTTGAGAAGTGAGTTTCTGCGTATCTCCTCTGCTCTGATCTCTCCGGAGTCCAGCTGTCTCACATCCTGATACATGATAGGCTTCAGGTCCAAGGCACCATAGAGACGACCCTGCAGTTTTCTGAACAGTGATGCTAAAGCACGGGGCAGGAGGCCGGCCTCTCGACCGCTGCCTGCAGATTAAAGTTTGAAACTTAAGATTGACACACTATTCTATCATCTTATGAAACCATATCACAGAGTTGAAAAAAATTAACTCCAAAATAAAACCTGGGCTTTATACTAATGTGTTCAAGGAAAAAAACATACCCTGGATGGTGTACGTCTTTCCAGAATTGGTGACTCCATAAGTGTACAGGAGTCGGTTTTCTCCTTGAAGCACGTCTTTCACCATCTTCTTCATTGTGCACTCATAAAACTGTTGCTGTGTCGTCTCTGGCCCAAAAATCTATGAAAGATGGGTGTCCAGAAAATGTCAGTATGACAGTTTGAACAGAAATATAAAAGGGAGGCTTTACTTTGGGATTCTTCTTGTTTACTACTGGCATTGGCTGCTATGCACATTCATTAGCTCTTATTAACCAGCAATACTTTCAGTCCTCGTAATAAACAGCCTGTTTATTTAACACTATATGCAGGTGTGAGCCTCCTACCTTGGAGAAACTGAACTTGTGCATGCTCTGGGTGATTCCCCGCTCTGCAGTCCTCATGTTCTGAGATTCTTTTGGAGCTTTGAGGAGCAGAGTTTCTTCATCTTGGACACCAACACAACCCTAAAAGAAAAGGTAAACTTTTAGCACAGAGTACAGGTGTACTAAAAGCAATAAATGCACAAATCTTCCCACAGAATCATAATCTTACCTGTTCTTCTCCCCTGTTATTCTCTGTTTCAGTAAGCGGTCGGATGCGCAGAAAAACCTGCACCCTCTCTGCATTTCCTCCATCGCTGCTTCCTTGTCTCACTGCTGCAGGTTTCACGGCTAGTTTCTAGAGACAAATATAAAAAAATAAAAATATTTAATGTTTTGTTGGTGATAAAAAGTTAAACTTAAAGGGGAAGACAACAAGTCATCTGATAAGAGGTTTTGCAAATGTTTTTGTTACACCCGTGTTTTGGTGAAGACAGTTGAATGTAAACCTCATCTGTTTACATTGTAAACTGCACAGGGTACATACAAAAATAGCACACTCCTGCAGACTCTTGCCTAAGGATGCCCCTATACAGATTTGGATATCGGCCGATACAGACTCATATAGTTGGATTGGTATCAGAGACAATGGGGTTGATCTATTTAAATTATTTCTCTATAATCAGAAAATGTAGATAATTTCTACACAGTGAGAAATAGAGTCTATTATTTAAACACTGGTATCTGATCAGCACTTAGTATCAGCTGATACCCAGAATTCAGTTATCAGTATCAATAGCAGGACTAAAAAGCCTGTATTCCTACTCTCACCGGTTCTGTAATGGATGGTCGGTTATCCAGCCCGGGGGAAATGACAGAGATCTCAGGCAGACGTGGTCTCGACAGGCCTCCATGCTCTGCTGCAGTGGACTCAAACACAGCCAGTTCCTCATCCTCGTCGTAGGTGAATCCACACGGGGAGGACAAAGTCAGCGCCATGCTTACCTGTCACAATAACACAAATTGTAATGAAAATGCAGTACTTCTAAGTATGGAGTAATTTTAACGCATCTATAAGAAATGCATAGAGGCCACCTCATAAAATACAATATACATAAATAACTAAATAGCACCTTTTAACTACTCTCTCATGCAAATGAGAATGTTTTTCCCTCTAAAGAACCTACAATTGGCATCTCATTGCTTATGCAAGGACTATTTAAAATAAGGGTGTGTCAGGAGAAAAGTGAGTAAGTACAGTGAGTAAGTGCACAGAAACTGCTTGAAGCCTACTTTGCCCTTCAAAGCCAAACAGTCCAACTGAAAGTAGTCAGACAGGAAAATGATTTCTCAGGCTATCACCTGTCATGACAAGTTTAGTATTTGTGCAGAAGAATATGGACATCACTGAAATGAATAAAAAGAGCATGTTATTGACTGCACTGGGCGTCTCTAGTGTTAAACCAGACCTGTAGACTCCAAACAGATACCCAGCAGTAGTAATAAACACATGAGCCCGCTAATAACTGCTGTTAAGCAGACATTTATGAACAGTGAGGTAACCACTATAAATAGCACGACGGTCCCCATTTGAAACACAAGCCAGGAGAGCAAAGTGCACATAAATCTAACTCAGTGTATTTAAAAAAAGGGAAGCAAGATCAATCGCACATGCAGTTTTTAAAAAAACTGCAAGAAATTGCATGTTTTCTAGGAAGAAGTGTCAGGCATGTAACCTAGTATCTAACCTAATTAGGCTAAATATTACTCAATTAAACAATATAAACAGAATAGAATAACTAGCTAGAATAGCTAAATAGAGAATAATATAGTTAAAAGGCTATAGCTAGTTTAAAGTTGTATAAAGATGTATTAACGTTACAGCTTTGTGCAACCTTACTCAGACAGTTTATTCTCGTTCATACAATAATATAAAATATAATAATAGTTTCACAACACTAGCTGAGCGCGTGATGATATAAAGGTAACGTGCTTTAGCCTTTAAGGTGCACGAGGAGCTGTTTTCCGTGTTTTAACATTTTTAGGATTTTGCGGTCGCTCCCACCAAACGATCACAATCATGCCAATGTTAGTTAAGTTAGTTCAATAAAAACATTTGACTTTAGTGTAGTCATCATTTATAACTCCAGCTGATACTTTTTGTTGTTAGCATCAACTGAACCAAAGGTAAATTTAAGCTAACTTACCTCGAAACCGTGATTATCGCCTGGATTCAAATAAGTCAGCTAATGTTAGCAAAATGTTCTCAAAGTTACTAATTAGATCGCCAAAACACGATTTTTGACTGAGAAAATGCGTTGCATTTGTATAAAAGTTACCTGAAACTAACCCAGGTCTTGTGTGATTCTTGGTGTGGAGCTCTGAGTACCAGCTGAGCTGTTTTTACATATATATCTGTGTTTTTACCCGACAGCGTTTTGGTTTTTGAACAATGCGCCTCCCCTGCAGCGCGACTCACCGATTGGCTAAAATTACAACGTAACGACTGACGCATCTCACGCGTCACAACGTCGACCTGTCGAAGCCGAAGTATCGCGATAACACGGTTACCTATTTACTCTATTCACAAAAGGAACTTGAGATAGTTTAGTTTAAGGTTGATACGTTTTGTCTTGTTCATGGGACTGTAGAACACGAATTGTTGTCTTTTTCTTTCTCAGAACAATATTGAACGAATGTACAAGAGCAGTATTCCCATTTAAGTATAAGTAAGTAATCTTAACATTCATAGGCTAAATCTTCTGTAATTAATTAGATACAATAACGAAATAATTCTGTTGGAAAAGCATCACATCGTTATATATTAATTTGGAAAAACACAAAGGGTTAGTGTTTTTTTAATGATTTGAATTTCTGTTGAAATAATTGAAATTTGAAAAAAAAACGAAAAATCATCAAAGCCACAAAATTAGGCAAACTGAAAAACTAAATTACTTCTAAAAAAAATAAGCATTTGCTTGGGCTGCACCCATCCAATGTATTGTAGTATCTATCAAATCAATTTAACTCCTTTAAAATATAACATTTCATTTTCATTAGGATGTCAAAATTCGATGCTTCCAAAAAGTGAACCATCAAGGCTTCAGAAAACATAGTTTCTAACATAAATAGCTAGAGCCAAACTGTCTTTAGCCACAGGCTGAAGTGCCCTTTGGTGTCTTAGTGCGCTAAGTAAACAGTATCCACTGAAACAAAGATGCCTTTCATGAATTCCTACCACCCCGTGGAAGTAGTTGTGGCATTTTATCTTACGTGTGCACGGGTTGTCACAAGGGATTAAATCACACAAGTTTTGCTTAAAGCTAAGAAAGAATGAAAGAAAGCGGTTGAATTGGTAAAGTAGAAGTAAAGACAGGAGGCAGAAAGTGGAGACTTCCTTATCCCATAATTAAAATGTCATGTTTATTTCATGTTCCTACCACAGAAAATGTGAATTTAGGCCACATGGTTATAGAAAGGGATACAAATAAAACACTGTAACAGTAGATCAGGCTACATTAGGATTACAGTGAACATACAGCCGAGGAGCTCAGCTAAAAAAAAACATCCCTGCCACCAGCAGTGTAGGCAAATATCCTATGAATATGAAACTGCAAAACTGCATAAATGTGGAATAATTTTGAGCATTACGACCATGATGTCAGCTATAAAGCAAATGCAGGGCACTGACATTTTTCACTGACTGAATATGGTATATTTGTATACATATGAGCTAAATGTTGTCTTTTGGCACAAAATCCTGACTATAAGAGAGGTATAATGGTAGCACCTAAACATCAAACATTGCTCTGTGATGAAACAATATCAATAGCTGAAACAACTAAATGAAAACACATTATTGCATGAAGCTTTACTCAGGGATAATGTCAGCGAGCTCATACACTTTCTAGGACATTGAATTTCACCAAGAACAATATAAAAGAGGTCAGAGGTTGTGACTAAAATGCTTATTATTTAACTTTCTGAGTTCATTAAGCAAACACTATTAAGATATTTCTGCACACTGGCCATATTTGTTATGAAATGATAACATTTAGCTTTGCTTAATAATTCATCCAATCGTGAATGTTGTAACTAAAAATCAATCATGTCACATCATTT
Organism: Centropristis striata; assembly: GCF_030273125.1. Taxonomy (NCBI): domain Eukaryota; kingdom Metazoa; phylum Chordata; class Actinopteri; order Perciformes; family Serranidae; genus Centropristis; species Centropristis striata. The sequence continues at coordinate 32,128,965 of NC_081531.1, read as the reverse complement.
AACCATTAGAGTCTTGTCCAGGCTCTGCAGTGGTGCTGATGCTGTGAATACTGACGTGGTTGTGTGAATTCTGCAGCCTTTGTTTCTGCACGCTGTGCTGAACGCCGTAACAGAAGTAGATGATTAAACCTGTTAAAAGAAAAGTTACATCTTCTATGGTCACAGTGGTTTATTTGATGTTTTTGCATATTTTGCTTAACCATCTGAACCCTGTGTGTTTTCTTTAAAAGATCACAAAAAATAAATTGTTTATCACAGAAAGAAACTGTAAAAACAGGTTTTATCCTCAAAAATTGGACTTTCCATCAATCCTTGAACGAATAATAGGGTACGCAAGTTTCCATTACAAAAAGTAACCAAAACAAAGCTTAAAATTGTGATATTTCTGTCAAAATCACTTTATTCTACACGTCTCATTTAAATGTTGCCACAAACAAACCATTTGTAATAACTAGATCCTGTTAAAAGCATTAAATTCTGTTCCGCAGTCACTCTCTGAAGCCATGATTGATTGTGCTGAGACGAACGTGACAAGTATTCACTGAAAATATGACAGAACTGCAGGACAGGAGAGGTTGCAAGCAAAGGTTGTAAAAATGCAAATAGTTTAATATGTATAGCATGTGGAAACTCAATTTATTTTCATGACACTTGTGGGCACTTGGAAAGTGTTGCATATATAAAGATCTTTTTTTTTTTTCAATTAAAAAAAATAAATTTAGCAGAGAAATTCAACTTGTGTTTTTTTTTATGATGTCATTATAACTGTGTTATTCTGCACAAATGACATTTTTGATTTGTTTCCACTTATACTGTAACGTAAAAAGAGAAAAAAAACGCAGTGAAACGGCTTTTAGAGTGATATTCTTCACATACCTACTGCCATCCACACTGCATAGCGGATCCATGTGTCTGACCCAAGTTGAACCATGAGATACACATTGACAAATGTGCTGAAAATGGGAAGCAATGGCACAAAAGGAACCTGTACAAATGAAAGAGCAGACACATTATGACAGTAATAAGAAAGCTATGAAAAAACACTCAAACCCTCGTTTGCAAGAAATGTACAAAATGCTATGAGTCGGGTGCACTGATTCCCTACACTTGGAAATCAAAGTTTATGACTTCAGTAATGACACCTTACAGCCTGAAATAAACTGTTAAAATATAATTTCTTGTGCACTAGATGAGGCATACCATGAAAGCAGCTTTGGTTGTATTCTGTGGCTGCCTCCAGATGATCAGGGTAATGAGGACCAGCATCAGCACGATAACAGAGACACAAAGTAAACTCCACCACTCGAGGCTCTGCAGGGACTCTATACCCTGAGATATGACGAGGCTCAGGATGATAGCTAAGAAGACTGAAGAGAATAATTTAAAAACCAATGAGCATTATATTCGAATGAAAATAATCCTATTTCTCTCTTATCTCATATAAGATGATCACTTACTCATGAAAACACTTAAAACAGACACGTTTTTGGATGAACGTGAAGAGGCTTGTGAAGGAGGAAATAAGACTCCAGTGACTGTGAAGGGTTCTGCTTTGCTGGAACTTGAATCCTCGCCGAGGTCAGCTTGGTACCTGTGAATGTGAGCAAATAAAAATAAATGCACCCACGCTTTATATTGATAGAGCTGTGATTTAGCTGTGTCTGTTTTATTCTTGTATTTCTGTTTTTCCTAGTTCACACACATTTATTTGAATTCCGGTCCATAATACAGTTTATGTATTAGGCCTATTATTTTTAGTTAGTCAGTGAAATGGGCATATCAGGCATTCTTTTGTCCTGATCACACAGAGATGCATCACAAAATAAAGGAACCACCAGCAAAACAATTATTGATTAATTGTGGTTAGCAGCGCCCTCTAGTGGTCATAAAAGAGGCGGAAGTAACCACACTTCTGGTACTTGTGTCCATTTATTCAACTTTTTTAACTTCTGGATTTTTTTTTTAATCTTTCAAAACTAAAATTATAATTAATGTATGGGTATATCCACTATAATTATTTCGAGAAATTTGAGCTTATTATGCTGTATTTTGCCCTTGGTAACTACTTAGGTCTATTTTCATTAATTATTCATTTTTTTTTGTTTTGTTGTTGTTGTTTTTTTACTACTCTATTATTTACTGATGCTCCTGCACCTTATTTGTTTCTGTTCATTTTGTTATATATGTGGGACTGAGTAGATATATATGTGTATATGTTTACATGTGTGTATGTATATATATTTCAAGACACTGAGTAAGGAATGCAATTATTTTTTATGATACATTATGTTTATTCATAATGTCACTGTTCTATTGTGAACAAATGTTTAAACAAAGCTTTTTTTCCTTTTTGAACTATCTTTTTCTAAGCTTATGTATTTTCCCCCAATGTTAAACAAGTAGTTTGTTGCCTAAACCCAATTTTAGGTATAAATGACTAATATCACTAACAAACAGCTTAGAGAAATAAAGTGCTATACGTGTTTTCACTGTAATGACTCTTACCTTAATAAGAGGATACATATGGCAACAAGTGTGTAGGCAAAGAGAGTTCCGATTGACATCATGTCCACCAGAGCCTTCAGGTCAAACAATAACGCCATGATGGCTGAAAATACAGTTACAAGAAGAAGAAGATGAACAATTTACATTAATAATTTAAACTTTCACTCATTTCAATGACTTTTTAATTGCAGATTTAACACCCAAATGTCAGATTAAGAGAGGATAAACAGCTGTATGGTTATCAACTCATACATTTTCTAATCAGTAACATTTATGCAACTGGAATGTGCAGAGAACATATATCGGATCACAGAGGAAATGTCTTTGGGTTTGGGATCCTACGTCTGTGGACACATGAGGGCTAATTCTGCAGATTTACTCAGCTCTGTGCTAAACAGCTTAAAAATTAAACATGAACCATTTTCAATTTTTTTGCCCCTCAATAATTAAAGACTCATTGTGGTGCATGTGAATCGTTTTATCAGTAAACTCAAGGACTAACTAAGGGGATTTAAAACAAACAAACAAACAAACAAAAAAACTTCAGCTATTAGAAAAATACAGACAAAAGACAAAACATTTTTTTGACTTGTATTGGGAGTTTTACCTGCTACAACCCCTGAAGCCAGAGTTGCTATAACAGGACTTTGTCTGTCGCTCATTTTACTGAGAGGTCTGAAGAGAAGTCCGTCCCTGGCCATGGCAAAGAGGACCCGCGGCATCGGGAACATTGATCCTAATAGGCTATAGGGGGAAAACCTCCAATTACTTTTATTTACATTATTAACCATTTGGTTATTCATGTTATTTGCTTCTGTTTTAATCCGTATATGATGTCAATGCTCTGTATTTGCATTATGTAGTGTACGTTACATGTTTTCCTGTAAATAAAACATGTAATGAAGATAATTTATTGATCTGGCCAAGTGTGAGTTGGGTTTGGAAAAGGCACGCTTTGTTTCATACCTTGTTGATAGCGCACAGAGGGATCCCACAGCCACTGCATACCTTGCAGGGCCCCAACCAATGTATGTAAAGGCCACAGGCAATGGGCTGTGAACACTGAGCAAATAGTATGGCATCATAAGGGTCAAGGCTGCAGACACACCAAAATAAGCCAGGAAGCAGATAAGAAGGGAAGCCACAATGCCGAGTGGGATCGACTTCTGGGGGTTTTGAACCTCCTCTCCTGAAAAAAACCCACATTATTATTGCATTATTGTCTTTCTAATCGTGCCACATATGTACTGTTAATGAATCTACCTGTTGTGGCAATGCAGTCAAATCCAACAAATGCATAAAAGCATGTGGCTGCTCCTGCTAATGTTCCCTCGAAGCCAAAAGGGAAAAATCCTCCACTGCCATATATGCTGGTGTCATTCAGTGATGTGTAGTTTCTGCAGAGAGAAGACATGATGATTATTCAAGCAGCAATAATCAACAAAGTGAATAACTACATATTTCAAACCTAAAGGTCACCTTAATCTATATTATTAACAGTAGCAGCAATACAGCATTACAGTTATTAATCACAGCAAAGCACTTTTCTTCTTAATAGTTAATCATATATTTAAAAAGAAATGAGAAGCCATACTCATATCCATACAGGAGAGAGTCTTCACTAATGTACCAGTTGCTGATGTCCCCCTTAATGACTCCAGAGAGGATAACAAACAGCAACACCAGGACGTTAACAGCTGTAAAAACCTTATTCACAATAGCTGACTCCTTAACACCGAATGCAAGAATCCCTAGAAAGAAAATGCACACACAATAAAACATTGATCATGACAATGAATACAATAAAACCTATTCAGAAAAGATATTCAGAATTTGTATTTCCCTTCATTTTTCCGCACATAAATTACAATATTAAAGTCTTGGTAACAAGTCACAGGGGTTTTGATTATAAAACTTGCCTGCCAAGAGCATGATGAGGCCAGCTGCAAAGAAGTCTGGGTACGGAGCTAATCCAGGTAAATTCATTGCAGCCTGTTTGCCCAGAGAGTTGGCAATCACATTTCCAATGAGGTCATCGAAGGTCCCGCTCCATGCTCTGGCAACGCTTGACGTCCCTTAGAAACAGATTTTTTTTTAAAGGAGATACAACAGGAGCAGATTAACAGAAGTAGTGTTACCTGCTGGACCTTGTTAATAGTGTTAGAATAAAAATCAAACATCTTTGTCAAACAATTTTTGAGCCATTTAAAGCAAAAGTATTTAATAAAGAGTAGATAAGAGACTTTTCCAAATAACAGCTCCACCAAACCATAAGTAAACTTAGGTGAGTGTTTTCTAAATTAGCACCCCACTGGTGGCAAGAGATCAACACATCCTCATACACGTCACTTTTTTTACACATTTGGTTAATGAGACAGAAAAAGGGTTATGTTTAGGAAAAACTACACATGAAAAACTACTTGGTTCCACAGCGGCTCCAACTCTTTGCTGGTCTTGAACTGCTAACCGCTACATAAGGGGCTGGGGGCATGGTTATCTGACCAACAAGACCAACTTGGGCTGGCTAAGGCAAGCGTGCTAACGTTAGCGGGCTAGCGCTAGTTACAACAAAGTCCAACATTAACATCTTACATTCAGTGTTAATAAGAATGTATTCGTCGTCTATAGTGATCAAAATGAGCAGCGCAGATGTGTTGTAGAGAAATGTAGTGTGCCGTTATTATGCTTGCCAAGAGGGCGTAGACATATACAGACATTAACAGTGACGCAATGACGTGGCTCTAGAGCTTGTGGAAAAGCTGGTTCGCAAGTTCAACCAACAGTGAACCTGCACTAGGACCGACTCTGAACTGGCCCGAATGGCTTTGGTTGAAAAGGGGTATTAATGTATCAACATTTTGAACCCAAAAAACACACTCAAAAATCATGAAATCTGATTTTGAGTAGGATGAGTGTTTTTACTTTCAAAAAACAATCTTGCTCAATGAAGACTTTTTAATCTTGGTTTCAAATATAAAATATAAGTGGTAAAATGAGGAGAACATTTAGCTCTGTATTCTCATACTTAATATATTTGACCTTATCTCCATTTTACTTGGCCGATCATCATCAATTGCCATGGAGTTTCCAGACAGTACTTTAGAGGGAAGCTGACAGCAGGACTCCACACTGCTTAGTTTTTACGTCTTGAAGAAGTCTTGTGATCTGATCACACCAGCGTGAGAAAACTACTTGTTCAGGAAACCCAAACTATTCGGTTAAGTTCAGGAAACAGAACTACTTAGGTTAGGCTTAGGAAAAGCTTATATTACTTTTTTATTTAGTTTTAAATAACTTGAGGTGAGGTAGGTTTACTTGAGGTAGTTGTGTAGATGACGTTAAACGTGACGTAGCTACGCACGTAAATTCACATAAAGTACCAGAGTCTGCAGTTTTAGGACCATATTTCGAGGACACCTGCGGGACTGCAAGATATATTATCACTACAAACAACTTGGGGGACATTTTTTTGGGGGGGCACCGTCTTTTTCCAAGATAACTTAAACGTCCATCACATGCACTATCTTTACCTATGACATAAGACAGCAACAAGTTCCATCCAGTGATAAAAGCCCAAATCTCTCCCACAGTCACGTAGCTGTAGAGGTAGGCAGAGCCAGTCTTTGGGACACGAGCTCCGAATTCAGCGTAGCAAAGTCCCGCAAAGACGGAGGCCACTGCTGCAATCAGGAAGGCGATGATGATGCTCGGCCCGGCCACGGCTCTGGCCACCTCTCCGGACAGCACATACACACCGGCTCCCAGTGTGCTGCCAACCCCCAGGGCCACCAGGTCGAGGGTGGTCAGGCATCTGCGAAAGTTGGACACCTCTCCTTCAGGCTCCAGAGGTTTGCGACGAGACAGGCTCTGCAGGAATAGCAGGATCTTTGCAGCCGACATCCTGTCAGTCAAGGCAGTGTGTTTACATTATTTCATTGAAGCAGTTATTTTGGATTTGAATCAGTTTAAAGACAAAACAGAAAATAGCTGAGTAGACAATGGTTTAGAAATGGTAAAGCTTAGAAGCTAAATAAACAAAATGGTTAGTTCAGATCTTACAAGACACTAAATAGATTTCTTTTGTTTAATAGCTATTATTGTGTACCCTGCAGTATGCTATTCCAAAAAAACCCCACACAAAACATACAACATTTTACTGGAAGAGTCAATAGCATTTCTATTCAGTGTCGTTTTTACCATCCATCCAAAGAGGCACTTTATGGTTTAATCTATGGATAAATCTCAATTTCTTTTTAGTTTAGATTTAAATCTTGTTTCATATTTATTCTCATTATTATCAACGCAAGATCTTCCTCCTTGTCAGTGTTTTGGTCAATTAAGTAAAAAAAGTTAGTTTCATGAAATCTTAAGATGAAGAGGGAAAAAAATCAAACTACACTTTACATATCAAGTGTTGATTTAAAAAAAAAGATATGCTATTTGTAATCACTGCTCCCAATAGAACTATTAGACACAAATACGCTTATTTATGAGTGAAATATAATCCCAATCTGCAGCATTTGTCTCACTGTAGTCTATATAATTTCACTGCATTGCAGAAATCTTGAATCAAAGTTCAAAAACGAATGCTGCAATAGTGTGAAACTGTAAAAACGTGAGAGACACACAGGAAAAAGTGATTACATTTTAACAACGCTGTCATATCATTTTACTGTTTGGGCTGTAAAATTGCTGCAACACAGGAAACATTTCAGCCTGAACACCCACAATAAATATTTTACTCACACTGAGAAGTATTAAATATTAAAGTTTTTAATGATCCTTGTCAGACAGTGATTATTAATAATCAGTTTGAATAACAGGTTGGTTATTCACTGTAAAGGCCTGTGTTTCGATAGTAGCTTCCCTACTGTACATTTATTGATCTATTATCTAACAAATTTATCCAACAAATTGATTTTTATAAATTATTGACATTTATACTTAGTCTTATAAGAAAGTCTTCCTTACCTCTCCGGCTGAATGCTGCAGTGTGTGGATGTGTTTTGATGTGTCCAGGACCACACACTACCTGCGAGGATAAATCCATTCGCTGTGAACTCTTCGCTTCTCAACATTTTTGACACATTATATTACATTTCAGACGTATGTGCCACTTCTGAAAAAGACGGGATGAGAATGATTTGTTGGAGGGCAGGTCAAACAATAAAATACATTTCATAAAACACTTTCTTTATGTATGTGTGCAGATAAAATGCTGAAGGGCAAATTTCACTTGAATTTTTAAAAATGAATGAATTCAACTCACTCTCATTCCTGATTTATATTTTGATAATAAAACACAATAATATGAATAATATCATGGTTGAAATTTTAATTAATTGTAATAGTTTTAAACTATAATAGGCAGGCCATAAAATAACCACTAACTGCCATTTCATTTTAATTTAAACCTAACTTTAAAAAATGATGCTGGTCTCTGCTTTAGTTAATTATTCAGCTCAAGGTCAAAAATGATTTAGACATTTTGACATAGCTTCAATTGTATTCTATTCTTGTTTTGTTTTTTTTAATCAATTCTGTGTCAAAAGAAGAAAAAAGTAAGCCTACAACCCTTCACAGGGTTAAACAAAGCTGATGATTTCTAGCTTATGTTTTTAAGATATTAAGAGAATGATGTTATCTTTGGAAAATTAGTTGGTTTTTCGGTTAGAATTATAGTAAATAGAAATTACTATAAGTACATTTTTTTGTAATATTTCATAAATAAAACAAACCCTCTTAAATCTTGATTAACTTGTGTTTTATCATTGTTCTCATCGTCCACAAGAGGGCAGTGTTTCCAGCTGAAAACATTCTAGCAGGCCTTATTTCTGATTCTCCTGCTGAAACATTTTGAGGTCATCATGTTGACGTCAAAATGTACTTTTATTTATTCAATCAAACTTTTCTTTTTAGGGGGACATGATTTTCTTACAGCTGTAAAGCTGACTGAAACAAGTAATAAACTATAAAGTAGAGTTGCTGATTTTTTATACTTAACCTTTTAGGATCCATGTGCCCGATGTCTCATACACACACCGTGTTGGGCTGTGCCACAGATAAGTCAACATGTTGTAAAGGGAAATTGTTTTTACTGGAGACATCTGCTCAGCAACAAAGTGAAGACTGGCTCATCAGAGCATAAAGAGTTAGCTAATTGTTTGAGGAACATAACGGTGCGATCCACTGCTTCCAGGCTGCAGCTCTTCTGGAAAATGCAATAAAAGATCAAACCGGTTTGAAAACTGACCACTGGATGTCCATCACATGAAGATCAAACTAGAATGTGACCAAAGTTGGTAGGTAGTTGTTTTCTGTTAAAGTGAGGTGCATGATACTTATCCATAATCAGGGTAGATGGCAGTCGGCACGCCCACAAGCAGGCAGGAGTGTGCACATGCAACTGAACTTGAACTATATTTAGAATAATTTCAATACTTTACAGACAACTTTGTTTAAGTCTATGCACAGCGAACTGCAGCCGTTCTATGTGTTCGCCAAACTCAATTTATCAGTCATTTTAGCTTGTGAATACTGGAATAGCTGGTCTTCTGTTGGCTAAATATTTGAATGTTTTGTGTCATTGTATGAATTCAAACTCTGTACTAGCCCTTGAAAACACTAAAACCCCACAATGACTCCAATGAACTAACTGATCAAGGCAGCGGTAGACCAGTGAGTCCGTGTAGTGCGAGGTAAAACGACTGTTTTTGTCAAAGGAGTCTGGTGGTATTGATGAGAGCTTCGATCTCCCTACGTGAACTTAAACAGGGCTGTGTGTCAGCGAGGTAAAGCAATGATAATATTCTTAATATATATAACATTTGAACTGATATTGATTTTTTTTGTAGCTTAAAAACGTTTAGTCGTTTTCTTAGCTTCTGCGCCGGTACTTCAGCCTTCTTCTCCAAACTGAGCCTGTGCTGACCACCTTCTACTAAGAAATACACTGACAATGGATAAATGTCTCATACAACCCCACTTGAACATAATAATAATAATAATTAATTTTATTTAATAGGGCACCTTTCAAGGCACTCAAGGTCGCCTTACAACATGGAAAAAAACAAAAAACAAGCAGAACATCATACATATCATACAATCTAAACAAATCAGGATATTTACAAATACATTACAATTAAGGAGGGGAGTTTGTGCGGAGGATCAAATGGAGTGAGCGAGTCTGAACAGGTAAGTCTTGAGTTGTGATTTGAATTGATTGAGAGATGTGATGTTGCGAAGGTTGCATAAGCTGTCGACAAAGATATGCAAACATTTCTCCTTTATCTCATATTCTAATGAGTGTTACTGAGCTAGTTTGCATGATTTTATTCCTGTAATGCTAAGGTAATAGTAGGTGGTTTCTAAGTCTAAATCTCTGCCCCTTTAGTTTGTGATGTCTTTAGTTCAGGAGGAGTGAACTGTGAGTGGACTTCATTAGCTGAAGGAAATGGACCACCCCTCACCTTGTTAATGATTCATCTGCAGAAAGAGGTCCAGAAGCTCTCACCATTGTCCAGTGAATTCACTCTGCACCCTGGATATTTTAGGAGAAGGCCTCAAAATCTGAGTAAAACCTGCAAATTAACAGTTTTCAAGCATCACATAATCAGCAGTTCAGGCGGTAAGTTGGATTCTTTGTTAGTTTCCATGTTTGATGTTTTAACTATTACTTACTTACTTTTAAAGTTTAAAAGAATTGCTCAAACCCAGCTTACTTTTTAATCAGTTAAGACAATATAAAGGTCAAAAACTTTGCTTTTAATTTGCTTTGCTGAAATGTTTTTTTTTAAATGTGTTTATTTAAAAAAAAAAAAAATCAGTTTAGAACAGGTAGGAATTGTGTGAATTGTAATGTAGTTTTTCTTAATTATTGTGATTTACAAAAAGAAGACTTGGAGGACAATTGATACTAACATTGTAAACCGGATATATAAATAAATAAATATTTTGATGCTTAATACACTTTCCATTCAAATTAATGACAATTAAAAATGTAAATAGATTTTAAAACTATTAGCCGTTTCTGAGGACTTTTCTCAGTGATGGTCAATATGGCAAACAGTGGCTTTCTCACAGCCGTTAGTTACTTCATTATCGCAGCTCTGCCCCAGCATTTTTCCAGCAGTATTAGCCAGATGCAGGAGGTTTTTCTCCATGGTGACTGGGTTCACTGGCCACAGCATGAGACGGAGTGCTTGCAGGAAGGAGGGTCATTAGAGTGTGACTTCACTCATGTAAATCTAGAATCTATTTCGGTTCAAATGGATATTTCAAGTAGCATGACGGCGGCTTTACTGAGGTGTGAAAAGTTAAAACTTTTTTCTTTTCAGAAACAATATTAAAGTAGTCAACTCTTAAAAATCTCATCCAAACTCTTAAAAACGTATGTAACGGCATAGTCCTGCTGGAGTGGACAACAATAGCCTGAGGTCATGTTGGCCCCTAATGCCATTCTGGCCCTCTGTGCACGTTTATGTGGGAAAATGAGCTCAGAGATTGGAGTTTTTAGATCCACACTGCTACAGAATAATATGTAGTTAAAAAAAATTAAAAGCACCTCACTGCTTGGCAAATTTTCCACTAAAACAAAGTTTCCTTTGTACATACACTCACCGGCCACTTTATTAGGTACACATGTGCAACTGCTCATTAATGCAACTATCTAATGAGACAATCACTTGGCAGCAACTCAATGCATTTAGGCATGTAAACATGGTCAAGACAAGTTTCTAAAGTTCAAAGCGAGCATCAGAATGAGGAAGAAAGGTGATTTAAGTGGATTTGAACTTGGCATGGTTGTTGGTGCCAGACAGGCTGGTCTGAGTATTTCACAAACTGCTCATCTACTGGGATGGTCACGCACAGCTATCTCTAGGGTTTACAGGAAGGATCGAAAAAGAGAAATATCCAGTAAGTGAAAATGCCTTGTTGATGCCAGAGGTCAGAGGAGAATGACCAGACTGGTTCAAGATGATAGAAAGGCAACAGTAGCTCAAATAACCACTTGTTACAACCAAGACCACTTTATTAGGTACGTCTTTGTAGCTAATGAAGTGGCCAGTGAGTGTATGTTTTATTTTATAGAAAACAAAATTATATCTCAAGTGATTTTAGCCCCTTTTTTACTACAAAATCACAATTTGTTTTCCCATTTTTCCCACAGTGAGAAGATCTCATCAGTGCAGACATGAGTAACACAAAACAGTGCAGCAGGCAGATTGATGGGAGGAGATTAAACTGAGAATACCTTTGCAGACCTCTGGGGTTTTGTAGAAAATAATCCTACGTATTAGGAAAAGACAAGAAAGATGAGGCTGGTTCTGCATTACATGATATTGTTGGGGTCCAGTTATGTGACTTCAACGTACGGGCCCCATCAGAGAGCACAGATGACTGGGGATATTCTGCTCGGAGGACTTTTCCCCATACACTTCGGAGTTGCATCCAAAGACCAAGACCTTGCAGCTCGGCCTGAATCCACACAATGTGTCAGGTAAAAATTCAACGCTGGTTTGTATGATTTGATGATATTAAAGTGTTCTCTACTCTTCTAAATCCATGCCTTGTTTTGCTTGTACAGATTTAACTTTCGTGGTTTCCGTTGGCTCCAGGCCATGATCTTTGCGATCGATGAGATAAACAACAGCAGCACCCTCCTGCCCAACATCACCCTGGGCTACAGGATCTTTGACACATGCAACACGGTGTCAAAGGCCCTGGAAGCTACGCTCAGTTTTGTGGCCCAAAATAAGATTGACTCGCTCAATTTAGATGAATTTTGTAACTGCACGGATCACATCCCAGCAACCATTGCAGTAGTAGGAGCAGCTGGATCTGCAGTCTCCACAGCAGTCGCAAACCTGCTGGGTCTGTTTTATATTCCTCAGGTGAGAAACTGAACAGTGGCTATATCGATACCACAACAATACTTTAACTCAGTCGTAGCCAAATATATATTTATTCTCTTACCTGTGGTGCTTTATCAATCTTGATTGTTTTGATTGGTTTGAGTTGCTGAGTGTTGGAGATGTCAGCCTGAGAGATGACTGCATTTTCTAATATAATGGACCAAAGACAAGCCAAAAAAGACCATTTGAAAAGTTCTAAAGCAATGTCTCTTTCCAGAAATCATGACCTGGTTCAAAGAAATTGTTTAGACAACAAGGGTGTGGATGGGGTTCATGATTTCTAAAAAAAGACATTGCTGTAGAGTTTTTTAAATGTATTTCTTGGCGCTATGAACACCAAAAGCCAAGTGCCATGCAATTACACTCAGTGGCCAACTCTACAAGCTGGCTTGTGCAACTGCTGGTTAACACAAATATCTAATCAGCCAATCACATTGCAGCAAATCAATGCATTTAGGCATGTAGACACGGTGAAGATGAGCTGGTGAAGTTCAAACTGAACATCAAATTGGGGAAGGAAGATGATTTAAGTGATTTTGCATGTGGCACGGTTGTTGGTGCCAGTCTGAGTATTTCAGAAACAGCTGATCTACTGGGATTTGCACAAGGGTTTACAGAGAATGTAAAAAATATCCAGTGAGCGGCAGTTCTCTTGGCCAAAAGAGGAAATATCTAGTAAGTGAAAATGCCTTGTTGATGCCAGAGGTCAGAGGAGAATAGTCAGACTGGTTTGAGATGATAGAAAGACAACAGTAACTCAAATAACCACTTATTACAACCAAGATATGCAGACGACCATCTCTACACCTTGCTAGCTAATACAGTAGCTGTTGAGTGTATATTGTATTTGTTAGAAAACAGAAATCTCTATGTCTCATCTTTAGCATGAAAATATGAATTTTTGAGTTTGGGTGAACTGTCCCTTTCAGACTGAGAGTCTTAAAAAGTCACAATGCAAACCTTTATCCAAAAAAAATATCCTCATTTGCAGTAGATAACACAATTTACAGAAAACATAAATTGCCTCCTGGATTATGTGTTTAATCAACAAAATCTTACTTGCAACTTTTACTGTTTCAGATCAGCTATGCCTCTTCTAGTCGCCTACTGAGCAACAAGAACCAGTACAAGTCCTTCATGAGAACCATCCCTACAGATGAGTACCAGGCCACAGCCATGGCAGACATCATTGAGTACTTCGAGTGGAACTGGGTCATTGCCGTGGCCTCAGACGACGACTACGGACGCCCAGGGATCGAAAAGTTCGAGAAGGAGATGGAGGAGCGAGATATCTGCATTCACCTGAATGAACTTATCTCTCAATACTTTGAGGATCATGAAATCCAATCGCTGGCTGACAGGATTGAGAACTCCACGGCTAAAGTCATCGTTGTGTTTGCCAGCGGCCCAGATATCGAGCCTTTAATCAAAGAAATGGTGCGGAGAAACATCACAGACCGTATCTGGTTAGCCAGTGAAGCGTGGTCCAGCTCCTCTCTTATTGCTAAACCAGAGTATCTCAATGTTGTGGCAGGGACTATCGGCTTTGCTCTGAAGGCAGGACACATTCCTGGCTTCAGAGAGTTCTTACAACAAGTCCAGCCAAAGAAAGACAGTCATAATGAATTTGTCAGGGAGTTTTGGGAAGAAACCTTTAACTGTTATCTGGAAGACAGCCCGAGGCAGGATGAAAGTGAGAATGGCAGCACCAGTTTTAGGCCTTTGTGTACCGGTGAGGAAGACATCACAAGTGTTGAGACGCCGTACCTGGACTACACACACCTCCGTATCTCCTATAATGCGTATGTTGCAGTTTATTCCATTGCACAGGCCCTGCAGGACATCCTCACCTGCACACCTGGACGTGGACTCTTTGCAAACAATTCCTGTGCAGATATAAAGAAAATGGAAGCATGGCAGGTAAATGTTGTATATTTATTGTACAATTACCACAAAGTGAAACAATCAAACACTTAAATACTGAATAGTTTACAGTTTAAATCGTTTAAATGTGTGTTCAGGTCCTGAAGCAGCTCAGACATTTGAACTACACCAACAGTATGGGGGAAAAGATGTGCTTTGATGAGAACGCAGACCTGGCAGCAAACTACACCATCGTAAACTGGCACAGGTCTGCTGAGGACACCTCTGTGGTGTTCGAGGAGGTCGGATACTACAACATGCACGTCAAGAGAGGAGCCAAGCTGTTCATCGACAAGACAAAGATTTTGTGGAATGGATACAGCTCTGAGGTGGGTGTTTTGAAGAGGATGCTCCCAGTAATAGTAGTATTCTGTTTTCTCCTGTCAGTTGGTGTATTTTTGATTTTCCATTATCTACTTAAAATTATAAGCAGGTAATCACAGTAAAGAAGAAAGGCACCAAAACTTTTGCAAATGTACAGTACAGGCCAAAAGTGTGGACACACCTTCTCATTCAATGTGTTTCCTTTATTTTCATGACTATTGACATTGTAAATTCATCAAAACAATGAATGAACACAAGTGGAATTATGTACTTAACAAAAAAGTGTGAAATAACTGAAAACATGTCTTATATTCTAGTAAGCAAAGGGTGGCTACTTTGAGGAATCTAAAATACAAGACATGTTTTCAGTTATTTCACACTTTTTTGTAAAGTACATAATTCCATATGTGTTCATTCATAGTTTTGATGCCTTCCGTGAGAATCTACAATGTAAATAGTCATGAAAATAAAGAAAAACGCATTGAATGAGTAGGTGTGTGTCCTAACTTTTGGCCTGTACTGTACATCATAACAAATGCTTCAGGGCTCTATTCCCTTTCAATCTTCAGACTAACATGATCTTAGCCCTTGGACTAATAGCACTAATATTTACATCAAATCTGCATCACCTGGATTTTTTTGTCCACTTAGGGGCAGCAGAACCAGCTGTAAAGACAGCATAACATACTGTATAATCACCTCATTAAATTGTTATGGCCAAAATGTCAGCAAATATTATTTGCTAGTCGTTCACCGTGGCTGTCTTGGCAGGTAGAATCTAGTGGTTTTACTAGGTTTTAAAGCAAGTTAATCAGCTAAAGCAACTAAAGAGTAAGTGTGGGGGCAATAGAGCCGAAACAATGAGATGAAAGATTCTTAAACACTTCATAGAGCTGGTGGGAATGGCAGAGTTAGCTGATAATTATTTATGGGTTTGTCTTACACAGTCATTTTTTTTCATAAAAACAAAAGTTTAAGTTGTTCTAATTTAATGATAATTAATGTATCAATAAAAGTATGGTAATGTCCAAGTAGACAGCCGAAGAATCACCAGATGTTCCTAGAAGCCTTTTTTATCTATTATTTCTTTAGTGTGTTGTACCACATCCTGTGAAGAATATGTGAAGAAACTTTGCTTCACTGCAACAACGGTCAATTACAAAGTCAATCACTCTATTTAATTTTTTAAAATAGATATTGCATGATAATTTAACTCCAGTTCCTTAAGGATTTGTTCAAACATGATCAACATTGACTCACAGATTGTTTCGAGTCTGGAGATTAAAAGTTGCAAAATCGTATGTTGAGGAAATGAAAATGCAAATTTTTATATATTTGGAAAGAAATGTCAATACTTACAACAGCACTGATGTGTTTCATGATAGTAGAGGGCTATAATTTAGTTTACAGCTCCAAAAAAACTTGTTTATGTGCACAGCATCACTTTCCAAACATTCCACCACATGCATGCATATTCATGCATATATATATATATATATATATATATATATATATATATGTGTGTGTGTATATATATATATATATATATATATATATATATATATATATACACACACACATGAAAAATGAAAACACATTAACATTAAGTTCTCACCTTTTCTGTGTGTTTACATCCTCTAGGTACCGTTCTCTAACTGCAGTGAGGACTGTGAACCTGGAACAAGAAAGGGGATCATAGACAGTATGCCCACATGCTGCTTTGAATGCACTGAGTGCTCAGATGGAGAGTACAGTAATCATAAAGGTAAGATGGCAAACAACTCATGTCTGCTGATGTTACAACTTGCTAATATCACACTTTTAACACCCATTGTCTTTTTCTTTTTTTCATATTTACAGATGCCAGTGTTTGCATCAAGTGTCCGAATAACTCTTGGTCCAATGGGAACCACACATTCTGCTTTCTGAAGGAAATCGAGTTTCTCTCCTGGACAGAGCCCTTTGGCATAGCTTTGGCCATATGTGCAGTATTGGGAGTTGTCTTGACAGCGTTTGTGATGGGAGTCTTTGTCCGATTCCGCAACACCCCAATAGTAAAGGCCACAAACCGGGAACTGTCTTATGTCCTCCTGTTCTCGCTCATCTGTTGCTTCTCCAGCTCCCTCATCTTCATCGGCGAGCCACAGGATTGGACGTGCCGTTTACGCCAGCCTGCCTTCGGGATCAGTTTTGTTCTCTGTATCTCCTGCATCCTCGTGAAAACTAATAGAGTACTTTTAGTATTTGAAGCCAAGATCCCCACAAGCCTCCATCGTAAATGGTGGGGATTAAACCTGCAGTTTCTGTTGGTGTTCCTGTGCACATTCGTCCAGGTCATGATATGCGTGGTCTGGCTTTACAACGCCCCTCCTTCTAGCTACAAGAACCACGACATTGATGAGATCATTTTTATCACCTGCAATGAAGGCTCTGTGATGGCTCTTGGGTTCCTGATTGGCTACACGTGTCTCCTGGCTGCTATATGTTTCTTTTTCGCATTTAAATCCAGGAAACTTCCAGAAAACTTTACCGAGGCCAAGTTCATCACTTTCAGCATGCTCATATTCTTTATTGTTTGGATCTCTTTTATCCCTGCATACTTTAGCACATATGGAAAGTTTGTTTCGGCTGTGGAGGTCATTGCCATACTGGCATCCAGCTTTGGGATGCTGGCCTGTATCTTCTTCAACAAGGTCTACATAATCCTCTTCAAACCGTCCAGGAATACCATCGAGGAAGTCCGTTGCAGCACGGCAGCTCACGCTTTCAAAGTAGCCGCCAAAGCTACACTGAAACACAACACAGCTGCGAGGAAAAAGTCCGGCAGCATCGGTGGATCTTCTGCCTCGACTCCGTCCTCGTCCATCAGCCTCAAGACCAACGGCAACGACTGTGACGCTAATTCAGGAAAGCACAGGCCGAGGGTGAGCTTTGGCAGTGGAACAGTTACTCTGTCTTTGAGCTTTGAGGAGTCGAGGAGGAGCTCTCTCATGTGATGGCATATGTGTCAGCTTTAATAGGCTGTATTTGTGGACTTTATTTTTAAATGATTTTCATGTAGACCTTTTCATCTTCCCATTTTCTTAACATTTTGTCAGAAAGATGACCACTCCACTGTACTATACCTGTGACTCTTATTATTTTCAGCATAACCCTGATGTACACTAAGCCTATTATTAATAATAATACAAGTTTTGTACAATAAAAAAACATGACATTTAATCCTTTAGGTGTTATTTTTTCCATTGGAGACAATGGATATCAAGCAGGAAATGATATATGAACAAATCCTCTTTTTTTTTTTGTTTCGTATCCATAAATCAGCATTTTCTTGTTTTTGCTCTTCTCTTAGGTAAAAGAAAAATGTTATAGGTGGACATGATATGTACCGAGATCAGAAAAAAACTTGTTTTGGAATCACAAGATTTAAATTTGAGGAAGAAAAAATGCATTACAATCACATATTCAAATTGATATTATTATATATTGAAGTTTGTAATATTTGATTAGATTATCATAAATATCATAAAGAGATGTTTTTTTAAATTTTCCTTCAACACCAGTAGGGGGAGGCTAGGGTTGGATTTCACACTTTTACTCTTCTGTGAATTTCTTATCATCACAAAAGTCCTACATTAGAGGGAAGCTTAATTTCTTGGGTTGAAATGTGTATCTCATTTATTCTATTAACTTATTTATAGTTATTTCTTTATAAACATTCTTAACTTTCTTTTTTTTTTAGATAGAGGCACCAGATAATGTCTATAATAATCCTCAAGGCCCTTTGTAGTTGTCTATGTGTTTAAAAAAAGTAGAGCTATTACCTTCTTCTTTTTATTCTATCTATCTATCTATCTATCTATCTATCTATCTCAGCTGAGTACAGAGTGAGAGTAAACAAAAACTAAAGCTTGGTTTGGACAGTAAACTTAAGTCTACTGACAGACAAACACACCACTTCCAGCACAAGGCCTGAGTGGCCTGACTGGACAAGCCCAGAGGATGTATGAGTCACAGTGTAAACACACAATAAGAGGAAGTCGACAAAATGTCCCATACCCTGTAATTAAATTTTATTATGGTCGAGACAACAAGAGAAACATAAGTTTAGTCCCTCAACATGGCCTTGAAAATCTATTCCCCCTCATTCAGGGTGTATTTGGGTCATACAAAGTGTGAAATAAATTAGATATATTTGTTTGGCTTAATAAAAGTAGCTGTCAACAGTCTCACAGACTAAACATTAAGAGTGTCCCCTCCATGATTTAAATATTCTTTTGTAATATTACATTTGGGATTGTTGGGGGGGGTATCCTGTATTTTTCTGATCCCCACCAAATGAAGTCTCTTTCTAAAATTACAAATGTTGAAATATAACCACAAAAAGTAAAATTGGAGAGCTTGTAAAATGTAAATGACTTGAATTACTTTGAAGCATAATTACAACCCAAATTCTCTACGAAATTTCTGAATAAAAGATCCTGATAAAAAAAAAAAGAGAACATGCTGAAGGAGGTCTATGAGAGGTTTAGGTGTAGATCTTTCAGAGAACTTTCTCTGCTTGCAGCTAACTTATCACAGGTCTCTGACAACTGCAAACAGTGCTGGCCTGTCTCACATGTTAATGGCATTCTAGCAATAGGCCAACATTACACAGTCAGAGTATGGGGGAGGGAGGAGCAGCTTGAGGAAGGCACTGTTTATTCTGACCCACTTTGTCTGAACGTCAGGTGTGAAGAAACTGTTACATTTTCCTGAGTAGAAAAGATTCTTGCCCTATGAAGTATGTATAGTATAGTATTTATATTTAGAAGGGGCCATTCTGCTTACCTTTAAAAAACACCTGAAGATCCAGCTCTTCAGAGAGCATCTTCTCTCCTAGCACCACACGATAATTCTACCCCTCAAAGAATTGTCACTAGCACTTATTGATGCACTAATAGCTCTTATTGCACTATACCTTGATTGTTTGCTTCTATTCTTCCTGTAAGCCGCTTTGGATAAAAGCATCTGCTAAATGACTAAATCTAAATCTAAATCTACATTAGATTTATTTTTACTATAATACTTTTGTACTGAAATTAAATTTGACTTGCTATGTATGATTTAATTTTTACTTAAATAAATTGAGAGAGAGGACAAACATTACAGTAATTGTGTTTGTGAATGCTCTGAAAATATTATTCATGGCCCTTGGGAACTTGTATGGTTAAATGTATGCAATGTGAGTAAGGTTTATGCATTTATAGCTGGACAACGGCACCTGAGGAATTGCAGCCAAGGAAATATTCATAATGAAAAGTCAGTAGCAAAATCCACAACATGCATGTGAGGTGGAGAGAAGTCTGAAGCCTCAGCCTGTGATAGCATTGAGTAAACCAAAGGAAAAATTTATCTTGAGCGAAATGAAAAGCAAAATGTAAGAAAGGGAAGCTCTCAGCAGCAGGAGAACACAAGAAAAAGTAGGTAAAAAGGCGTTTGAGGACTGCAGAACTTCCTACATCGCTCAACAGGGGGATGACATGCTTAGACATCCAGTATCGTGACTGACCTGAGGAGCAGCTGGACGACCACCTCCTCTGTTGGCAGGAAGACAAAATCTTTATCCTCAGAGCCAGTGAGGCCCAGCAGAGAGACCAGCATGTTGTCTATGTTTGTTCTGCAGGGTGGGATGAGACCATACAGTGTATAATTGAGATAGAAAACTAGACAAAATTACCAGGAAGCACATGATAGAAATGTTTATCACAGCCGTGAACCTGGATAAGAAAGAGAAGAGGGCACAGGACACATATTAGTGCAACATAGGCTAATCAACACATATCATTTACACATGGCTGAAGTCAAATATTCATATTAGTGCTGCAAATAGCTGTAAAATGTTATGACTATGTGCACATTTTTCCCTTACCCCCTTTCTTACAGTATGACATTGATATTAGGTTTTTCAGTAGCATTGAGCAAACGAATATATACATTGTAGTTACCCTAAGGAAACTATATGTAAGCTGCCAACACTTCTAATGTTTACAATAAAAAACAAAAAGATCACAAACACATTAAATCCACAAAAATAAATCACATTCATAACCCTGAATTATTTCAAAAGTACGATGTAAAACAAAGTTAATGAATCAAACCACACCAGGAGCGGCGACCATTATTTTGAAAAGTACACAACGGAAGTATCCATGCAAAACATGCACCATGCTTTGAGCTCCATAAGCCAAACGAAGAAACAACACTGACTTCCTGTTTTCTGATGTTGCCTTCAAAATCAAAGCGACGCTGAAGGGCTGTAATGTTAGAATGTCACGACTTGAGATGAATAACATTTTGAGGTATCTGCAGAATTTAGTGCCTGCCATCGCCTTTTGAGGATGACATGTTACAAAGTGTTCTCACGATCAAAATCAAGCAAGTCGAATCTACATTTAGTTCTATGCTATGTTGGCTCATTAAAAACGGTGAAAATAACTGTTTGCTCCACCTTTCTTATTAATATATATATTTTTAATCTCTTTAATTGCTTATTCTAATTGTTTACCGTTTTCTGAATACACCTGTACGGCTTATTATTTCTGTTATTCTGCTTCAAATGCGGCTTCAAATGCTTTGAATGTCTATTTTAATGTTTTTAACTGTATTTTTCATATATTTTTATGCCGCTGTAAAACCCATTGGATGGCCTTGTGTATGTATGGTGCCTTTTCTTTAAATCGTAAATCACTTTAACTAAAAAAAAACCCAAAAATGGTCTTGCTTTTAACTACATGCTTTTGTCAGATTAACTGATTATTATAGATTATCAAATTATAACTATAAAGTTTTACTTTGAAATGCATCCAGCGGAAGTGTTGTGTATACGTGCTACCTTGACGCTCTGTTGTCGTTTATCTCCGGGTCCGTTGACGTTAACCGTAACGTCAGCTCGTGTCGAAGGTAAGGTACGTCAACAAAACCAGTAACTTTTTTCTCTCTATATGGTAAAGAATAGTGATCGATGTCGTTTTATTGACATTAGATCACAACAGTGTCTAGGCTACGTGGTGTGGGACTGTTAGCTTGATGCTAATCCTGAACTTTTACAGCACTTTGCAGTAAAACTCTATAACCACATCCGCATTCGTCAGCTAGCTAACAGCTAACTGCACATAGAGCTCATCTGGACACATCTGCATCCAGTTATCAGAACAAATTAAAGCTTTCACTGTCAATAAGAAGAATGAGGAGCTGTCAGCTATGTAAAAGGTTGTATTATATAACGTTATAACGCTGTTGTAGCTAGCCAACGTTATCTTGTCACTCTCAAGCCCCCAACAATTAACGCCACCAGCACACAGACGGGAAAATAACTCAAAATGGTCAAAACTTTATTCTTCAACACGTTTTCCTACTGAAGACAGCAGCCAAGACTTGAGAATGAATACTAAATGGGTGTAATAATTAGTATTGATAGTCACAGTTGTCTGTTTGATAACTTGGGGGCGTTGCCTTTCACTATTAACTTGCTACATTGTAGCAAGTTATACTATTCTATATACTATATATTATATATATAGTATATTATATACTATATATTATACACTATATATTATACTATTCTATATATACTATATATTATATTATATATTATATATATTATATTATATATTATATACTATATATTATACTATTCTATATACTATAAGTTAACATTGTAGCATGTTATACTATTCTGGGCTGCGACTGACCACTTTTTTCATTATCGATTAAATTGCCGATTTTTTTAGATAAATTGTTAGTTTTATAAAATGTCATAAAAAGTAGTGAAAAATGTCCATCCCAGATAATCAAAGTCCAAGTTGATGTCGGTTTTGAGAAGTATGCTTTCTCGCCAAAGGACAAAGTTTTGCTTTTGCAGGATTCTCTGTGGAGAAACTCAGAATTACAAATTTGTCGATTAGTTGACTAACAGTTTCTTTACTCAAATGCATCCCTAAATATTTCATAGATATATAGTACAAGTGAGGAGAAAGGTGAGGTCGCAATGTGATCCTTGGGAACAGAAAAAAGCAGGTGTACAGTTACTGGTGGTAAGATTACCATCCAGGAAGCTTCTTTTAGTAATGTGTAACCGAATAAATGACTCTGGACACAAAAAGAAAAGAAAAGACAATGAGCAGCTTGAACACTTCACCGTATCTTGGTTGGTTTTCTAAGATAACATCTCATGACGTGTTTTTTGTTGAGATGCAATGGATATGCCTGTAATACCTGTCTAAAACTAGAACCTGCCTCTGTTTCAGATGACGTGGTAGTATGAGAGTGGTTATGAAGCACATATTCCACTTCATTGCAGTAACATCTTTTCTCTTTAATTCAATTTACAGTTGTCAGAGATCTTTTTGGCCTCACTTGCTGAAAGTGGATTTTGAGGGTTCAGCGATGGATTTTCATCAGTAAGTTTTCATACTGACAGTGACTTAATTCACTGTATAGCCCCGGTAGCATGATTCATCACCATGGGATGACCAGTTAGTTAAACTGTGGCTGTCAGTATTTTTGTTGGAATGTCCTGCACAGAGGAAGTATCCTAAAATAGAACTAACAGCATCTGCAGTTGCCTCTTCTGATTTGCATCAGCACCGTCTCACAGCCATGGGATTCTGTTTGCGGAGGGGGAAGTATGTTGTGCTGCTCCTTCTTTCGCTCTCTGTGCTGGCATGGATTGCTACTTTTTCGGGTGAGACAGTGAAAGCCGGTCTGGCTTCATCCACCACGCCACAGACTCTTGTCAAAGAGGACAGTCTGAGGGATAAACTCAACACTTTGACAGCGGCGCCCGATCACTTAAATACTCCACCACCCAAAGCAGAATGCCAAAAGGAGTCACCATTGCTAAGTAAGTATACACAAAACTACAAGTTAAAGGTGACAGACTTAACTGTGTTTTTAGATTTAACATTTTTGAAAACTATGGTGCCCTCTTGCAAAGGACTAATTCCTCTGTTTATGTTTCTTTCTGCAATTTCTCCACCTTTTTACTGACTACATGGCAACATAGATGACAGAACAGTAGAGTAAATGCTGTGTAATAAACCAGACAGTGGCTTGTGCCAGTCATTTATCATTTTTATATTTGAGATTTATATTTGTAAGTACACATTTCTTAAAGTTATCTTTTATAAGCCCACAATTTAGGGATTAATATATAACCGCATTTCCAAAAAAGATTGGATGCTGTGAAAAAACACAACAAAAATCAAATCAAATAATTTGCTAATCCTTTGTGACCTACATTAAATTAAATACAGTACAAACACAAGATCGCTAGTGCTCGAACAGGGAAAGTGTTGTTTTTTGTAAATACATACACTTATTTTGAATTTGATGCATTTTGCTTTTATTAACATTTTTACCAACTATTTTTGGAATCGGGGTTGTACTAGAAACATTAGGCACTACATGTTGTCTGTAGTTGAAAATGTAATATCTACTGTGTTATGAAGTACATATTACAAAATAATCACAAAGACTTTTTGGTTTTATTTGTTAACTTCTACAGAGGGAGCTGTGAAGTTGTCCTTTGAATCCTCTCTGAAACTGAAGGATGTGGAGAGTGAGAACAAAGGAGTGATTGAGGGCGAGTACGAGCCCTCAGACTGCACAGCGAGGCAGAGCGTGGCCATCCTCATCCCTCACCGCAGCAGAGAGAGACACCTCCTCTACCTCTTGCACCACCTGCACCCCTTTCTGCAGAGGCAGCAGCTACACTATGCCATCTATGTCATCCAGCAGGTAAACAGCCTCCATACCATTCACAGTTTTCATATTAAATCAAACCATTTTTAAGTTTTACAGTTGTAGAACTGAGGGTATTGATTTAACCCATTAAGGCCTAAAGCGCCTGGAAAAGAATGCCTGGAAAACCTATGGGCGATTTTCAAATGACCCCCTAAAACCTGAAGTTTTTCTGGAAATTCAACACCTACTAAATAATAGATTTTTCAGCCTCTGTAGCAGATAAAAATGAAATTCAAAAAGTATTTGAGAGCTTATACGGTGGCTTTCATACGAAGTTGAGTTTATTTGTCCAAACCTTCAATAAAGTTTTTTAAAAAATCAACAAACTCAGCAAATGTTACATTTGACTGAATAAAAAATCATATGCATAATACTAATACATGCCCATTAGCAAGATGCAAACATGATATGACCACTGGAAGAACAAGACATAGTTCTCATTAGCCTACTGTAATAAAAAAATAAATAATAATAATAATAATAAATAATAATAATACATTTTATATATTGCACTTTTCAGGGTACTCAACGACACATAAAGTAATATAAGACATATACAGTCATGATTTCTGATATCATCACAATCAATTATTAATATTTATTATTAATAATATTATTATCAGATCTCTTCCGTCACTTACTGCTGAGCTCCTCCGCTATAGTCGTCTTCTGGAAAAGTCCGATGTTGCATTGCGACACTCCCGCATGTATTCTGATCATGATTCCGATGCATTTCATTGGCCAAGAGACCGAAAAAAGGTGGAAAAAAATACAAATACTACAAAATGACATATCCGCTGTCCCGGCCTTAATGCTAGAGTGACGCAACAGCGCTCCCGGTTTTAATGGTAGAAATGCGGTAATGCTTTCCTGGCGTCAATGGGTTAAAAATGGCTTCATTGTACATCAGCTACATCATCAGTGCAAATTATGTCTTGTCAATCAAAAAGAAAAAAATACAGAATGTAAATATGACTAAATGTGATACGACTGCACCTAAAGGTCTCACTCGCGGAATAATAAAGAAACTTTACATGAAGAACTTTAAAAAAAGTATTGTTAAAGAAACTGCATTGCATTTGTTATAGTTTTTTTTTTCAAGCAAAAAAACTTCAAGCAGGTAAAAAAACAGGCTAGTTGCTGATTGTTTTTTCAAAATACCAGAAATCTATTTCAGCCAGAAGTTTTTTTTTATATCGGTGCATCTTTGGTGGAAACATTAAAGTTGTAACATTTGTAGACTTCAAAGACTTTATATGAAAGGAACTATTCATGCTCAGTGATGTTCAAAAAGCATTGCAGCTGAAAACAAAGAAACCAGTGAGGCCAAACATTTTTACATACCAAAGGCAAATCATCTGCAACCAAATAATGTTCCCAGTACTCCGAGATGAAAGGATCATTGTCAGTAACTAGAAGGTTTTACGATTTGTTGAAACAGAGACATGCAAATCAACATTTTGCCAACACTGCTTCAAGTTAATTTGTTCATGTTCGTACAGCCACACATTTACCCAGAACAGTTTATTTTTCCGCATTGATTGTATGAAATGCTTTATACGGTTTTGGTTCCTATGTGATCATCTGGTTTCATACTGAGGCAGGGTCTGACTCCAAACAGAATAAAGCATATTTAACTCCCTCATCTCGTTTACTTGCTAAGCAGTCTGTTTACCTCTAACAGCCTGAATGTGACAATGAAAGTTATTCAATAACCGGCCCACACAGGTAGCATTAAATCATTTTCTGAGCTGCAGCTATTCTGTAGTTAACCCTGTACTCCAACCCTCCTACCTTTTCCTCCTACTTTTTTTTTAATGGATAAAGCATAA
Organism: Centropristis striata; assembly: GCF_030273125.1. Lineage (NCBI taxonomy): Eukaryota > Metazoa > Chordata > Actinopteri > Perciformes > Serranidae > Centropristis > Centropristis striata. The sequence continues at coordinate 32,102,681 of NC_081531.1, read as the reverse complement.
TGACATCAGATACAACAGAAGAACACAGACATCTACATTGTACATAGTAGTCTTTAAAGGGCAACAACAGATTGTGATTTTTATCCTGTTTTCTGTTTTATTAAAGGCTGGTGATGCAACTTTTAATCGTGCCAAGTTACTCAATGTTGGGTATTTGGAAGCACTGAAGGACTACAATTGGGGGTGCTTCATCTTTCATGATGTGGACCTGGTTCCAGAAAATGATCACAATTTATACCTCTGTGATAAACAGCCCAAACACTTGGTGGTTGGCCGGAACGCAACAGGATACAAGTAAGTATACGACTATACTGTTTACTCTACTCTACGACTGTTTCAACAGCAATCAAGCTCATTGTGAAGTCAGCTGATCAGGTCAGAATCAAACTGAGTTGGTCAAAATGGTGAGTGTTAGACTGAAGAAAACAAGAAACATCTGGGCTTGAGTTCACTGACATGCTAGTAAAAGCAGAGGAGATGCTAATCTTTACTTACTTTAGCTTCTAACTAAAAGCCGCTGAGACACCCAATTTGTTGATCCTCTAGTCATTTAATACTAAAAATGCAACTGTAACAGGAGGCTCATTATTTTCATTCATATTTCAAGACACTATAAATTATATCCAACGACCAAAAAAGCCCAAAAAGCCAGATTTTCAACTCAACTTAACTGCCTGTCAACTCAGCTGCCTGATCTGAAAAAAGCTGGACCTCACAACAGCACTAATCTGACGATCTAATTTAAAATCACTGTCCATCTTTAAACCTAAATTTGAAACAGTTGGTCTTACAAAATCTGCCAGAGGGCCCAAGTCAACAGGAGGGGTCACACAAGAGCCACTAGGGCCAAACACCATCACTTCTGTTTTCTTCTCATTCAAATTTAAAAAGTTCAAGGCCATCCAGGCCTTGATGACTTCGAGACAAGACAGGAGCGGTGTGAGAGAGAAAGCATCTTTTTTCTTCAGTGGCACGTGTATCTGACATCTGACATGACATCTGTCATCAGCGTAACAATGAAAAGGGATGCCGTGCTTTCTCAAAATGGAGCCCAGAGACAGTAAATACAAAGAAAAAAGCAGGGGGCCTAAAATCGACCCCTGTGGAACCCTCATCAGCAGCGGAGCAGGTCTGGACTCCGAGGTACCGAGGTTTACACTCATACTTCTGTCGGCCAGATAGGACTTGAACCACTCCAACACAGTACCACAGATGCCAACTAGGTGGCGTAACCGAGCCACTAGGGTGCTATGGTCCACAGTATCAAATGCTGCAGTCAGGTCCAACAGAACAAGAACCACATGGTCACTGGAGTCATAAGCCAGGACAATGTCGTTAAAAACTTTGAGTAGAGCTGACTCTGTGCTATGCATAGTTTTAAAACCAGATTGGAACACCTCCAGGACACCATGCACATCAAGAAAAGACCGTATATAACCTTCTCCAAGATCTTAGAAACAAAGGGCAGCTTGGAGATAGGCCTAAAATTGGCCAGCACGCTGCGATCGAGGCCAGGTTTCTTAAGTAGGGGCTGCACCACTGCATGTTTAAAACTTAGAGGAACAAGACCAGTAGACAGACTACTGTTAATGACATTTAATACAGACTGCCCTATACTGGGGAAAACCTCTTTAATGAAATGAGGGGAGACAGCGTCACAGGGAGAACCTGATGGCTTAATATGGCCAACCAGGTCCTCTAAAAAAGACAGAGACACTGGCTCAAAACCATCAAAAGCTTCACAACAAGGAGCAGTGACTGAGGGGTCAGTAGCAACCTTATCAATAAAAACGTGCAGGAAGCTATCACACATTTCAGGAGATGCCTCCACGCTGACAGGCTGTGGGGCATTAAGAACAGTGTCAATGGTTTTAAATAACACACGTGGGTTGTGACGGTTGGTCTCAATGATGTTTGACAGGTATTCTCTTTTAGTCTCTTTAACGGTGCTCTGGTAGCGGCGCCAACAGTCCTTAAGGATTTGGAAGGAAACCTGCAGCTTGTTCTTCTTCCACTTTCGTTCAGCTTTACGGCACTCCCGTCTAGCTGCACTAGTTATTTTGTTAACCCATTGAAGCCTGGAAAGCGTTTACGTCGTTTTGTACTATTTGTATAAGCTCTCAAATACTTTTTGAATGTCATTTCTATCTGCTACAGAGGCTGAAAAATCTATTATTTAGTAGAAGCGTTGACACTTCTGTTGAATTTCCAGAAAAACTTCAGGTTTTAGGGGCTTATTTTAAAATCGCCCAGAGGTTTTACAGGAAGTTTTAGGCGTCAATGGGCCTGCCTAAACCAGGCAGGAGGAGTAAAACCAGGAGCTACTCAGTGTCAGCAGAGACAGGAGGCACACAGAGCTGGTCAAAAGCCACAGAGAAATGACCGGCAGTGCAAGAGGTAAAAATATGACGTCTCTGAACAGGAGCGCCGGATTTAACTTCAGCACAGGAGAAAGCAACTTCAAACAGTATAGGCATATGATCAGAAAACACATCGTCACAGATCTCCAAGTTAGACACAGATAAACCGATAGAGAGGACGAGGTCTAAAGTGTGTCTATGTTCATGTGTGGGACCAGACACACACTGCACCAAAAGGCTCAGAAAGTCCTTCACCAGCAACTTTTCAGGACAGCAACTCTTTGGTATGAACTGGGCTTTAGAGTAAATTTACTATAGGTCAGAAGTTAAACTTTATTTTACCCTCGTGAATAAACAACATGATATTAACAGACGGCTGTTTCCTCAAGCCTAATATTATCTATAAAAGCTCTGATGTAGATCTTAAACAAAGACCTGTTATGTTTCCTTGTATGGTTTTCTGCCCTCAGGCTGCGGTACAAAGGCTACTTTGGAGGAGTCACAGCGATGACCAAAGACCAGTTTCTTCAAGTGAACGGATTCTCAAACACTTACTGGGGCTGGGGCGGAGAAGACGATGATCTTCGCATCAGGTGAGACAGACACAAACAGTATTCGGTGTTTGTTTTGATCACAGATTTGTTATATATTTCTTCATTGATACATTATATCTCGTGCAGGGTTGAGCTGCAGAAGATGAAGATTGTACGGCCGCCCGCTGATATAGCTCGCTACACCATGGTGTTTCACAAACGGGACAGTGGCAATGAAATAAACAAAGACAGGTCAGTAAATGCAGAGATGGGGATAATGTGTTATGTTTGTTGCAGCGTATTATTGCTCAATTAATGTGTGCTAATTTAACCTTTTCAATGTTTGTTCTTTTTTGCTTCCCAGGATGAGACTGTTAGGACGAACACAGCAGGTATGGAGAAAGGACGGACTGAACAGCTGCTCATATAAGACTTTGTCGCTCGAGAGGCTGCCTCTTTATGTGAATGTTACTGTGGACATTGGTAAGCCACAGAGCTGAGATTTCTTACAGGAAACCCTGCTGTGACCAAAAAATATTTTATGATGTATTTTATACAGTGTGTTTAGGCCACTGAGTGCAGAAAAGCTACTACGTGTGTACAAGACTCCATATTAAGCACACAAAATGCACATTGTTTTGACAAGTTTACGTATTAGGATTCAGTTCAGCTGGCAACTACATCTTTGCACATTTTTGCATGTCATGCTGCCTTCATTTCTTCATATTTTAACCAGCCTGTAAAACTAAATTAATAAAACATTCCTTTAAATTGTCCAAAAAGATGTTGCTACCATCCAGCTGACGGGCTTAATGAATGAATGCATATGCTTCATTATTTGCCTACATAATATCAGTTTAAAACAGGCTGATATTTTACATTTAAAAACCTGCGACACATGTACAATGTGTATTTTGTGTGCTTCATTATTTTGCTGAATAGACTTTTTCAAACAGCCCCTGCAGACACAGGTGTTGTTTCTTGTTTTGCCTGTCTAGGAGACACAGACTGACTGATATCTCCCTTTTGTTGCTTCCGTATGGCCGGACCTTTAATGTTACTTCTAGTACATAACCTGTATTGATCTTGCAGAAGTCTGATCAGGTAAGAGATAACTGAAAACACTAGGCACAAGGCTACTTTAAGGCAATGAGGTGTTTAACTGATTTTAACAGAGTTTATTCTTAGCTCACACTACAAGACGTTTGCCCTGACTTCGCTCTCCCCAAGAGGTTTGGAGCTTCCTGACAAAAGCTCCAGATTAGAGGAAAAGAGGCGCTCGTAAATCAGCGTTTAAGCTCTGGTTTAACTGTTTAAAGATGCAAGCTGAACAGATCACATATGCATCCCAGATATCTAGCAGGCTAAATATCTGGACTTGTCAGGGAGCCAAGAAGCGTGCAAGACACAGGTTGAAGGAAAACATGTGCGAAGGATTGTTCTCATTCCCAACTCATCACATGGGGACACTTGCCGTTACTTTTTATGCTACAGTTTTGTTAAGAAAACAGAACTTCTTGGTTAAGTTTAGGAAAAGATTGTGGCAATATGTGTTACATTTGCAACAAGCTGTTATCACATACAGAGGAAACAGAAACAGAAATTCAGAAAAACTCTGTTGTGAACATGTGTTCCAACGCCAGCTTCAACAAGCATGAGATCAGACATATTTATCTGGTAATCCCCCGGGTAAAAGATTGAGTGTGTAACCCTCTGTACCGGTCAATTGTGTGGTGTGAAAACCACAAGATGTGTAATATGACATTAACTGGATCAGGTCGTATGAGTAATGTGATTTAAAGCTGAATTAATAGATTTTGATCGCTTGATGGCAAGGAAGACAAAACAAACAGACAAACAGCGAAGGAGCCTGGATATACTCTTGGCTTATTAGTTTATAGCAAAATAATTCCTAAAATAGCATATTATAATACATATGTTCTATTGTTTGACACGATCACAGCACAGTGGATGCAATACATTTAAATAAAATGTATCTTTACTATTCAACTGGATATAAACTGGAAATGAATCTAAATTTAAACTAGGTTTATTAATTCTAAAGCACGATATTTACTAATTAACAACACTGTTCTGGCTTTTTTTTTTTTTTTTACCACAGACATAAAACTGACATTACAATAGTGTTGCATAGTATATGATACCAGCGAGATTACAGACCTCGTGAGCAGTTTCATGTATGAACTATTCTCTTTCTCTACATGTAATTGCTCGCAACAAGTCTGTGTATTATCTTAAGAAACGAGACATTGCTGTTGAGTTTTTCAGTTGTATTTGTTGGTGCTTTGAGCACCACAATCTAAGTGCCATGTAGTTAATTATATTCTAAAGAAGACGGACATCTCTCCAGCTGATATCTGAAAGATAGATAGAATAAAAAACATGTATTTTTGATTTGGGGATGAACTGTCCCTTTAATTAAATCCTAATATTGTTATTAATGCTAGATATCTGAGGTCTTTATCATCCAAAACTTGCCAGTAACATTACTGCTCTGTATCATAAATTAAGGAATTAAAAAAACAAATTATTATTAATACGGACAGTATAGTTTGGTATCAGCAGACAATGAATGGACCTGGGGTGCAGAAGAAACAAGAGATCTTTAATTAAATTTGCTAACATATAGTGTTATTGGTTAGAAGGTTTTAATTAATTTATTAGAATTAGTGGGCACTGTAAAACCTGGCTGCTCTAGAATCAACTTACATTATTTTTTTTTAGCATTACCTAAAAAGCTAGGGCTGACTTGTGCCAACTGGCTTTATTTCCAGAACTTAATAATAATAATAATAATAATAATAATTTTTTTGTCTTGAAAAGTAATTTTATATATATATATTTAAATATATATATATATGCCTTATGTGCATGTTTTCAAGCAGGAATTAAAGGGTGGTGGATTCTTATTTATTACTTTATCATTTTTTAAGTGATGATTGTTGTCTTTTGAGACCGATCAATATCACTTTTTCTTATTCTTATCGAAAGTCGAGAAAAATCTGCATATTTATACTTTGATCATTGCATGCTGCCTATAAATAGTCTGATACACGCATATCAAATGTGTTAAATAAATGATTTTGTTTCATTTAGCCTAATTTATACTTTGAAGGATGTGTAGCTGCTGGTGTGTTACAACTACAATGTGTTTTGTCTTTATTTGTCTTTTAAGACAGCAATATTACTTACTACAATGACAATTATGGTTACAGTTTACTTGAGTCACTCCTCCTTTATGAATTAATATTCCTGACTTGAGCTTAGTAATAATTACAGGTTGCTCCAAATGTTACTGAACTCTTCGTAAATCTACAGAACGCTGTGGCCATTATGAAGGTTTTCAACATGAATGAATGTTTTAGGGTTGTTTTTCTACTGTGCGTTGAAAACTTTAACATGTAATATATTGTTAAATGACAACTTCTTAATAAGATTTTGTAAAAATGATCACAAGCAAGAAAATTGTGGTATTATTGTAGCATCAAACATGTCACTAACCCTTTAATTTGTACTTTAAATGAATCATTGACTGAAATTCAAAGTGTCTTTTGGTTGATTTATTATGAATGTTTATTTTGGATGATTTGTTATGTTTTGTTTGTGTTGAAGGGAGATCATGGCGCAAAAAGGAGATTATGCGTTTCATTTTTAGTAGGATTATTTTCTCTTTAGAACACATGTTAAATAAATAGTATTTTTTCTTATGAAATGTCTCATGGTTTTATGTGTCCCACTGCAACAATCTACAGTTTTGGCACTACAATTTTGGTTTATCCGACAATATGTGCACTTGAAAACATCATATTCCTTCCCATGCATGGTTTCAGGATAAAACGGACTCCCTCTAAAAGTGTATTCCTTGTTCTTAAGAATATAATAAACCAAAAATGCTGTATCACTAATATTTTATGAAAAAAAGTTACAGTATGATAGTATTTTGCCAAGATGGTATCAACCTGCAGTACATGGATCTGACCAGCAGGGGGCCTCGCCAGCACAATATCCACTATAGGAAAAACATCCTGAGTGAGTGAGAGTGAGGTCTCTTTGCCCTTGTTAAACACGGAAAGACTGTTTATTGCCAGGCAATTTGCACAGCAGCAGCCTTAATTCAGCATGGTAACAAAATAACAACCTGGTTAACCCTTAGTTGAAATGTGGGAGATGTCACACACAGCACAGGCTACATAAAGGTTCATATAAAAAGAGAAAACAGATTTTAAATCAAATAAATAAATGAAAAATCAGCTTTTTTCTCCAGATAGGACCATTTTTTAAAGACAAGAACAAAAGGCTACTTTGAATAAGTGGCGAGATATTTGATTTTCTAGGAATTTAATGTGAAATCACATACTTATGCTGCCAAGTGGTGCTGTTGTTGGACAGCTTGGATTAAGCTAAATGAAAACCACATTGTTGGGTCAATCAAATCAGCTGCTAACATTCCCTTTAAAAAGCAGTTTAGTTCCTCAAAGATGCATTGTTGGTGAGAGGACAGATACAGGGTGAATACAGACTAAAGCATCCCAAACATGAGTTTTCCAGTCACCCCAAATATACTGCAGAAGGATATTAAAACCCTTGTACAATTGAATTTTTCGCATGTTTTCCTGCATAATGGCTTTGAACAGTTTTATTGACTTGGACACACACAGTAACCACATTATGTGTCGTGTCTCGATGCCAGGCCACACATTTGCCTCAAGATTTACAACCCCCATTCTAAAAAAGTTAGAACACTGTAAATGAAAACAAATTCATAGTGTATATTTACACAAAACAACAAGCACTTATCCCTTTGAACATTAAGTATAAAGTCTTTGTATATTTTTCAATTGAATATATTCAGTGGTGGAATGCAAGTAAGTAAATTTACTCAAGTACTCTACTTTGTACAACTTTGAGGTACTTTACTGGAGTATTTCTGTTTTCCGTTATGTAACTTTATACTTCATTTTAGAGGCAGACATTGTACTTTTTACTCCACCACATTTATCTAACAGCTTTAGTTACTTTTCAGATCAAGATATAACATAAAAACATGGTCTTTTTTATTTATTTATTTAACCTCATAATAATATATTCAGTAGTTAAAATGGGCCCTACCTTTGTAACATAAAATGACGCATCAATAATAATCCAATAATATATTGGAATATGTAAAACTATCTGAGTGGGGCCATTCTGCATAATGAGTACTTTTACTTTTGATACTTTGAGTACATTTTGAATGCAGTATTCTTACTTGTAGTGGAGTAATTTTGCAGTGTGATATTAGTACTTTTACTTAAGTAAGAGATTTTAATACTTTTGCATACTATCCAACTGATTATACGTCAAATGTTTTGTTTACATTTTAGACATTTTATTTTTAACTGATGCAGTTTTGGTCGTGTTTAGCCACCTAAACAAGCACAACTGCAGAAACTAGAATATATTATCCATCAAATGAAACCTCATACATGTTTTTCGGTCTTACAGTTCTTCTGTAGCTTTGCAGCTTTGGCTCAAAAGAATGTTTTTGTCTCATCCCTACGCCTAAACCTACCTGGGCAGGTGGCTTTTAAGAGGTTAAATATATTGTCTGTGCACAGTTTTCATTGAATATATGTCACAAAGGATTAGCAAAGATTTAGACCAAGTCCCAACTTTTTTGGAGTCTGGGTTGAAGGAGTTGATGGGGATGCAACTAAATATTTAAAATTTTACATTTAATACGTTTTCTCTGACTTCTACCTTGGGGTACCTTTGCTCATATTGATTAGACAGCCTTGCTCTGTGTAGTAGCATGAACTTTAAAATATTTACATTTGAATAAACACATTATTTAAGGAATATTTTTTTTCCGTTTCCTTCACTGCACTCCACTATATACTGCTGCAGATCTAAGCAGACATTGCATCCCTCTGAGACTATGAGGGACATGTGCCAAAAGAGTAAGAATAACCCCTTATTATTCAGATACAATGACATGTCTTCTCAGCATAGACCTTTTTTTTTTCTTTTAACCCATGCAGAGAAAGAGCGGGATGTCTGAGGCTTTGTATGGACAGAATGATGTCATGTCCTCTTCCTATGGTGCAGAAAGAAAGCTTTGTCTTGTTGAGGCCAAGCCTGGTTATCTAGCTCACATGTGACATTCACAAAACACTTTTAGCACAAAAATATCAACTCTGCAAGTCAGAACACTATGATCCCCTCTACAAAACTAGTCCATTCACATGTTAAAATGCCACTGGTGTCTACAATGTGTACTGTTTTGTTCTTGCTTGTAAATATGGTATAGCGAGTAATGTTCATGTACAAAAGTAATAAGAGCAACAATTTATGCAAAGTCTCTTTGCTTTAGATTTCATATAAACTTCTTGGCTGTGTTCACAAAGTTTCTTAAAAGTTTTAACTGGATGAAATGTAAGCTATTTTTTAAATCAAATTATTTCATTGTACTATTTCAGCTCAGTGGTACCTTTGTACTTCAAGAAGGTCCAGACTCTTTTCTGTGTGGAATTTCTGAAAGTTTCCTCTGGGTGCTCCACTTTTCTCCCAAAGTTCAAACTCATGCAGGTCAGCTGAACTGAGCTAATGCTTGGGATAGGCTCTCCTTTTTGTTTGACTTTTTTTTCTCAGAGAAAACATGCAAAAATAAACAACTTAAAGTTGCTATAATTCATATTTTAGATTTAAAAAAAGGATCAAATTACTACTTATGTATGAAAATGATCACATTTAGTGAAGAGTCTACATAGAAATGTATATATAAAAAAAGGTTAAATGTCTGGCAGCAAAAGTTGCTAAACACTTACTGTCAAAAAACAGTAAACAACTGTAAGTTACTTTACAGATGACCTAAAAAATACAGATAATATACAGTAAAAAACTATATTTAAATATATATATATATATATCTAAATTCTTAAAATATTTCCAGACTTTTGAAGCCTTTATCATCACATCTTAGTTACTTAAGTTACTATAAATGCAATTGCTAAAAACAGGTTAAAATTTAATAATGAAGACTTTGAGGCTAAGTAAAGAGCAAATTATGTAATTATTAAATACAAGATTTGCATTCATCAGGTGGCCACAAACACGATTCCTCCATGTCTGCTGGATAGGCAACAAGTTTGCCATATCAACTCAAAGTAATTTGTCAGTGTTGTTTACAACTTGTCCCTACTGCAGTTTGCTGAGATTTCATATGCTCTTAAAGCCAAAATGTGACTTGGAAACCATAATTGTTGCAAAGATATGAGGCTAGTTAGACTAGACAGCATTCATGCCAACCAACCAAACCAAGTTTCCAAACATAGAGTAGCTTTTCTGCCTTCAGGTCTTGTGTCAGATTAATTTAAAAAATGTCACCGAAGCACTCAGTCACTGTGGTCAGCTGAGGTTTGACAGTGGTCCAACAGGGGTTAACATGCAGCATGGATACACTGCAATTAGTGATTACATTTTAAAATATCACCCCAGGGAAAGTTCAGTACGTTACAGCTTTAAAATTTCAAACCTCAATTTATGGAATTTGGGTTTTAGGATCTGTAATTTTCCATGTGAAACTGTTAAAAGGCTACAAATATGAAGAATACATCATCAGGGAATTATTCATGAACTCTCTCAGGGGAGTGCAGGGATGTAATTGGGTTACATTTACTTAAGACAGGCAGTAAAGGTAATGCTATTAACATCATTGCTACACATTTAATGTTTTAATTGATTATGTCTTTGCAGTCCGGTTTGAAAAAGACGGACATGAAACGCATAGCAGCTTGTAACGAGAACCATGTGTGCCGTCCATCTCCTCATCCCGGCACCCCCCTGCAACCCCCCCCCCCCCCATTTCCCATCTGTGCCCTTCAGGCCCTCACTTCAGTCACCTCCCACTTCCCTCTTCCTTCAGAACCCGTCTGTTTTTGTTTTCGAGCCCGGGCTCTTTGCACAGGAAATTGTATACATAGGGAGCATTCAGGAAGGCAGAGAGCAGCTTTCCCGTCAGCTCCAAGTTTGGGCACATGAAAAAAAAAGTGGATAAAAGAGAGCAGTAATTCCTAAACCAGGAGAGAAACAGAAGTCAGCTGTTCTCCTCCCCTCACTTCACTTCCCTCCCCTTTACACAGTCTCAACATTTCAAAAAATCCATGCCACACCACTGCCACGAGTCCACCTCTAAACATAGAATATTCACAAAATGTTAAAGAAAGATTAAAAATAAAAAAGTATGTTCCTGAGGGGATTTGCCTCTCTTGATATACTACAGAGAAGCCAGTGAAAGGGGGAGACTGGCTGTGTGGAATGAAGGAAAAGAGGAGGAGATAAAAAGGAGCAGAGAGAGAGAGGGAGAGAGAGACTGGCTGGGGGTAAAAAAACAACAGGAAACCGACCGGTTCTAATGCTGTTTCTGCAAATCCTTCACAGATAAAGCAGTGGACTGCCACGTCCTGGCTGAGCAACACTCACGCCATGACTTTTCTTTAATCATCACTTCAAGTTATGACAATCTAAAAAAAGGACTAAAAAAGTTGAAAAATGTGACGTCACTTCTGCTCTCAGCCTCCAACAGTGTGGTTAGTCAGAATGTGAGCGGATGCAGAGAGTTTTTGGGAGCTGACTGCTGGGATTTTTCTATGTGGCTGCTTTTTTTGACCTCCAAGCTCAACCTCTCTGTCGTGGGGTCATATGGATCGATCGCCGTTTTCCCAAGGATCTGTTTGTTTTAATCATCGGGACTACTAACTGGAGCCACATGAAGAATAAAGGGACGAAGCAGAAGGCGAAAAAGAAAGGAAGTGAAAATGCGTTCGGCTGTGACCTGACAGAACATCTCCAGAACTCAGGACAAGATGGTAAACTCTTCTATTATGTTTTACATTTAACACCATTTACATGCATCTGTCATCAAACTACACACTATTTATTAAATGTATTACTTGACTCATACACAGAGGATACCATCTATACTAAATATTAAGCTATTTTAAGTAATTTCATAGATTATTATCACTATTATAACCTTTTCTAAACACATTATGTGGTTAAATTAAGCACAAAAAGGCACACAAGTGTTTTTATATATTAAATACAGGCTTCCATAGGTTACATATATGAATAGAAGGTATACATGTGTTTTACATTTACTGCAGTAAAGCCATTCATTCACACATTGGCTGTATTAAATGGTCATTTGTGACTTTGGGTGTGGCTCTTGGATTTTTTGTGTCAATTTCCTACAGTGACTATAGTTCCTATGACTCGTTTTGTGTCTGACAAAAGACTGGGCGGTGCTGCTGCCTATGGATGAGAGCAAGTAATGAGTCAAGAAAAAATCACGAGAGAAACAATATCCGAAAATTACATTTTGACATCAGGTTTATCCCTTTTCTTTTTTCTGAGCGTACGTTATTTTCTTACAACCATCCCATTTGGGAGCATCAGGATACGTTAAAAAGAAAAGAAAGAAATATCCCCATGTGCATATGAACAGCCGTGTTGAGGATAACTTTAAAGAAGACCTGCTAGAGTGGACACTCTGTAAGGCGGGGCATTCAGTGCAGGAAGTGAGGGAGGAGGTTTGGGTCGTACTCTTCCATCATGGAGGTCCAGCAGACATATTGTGTTTATAGACTGTTAGTGTGTTACTTAAATGCGACTCGAAGCTCCTATGAAAACTAACAGAGACACAAAGTAGATGTTAAGTTTAGATATCTTGGCCTTAAAAACATTTACATTTTATTCTATATATGTGAGTCTACCTGATGCCCACATTTCCTGCATAGTTCTACTTTTGTATGCAAGGATAAGTGTTTAAAATAGATCCCATCTACGCATCACAACTGCACCGAAAATCCAGCACAACTTGCACAAATGTCAACAATGCAAAGTTGCACACTGACAATCTCTTGGTATTCATTAGAGAAAATACTCTTAAATCTCCACTAGTTAAGTTTAAACATTAAAATATATTGAATAATAATGATCACTAGAGAATAATCGATAGAAATTTTGTGTTGTGTGTAAAAAGGGGATGAAACTCACTCCCACTGTCTCACACAGACAAAAGTAATCATGATTATTTTAGTTTGTCACATTTATTTCATTGAAAAACTACAATTATTTGAGAGAAAAAAGCTAGATATCCAAACATAAGTTACAGGGAGGAGGAAAACACAAATTTGATCTTTCGCCAATTTTATGACAAGTTTTTTTTATTTGGCCATGAACCTTTAAATGTGCTTTAGTTAACATACAAGTTCGCCATAAAATGTTTATGTTTATTAAACCTAACCCAAAGAAAGACTGTTAGGGCTGTTAAGGGTTATTTTAAATCCAACCACTGAGTAGCAGCTGCAGTTTCAACATTTAATGGAACATTTAACACGACTGTAGGAACAAACTCGTTGCATCTCTTAAATCTATGATGATGCATGAAAACAAATCAGTGCACAAAGTATCTAAAACTAATCCAAACTAGACTTTTGTTGTTAGACAAGAAGCAACAAGAAGCAGAGATCTCCCTTGCGTACAGAGACTGAGAGGCGCTAAATGAAGGCCCCAGAGTTGTATTTGACCACAGGCATCTCACTGAATGTCCAATTAAGTCAAATAGATGAGAATGTAAATGGAAGATTCTTGGTGTCTGCGGCAATGACTGAGAAATGAACCATTGCTGTAATTATTCTGTAAAGTCCCCGTCCACTCAAAAATGTGTTTTTTCTTATGTTAATGTCCCCTGTAATATCTGACCTTGACTATACTGACTTGGAACTATCTAAAGTTTGTCACTAGAGATGTGTTTTTACATTTCTCTACTAAGGGGCATTTGTCTGTGCTCTTTTTTTACAATTTGAGATTCAAAAGTACACCGGGCAAGATAGATAAGGTACATCATAACCTCGAAAGACAATCAAAGGCCATGAAGGAAATATTTAAGCTAACAGGTCAGTAGAGAGGGCAAAAACACATGTAACATTGGAGCAGATATTGACCCCCTGGAGTCACAAATCAACTGCTGTGATCAAATAACATGTCTTCTTTATGATGCCACAACATAAAAACTAAGCAGTTTAATGACGATAGGGCAAATAAAACTGGAGTTAAGGTCAGATATATTTAGTATAACAATTTTGAACTAGATGTTATCCTCATTTACTTCTTATGTTATATCTGCAACCTGTGTTCACAATCGCAACATTTAAATTTATTGTTGAGCATGATTGTGTTTTTGAAAGTAAAAACATAATTTTCAAAATCAGATTTTATGTTTTTTGTGTTGGTTGGGTTCAAAATGTTGATTCAGTATAAGTCAAAGTGAAAAAATAATGATCAGGTCATAGGTGACGTTGTGCTGAAAAAATCATACCAACATGACATGGTAAACATTTTTTTAAGTGGTAAATACAGTCAGAATGATATGTATTCAAAAACGGCCAAAATAGCCCAAGACTCCAAAGGATTAATGCACGCTTCACAATCACTAATAATGTGTCAGCCATATGTCTGCTAGTCGCCGAAACTAGCTCTGTCTGCAGATCTCGAGGCATGTGGCCGAGACTCGCACTGCTCTTTCACCGGTCAACCTAGCACAGCCAGCAGTAGTGGGTCAGGCAAATGCCAGATCCAGACAGATCAGTTTGAGGGAGAAAAGAGTAAATCTGCTTCCAGCCCCCTTTCTGAGTGTTTTCTTTTCTCCTGGGAAAGACCATATTAAAACAATATTAACCATAGCAGGATATTTTTAAAACATGCCTTGAGGGGGACTTTGTGGAGGATAAATTTTGTTAGTAAGATGATACTCAACACCAAGAGAAAAGGAAATAAAAGTGTACAACCCTGATTCCAAAAAATGTTGGGAAGCTGTGCTGCAAACATTAAATTCACCGTCTACTGTAGTTGAATTTACATCAAAAAGGATTAGCAAATCAGTAAATAAAATAGTTTATAGTTATAAGTCTACAAGACAAACTACCGATGGTATGACTAATTATTGGGACATATACACAAAGCCTGAAATAAATGTGATTAAATTATAAATTAATAAATTATAGAATAGAACAGAAATCGCCCGAAATAAGTAAAAGTAGTTTATTTATATTAGGATTAATTTCATGGCCAAATTTATGTATTCCAAAGGCATATTTTTATTTATTTATTTAATATTGACTTAAATGGCATTTGATACTTTAAACCTGCAGTGACACATAACAACTTATTTCTACGTAATATCACAAGTGGATACAACTTAAGGTTATTGTTTCTATCCGAAAAGAGTTACATTTAAATGAATGAAATGCAGTGATAAATCAACACAAGAAGTGTAAAAGACAGTTGATGTCAATTATCTGTGTTTAAAAAGAAATCCAAATGCATCAAAAACACATTCAGCTTCAGAACAAAGAAAGTCTGCTGATTTGCAATCAGTTGCTACTTTCAGAATTAGCTTAAGGGAAGTTGTGGTCAGACTGAATCAGAGCATGTGATTTAGCTGTAAAGCCACTGTCAGTAAAACTATTTTAAAGTGCAGGTAAACACACTAGTGTACAGAAGATGATGTACTGTAGTCCAGAAAGCTGTGTAGGTCAGTGGTAACATTTCAAAAGCCGTTTTCTATTAGAGGAAATGTCGTAAGTAATACCAGCTACAAGGACTGGGTGTGTCAACCTTCCTCTGAAACAAACAAACCATTTTTAACTTCCTGTCAAAGTCCACCTACAATCAGCGGCCCTAAGGAATAGAAAACAGACATAGTGGAACAAACCCTATACCATGAAGTCAACCTTACAGTATGTGCATTGTTACTGCTGGAACATGACTTCTACACTTGTTTCCTTCTCCTGCTTTTAACATTAAAGTCCAATACATGACTAAAAGTAACATGACTGTTTCTTAACCTCAGTTCCTCAGGTTCTGAAGAAATGTGCAGAGTTTATTGAGGAACATGGGGTTGTGGACGGGATCTACAGACTGTCGGGGATCACCTCAAATATCCAGCGTCTCAGGTACTCATCCAACATGTCCAGTTATTCATTTAAAGTATCAAAAACCTCAAAGCATAGAAAATACTACAAATAAAGTGATAGGAATTATGATTTCATGACAAAGCAAGAGTGTTTATTCTATAATTATTTGTGTATACAAGCGGTGGAAAAAAGTATTGAAAACCTTTACTTAAGTAGAAGTATTAGTACCACACTGCAGAATGACTCCACTACAAGTAAAAGTCCTGAATTCAAAACTTACTGAAGAAAAGTACAAAAGTATCAGCATCAAAATGTACTTAAAGTATCAAAAGTAAAAGTATAGGTTATGCAGAATGGACCCACTCAGATTGTTTTTATAATTCAAAATTGGATTATTATTATGATTATTATTATGATAATATGATGCATTTATGTGAGAAGCATTTTCAATTTTCTCAAGATAGGGCTAATTTTAACTACTTAATATACTGTTATTTGGTTTAATTAAAAAAATGTCTAATCACTTTAAATTTATCATGTTTTTATGTTAAATCTCGAACTGTAAATTAACTAAAGCTGTCAGCTAATTGTAGTCGAGTAGAAGTATAAAGTTACATAAAATGGAAATACTCAAGTAATGTACAAGCGCCTCAAAATTGTACTTAAGTACAGTACCTGAGTAAATGTACTTAGTTACATTCCACCACTGGTACACCCTGTTTGGTCCAATTATTCAGTAGAAATAGATGCTAAATCAAATATTATTTAAAATCATGTGCAAATTAGGATTAGTACAGCTTCTTTTTTAATTCATGCAGGCTAAATAAATATCTTTAATTTTTATAATGTTTTCCAAAATTAGTATTGAGGTTGTTTAGCATTGTTTGTTTGCCGCAACAACGTTAGTCTAACAAGCCACACGCTGCAACAGTAGTTAGCAGGGGTGGTAACAATCAGAGCATTGAGCTAACTGTGCGTGTGTGTGTGTGTGTGTGTGTGTGTGTGTGCAGGCAGGAATTCTGCTCCGAGGCGTGCCCTGACCTTACAAAGGAAGTGTACCTCCAGGACATCCACTGTGTGGGTTCCTTATGTAAGCTGTTCTTCAGGGAGCTACCCAATCCTCTGCTCACATATGAGCTGTACAGCAAATTCACTGTGAGTACATTTATGTTTACAGTTTTGTGCCGGTTCGATGGCAGATTCATGCTTCACAAACACTAATCAGTAACAGACAAAATGGCAACACCCGACTCCAGACGTCAACAAGCTGCATTTATTCCACATGTTCTCTCAATATATTTCTTTCAGCACTATAAAGGCTTCATTTATTATCATTCATCATGGGTGTGACCTCATTTCTCTGTTTCACTATTGATCAGCTGTTTTAATTTCTTCCCTGGAGAATACAGTACCATTAGCAGATGTTAACTGAACTGAAGAACATACAATCATAAGTATGATTTATTATCATTCATCAGCTTCGTTATTAAAAGTAGTTCTAGTTTTGCTGCTTATACTGTAAGACAAAACTGATTGTAAGAGGCTGAATTATTATCTGTTTTATCTTTAATGTGAGTGTTTTTTGTGGGCTGCTATGTCGCCAGGCGGTTCTGGTAAATAATTACTTCTACACAACTGAAGAGATGGATCTAACGATGAAAACTTTTTGTTTCTAGCCCCTCTGGATCACAGTGGGGGATTTAAACCGGCCACACTATGCTCATTTTGAAGTTCAGACTTGTGTTTTCACCCTGTGTCTGTAATGTGCCATTTTAGCGCCTGTCGCTTTAAGTCTGCCTTTTAGAAAAGCTGAGTCTTTTAGTCTTCTGCATCTGCACTCTTGGCATTGCTGCACCATCATTGCAGCCAGAGAATGACTGCCAGGGACAGAATAAGGCGGGTCATGACTTCTTAGGTTGCAACACATAGGCAAATGTCAGAGAGTGACCATCGCATGCTGAGGTGATATGTTGACATCGCAAGTGTGACACACACGGATATCAGCTGATTGCTTGTAATCCGTTTGACAGCCAAGTGGACACACACACACACACACACACACACACACACACACACACACACACACACACACACACACATATATATTCTCCAAACTTTAATTTGTGTATGGGTGTCTGCAGCCCTAGAAAATGACACTGAAGCAGCACTTTCTACTCATATATAGCTGTGGTATCGCAACCTTACAAAAGTCCTGGCGGCTCGTTTAACCCTTTATCAGGCAAAGAACTATATTTGGTAACTTCAGGTAATATTTCGAGAAAAAAAGTTGCAAATTTACTAGATTAAAGTGGCAAATCTACAAGAAAAAAGTTGCAGATTTGAGAGATTTAAAGTGGCAAATCTGCACGAAAAAAGTCGCAGATTTACCAGAAAAAAGTGGGAAAAAGCAACTTTTTTCTCCCAGATTCACCACTTTAACCCTTAATAGGGCACTCATTGAAATACTTGCAAATTCCAAATTTCCACCCTAGAGAATATTGGAGGATATTACATACTGCTAGAATGTGCAAGAAAACATACGGGAATAATATTTTGAGAAAAAAGTTTTCGAGATTAAAGTGGCAAATCTTCAAGAAAAGAATTTAAAGTGTTGAATCTGGGGGGGGGGGTTTTGCTTTTTTCCCATAAATCAGCGACTTTTTTCGCGCAGATTTGCCACTTTAAATCTCTTAAATCTGCAACTTTTTTTCTTGTAGGTTTGCCACTTAAAATTTGCCACTAAATTTTTTTCTCAAAATATTATTTTCGTATATGTTTTTTTTACACATTCTAGCAGTATGTAAAATCCTCCAATATTCTCTAGGGTTGAAATTTGCAATTTGTATTTCAATGAGTGCCCTATTAAGGGTTAAAGGCACACAGTTTCAAAAACAAGTTGTGACCATTCCTCCATGTATTCTGTTTTGATACTTTTACAGTATTTATATAGGGCCTTAATCTGCTTTATAATCAAAAAGGTACCGTTAAGGTTTGTAATGTAGCAAGAGTGAAATCAATACAAGTATAATGAGGTAAGTTTGAAATTTATCCAGTGTGGTCAAAACTTGGGTGTCACAATCTCTACATTTAGTAGCAGAGCGAGGTATTTCCTGGATGAACTGCAGAATATGAATGAGACTTTAGTGAGGAGCCGGAGAGAAGGAACTGTAAGACCTGGTTCTGTGTAGCTTTCTGTGTACCTTGACGGGCTATTAGCATACCTTGGCATTCATACATCTTGTGGTTGGTGTCTGAAAACTCCAGTACAGCAGCGTTTTAGGTGTTCAGTTCCTCACGTGGTGAATTGTAAAAACGCAACAAAAGCCAGTTTCCCTTTCTTGCCTAGTTGTCTTTGAAAGAATGAACTCTTATCAACAGGAGCATTGAGCAAGATCTGTAAAATTTTAGATAGGAATGCTTGAATTTGTGTGTATAATTGATTAATACACCTGCTTAATCTGATATTTAAGACATTTAGGATGTAACACTAAAATTAATCTTTGTTCCATTGGCGTTGGACATAAAGGCAGAAGACTGTGCAAGAGCACATTTTACCAATTACTAATGTTGACAGCCTCATCCGTGACTAACAAATGCAGCTAACACGCTCAGCTGTCTGGGCCTCAATCACATTAGTGTGACTGCATACACTTTTCAGCATGTCTGTTTACATTTGTTGAGCATTTGGTAGACTTGCTGGAAGCCTGCAGGGCCATGCAGTAGCTTACCCTACAGCTCTTCAAAATATACATTTTTTTGACATGGACGTCTTTCTGTTTTGCATGCAGGAAGCGGTCCTGGTCCAGGGGGATCATGAGAGACTGTTACACATTCAGGGGGTCATCAAGGCACTGCCGACCCCTCACTTCAGGTGAACATCATCCTCTTTCACTCAACAATAAAGTTATTGTATAGCTGACATCCCTGTTTGCCAGGTTTTACATGTCATGTTGTAATACATGTGATAAGGAATGTTTGTCAACTGTCCTCAGGACTCTGGAGTACCTCACTAAGCACCTGGCCCACCTGGCTACTTTAAGCGCAGAGACCAACATGCATACACGTAACCTGGCCCTAGTGTGGGCTCCAAATCTATTAAGGTGAGTTTAACCGCACAGATATGCCGGAAACACTTGTTACATTAAAAAAGAACTGTACACTGTAAAAAATAATCTGTTTATTTTACGGTAAAATACCGGCAGCTATGGTTGCCAGAACTTTGCCGTAAAAAATACAGTGAGTGGGTTTTCTACTGTAAATTTAAATGTAAATATCAGCAAAACCTGTAATTTAGACTGAATAATCCTGTTATTTTTAGGGTCATTGTGTCATTGTGACATCATGGTATTTCTCCATTAATTTTACATGGTAATGTTATATTTTTACAGCAAAACTGTGTGTTTTCTACAGTTTATGACAGTAAAAGTTAAAGTTTTGTGCTATTCTTTGATTTACAGTAATTAAAAGTGTC
Source organism: Centropristis striata (assembly GCF_030273125.1). NCBI lineage: Eukaryota > Metazoa > Chordata > Actinopteri > Perciformes > Serranidae > Centropristis > Centropristis striata. Next base: position 32,082,340 of record NC_081531.1, on the reverse strand, counting down.
TACTACAGTGATACACAATTTACACCCTATTTGTGATGTAATTTGACAGTGTTTTACTGTCATTTCTACAAACATTTTTTACAGTGTAGATATACTTTCCGGTCTGAAAAAATTGAGTTTTTACATTATTGCGAAAGTATTTGTACGAAAAGCTGTCATGGAATTCAAAGAAACAATTATTTATTAATCTTTCTAATTATATTGATCTCTTATTTTATCAGATCTAAAGATATCGAGACGTCAAGTAGCAATGGAGACATGGCTTTCCAGGAGGTGCGAATACAACAGTCAGTGGTTGAATTTATTCTGAACCACACAGAGGAGATCTTCAGTGATTCAGTGCAAATCAAACCCAAAGAAGGTAATTCATAAAAAAAATATATAATCTTGTGTGGGATATTTGTTGGCCTACAGGATTTGGTAATTCACAACTGAGAAAAACAAGCAAACTGATTTATTATACTTCTCCAGGACCAAGTTTGAAGTGCGGGGAGAAGTATGCAACACTTCCGATCAGTGGGCAGGGTGTGCCGATGAAACTGATGAGCCTGGAAGAAGCGCAGGCCCGCTCCTTGAGTCCAAACCATCCTGTGCATAGAGAACGCCAGCGGGAGAACAGTCTGCCTGATACCAGCACAGCCACGCTCTACCACACAGTCATAGACATATCAGACAGCAAGTAAGACAGATTTGGGTTCAGTCCTTTAACCCTTTATCAGGCGAAGAACTATATTTGGTAACTTCAGTGGATATCAAAATGGGGTTGAGAAAAAAGTTGCAAATTTACTAGATTAAAGTGGCAAATCTACAAGAAAAAAGTCGCAGATTTAAGAGATTTAAAGTGGTGAATCTGTGAGAAAAGTTGCTTTTTTCCCACTTCTTTCTCATAAATCTGTGACTTTTTTCCACGCTGATTTGCTACTTTAAATCTCTTAAATCTGCAACTTTTTTCTTGTAGATCTGCCACTTTAATCTAGTAAATTTGCACCTTTTTTCTCAAAATATTTTTATTTTTTATTTTGGATATCCGCTGAAGTTACCAAATACGGTTCTTCACCTGATAAAGGGTTAAGACTTTTTCATACATGTATTACTGTCAGAACGTGCTGTGGAATAGCACTTGGCTCAATAGTCTCTCTTCATCTGTTAGGAGAAAGTTCTCTGGGAAATCGAAGAAGTGGAAGTCCATCTTCAACCTGGGACGGTCGGTGGACTCGAAGGGAAAACTGAGCCGGAATGGCAGCGTGTTCATAAGAGCACAAGGAACAGGTATAATGTCCAAAGTGAGAGTTAAAGGGGCCATGTGTAATTATACTGGCCATATGCTCCAAACAATAAGGGTTAATATTTCACCTTGAGCAAGAATTATATGATTTACCAACTGCAGGGATGTCACTGTTCAAGATTGGGTAACGCTTCAGTCAGACAGTCTGGGATGTTTTCATGCAGCCTGGTCTTTAATATCACCATAATGCAGATATCTGTTTGGTTGTTGGGAATCTGCAGTCTCCTTTAGTCCACCTTGTTGACAAGAGGACAGTTTTTTGTGGGAAAAAGACTTTAGGCACAGCAGGTTTATGTGGAGCTGCTATTAGCCTAGCCTGCTTTGCTTCTGCTTCTGGAAGAATGTGGGTTCTTAGTTCATTGGGACTTTATTTAAACTGTAAATACAACAGAATTTGATAATTTGCTTATGCTTCTTTTGTTCTAACTTGTTTTACATAGCACACCAATTTTGTTTTGGAATTGGGGTTGTATTACAAGACAGGAAAGGCCGGGGCTAGCTGGTTAGCAGGCTCATTTCAGGAGATATTTCTGCAACACTATACATAGAAATCTGTGACATAATGTCAAAATTGATAGTTCTTCACATTCTCTTAATGATGTAATTACATTTTTAGAAAGTTTTAAACTAAAAATCTGGCCATATCTGATACATTGCATGTTTAACAATGAATTCATGATGTAAATACACCACACACATTTTAGAACATTTTAGATTCAAATTTCACGATATATATGATATGTTTTAACATTCTTTACAGCCTCTAGGCACTTGAAGTTAAAGAGTGATCATGTTATGGGGGCTTTTTTTGTTGTTTTTTAACAGAAAAGGCTGCTCTTCGTCCATCCAGGAGCATGGAGTCCTTGTGCTCCCTACCAACAGGTGGGTTTAAAGCTTAGATACTTGATTTTAAACACATGGCAAAATGAATGTGATATTGTAACACTTGTGTTATTTTTACCACACAGATGATGACAGAACAGGAAACTGTGCAGCTGGTGGATCCGGCAGCCTTTTTGCTCCAGATGTAAAATCCAGAACGCTAGGATCCGACTCGCTCTATGACCTGAGTGAACAAGACCAAAACTGGGAGTTTAAAGGGACGAAAGCCGACGGGGCAACAGGTGGCTGGAGCTCGAGCATGAGCCAAAAGGGTTCCCCAGGTGCCTCTGCACCCCCTCAAAAAACACTGCCAGAGCAGCTGAAGGTGTTCAAGGGCGATGACGTCAGCGGCTACAAGCCCACTTCTCCGAAAAACAGGAGGATGTTGTACTCTGGCTCCTCCAACAGCTCCTCTCGGCCCTCCTTCCCTGGGAGCTTCTTCCCGCTGGAGTCCTCGCCGAGGCATCAGCGCAGAGCTGTCAACATATCTGAGCCTTTTGCCGTGTCTGTACCCCTGCGCGTGTCAGCCGTTATCAGCTCCAACAGCACGCCATGCAGGGGGCACGCCAAGGAAAAAGCAGCTACTCTGAAACCCTGCAGAGAGAGCTCAGAGCAGGGCAGCAGCATGAGAAAAAGCAACACGTTCCCCCAACTGGAACCCAAGAAGCAGGAAGGAACGGAGAGGAAAAACAAAGAGGAGCTGACCTCTGGCGTCCCTCCACAGGGTGAGGACTTTTTTTATTGCATTTTTAAAGGGATTGTTATTCTATTATATTAAAGCCATACATGTGTAACAGGATGTCACAAAAAAATTCTACTTTTTTTCTTAGATGCAAGAAAAGAAATGGTGCAAGAAGGTCAAGGAGTGTTAAATACTTCTGAACTGGAGCCAGCATCTCTTGCAAATGCAAGAGAAGGCAAAGATGCAGCGCCATCTCCTGGGAAAGACGTGCACGACAAGCAGATAACTATGCAACTGGTAAATCATGTTAGTTGTGCTTTTACTTGAGCAGAATTGCAGATGCTATCTTTCATTGGGGCTTGTGTTTTATGTTGGTTTTATTATCAAAATACGTTTTTCAAGATAAAAGCCTAAAAATACCACAATAAAAAGTAAAAGTCAGAAAACTAAACACCACAAGGCATTGGTGTTTGGTTAGCTATTCTCAGATAAATCACTTCATCCAATTATTTGGAGTACCCAGGTCAAATTAAGTTAAATAACTGGGATTTACAGGTTAAAGAAAAATATAATTTATAGTCTGAATTCCAATATTGCTGCTTCAAGATAAGAAATAAAGCATTTTTTGCACTTTTCCAAAATTGCAATTTTAGAGTTACATTTTTTTTTTTTCAAAACTTATCTTTGATTTCTCGTGTGTATCAATTCAGTGATCAACTATCCAATAGTTAGCTGCTTGTGAGTTCATATGAATAAGTAAATTATTGTGTTATTAAGAATATTATCTCTTATTGATTGCAAAGTCTTAAGTTGAAATGAAATTATACTGTTGCGGACTTTGTGATTTCAGCACAAAGTCCGCTTTGTTTTCTAAAGAATCAATATTGTATTGTGATGAAACTTGGGATTTACACCCTATTTCTATAAAGGTAATATGAGGGCTGAATAGTATTCAGATATGTAAAGGTGATTATTGTTTGTTTTAGAAATGAATGGAGGAATAATTTTAGTCATAAATTCTTAATTCTTTCTGTTTCTCCCTGATACTTTCTCAGGACAAGGGATCTTCTACTGGGAAAGAGCTGTGGTCTGAACTGAAGATAACTGAACCTGAAATCGACCTGCTGGATGAGACTTTTAAACCTGTTTTCGGCTCCAAGAGCAACTTTGAGGGCATGAAGTTAACGATGGACGTCAAGTCGAAACGAAGCCGCAGCTCTCCATCTCTGTCGTTGTTATTTAGGGAGCAGTCCTCAAATACCTCTCTGAGTGATCGTACAGTCGCCACTGGATCAAACGCCGCAAAGAAACAGCCCTCAGAATCGGACCTCTTACTTTCCGTCAACAAACACACAGAAAACACCCGACCTGCTGACATGGTGGAGGAGAAAGAGAAGAAGCTGCATCTTAAAATCACACCGTTAAACAAAGATGATACCAAACAGTGCCAGATTCCTTTAAAGGAAACATGTTTGGATGAAGTTACGAATCCGTTGACAATAGAGGATTTGCCAACGGTTGTAGGCTTCTCGGGAGCAGATGACAAAAAATCTGAGAAATGTCCTCAAGGAGACAAAAGTGTCTCCTTGGATGGAGCAAAGAAGAGTGCGATTCCTCAGTTGGAGGTTATTCAGAGGCTGTCGGTGTGTTTGGAGGAGAGACCTCGCACTTTGGAGCTGCCAATCCTCGACCACGATGAAGGATCAGGAGGAAATTCAGAGGAGCTGGACTTGGTGGAGCCCTGGGAGGATTTCAGCTCCACCAAGCAGTGGGTTACCAGTCCCCTCCACTCACCTGACATAGAAGAGTTGTTTAACCAGCTATCACCCTTCAGCTCATGTGGGGAAACTCAGATTTCACCTCCTCTAGTTGATAATAACAAGCAGTCTGTCGGTAAGAGCACTGAACACTCCTCAGGAAACATTCCTCAGAATACCAGTAGCAAAGCAGAAAACAAATGGTCGTATTTGCCGTCAGGGATCAGTGCGAACAGCAGCAACACGACACAACCTCACACGGGAAAAAGCAGCACAACAAAACAGAAGAATACAGTGTCATCTCAGAGATTTTACAGACAGATGTCTTATGAAGCAGAGAGAAGAGAGGAGAATTACTTTTCCAAACACAGACCGTATTCACTGAATTTAGACCTGGGACAACGATGCATCAGAGACATTTCGAATCAGCAAAACCGTAATTCCTCAGAGTTTTCTTGCCAGAGAGGATTACTGACCTCCTCTGAGTCTGTGAGCAACAGGCTGCCTTCAGAACTGGAGCTGTTTCTGAGTGATCGGCAGGCGCCTCTACGCCGAAATTCAGCCCCGGTCAGCGTGTCATCGGTGCGCACGGCCTTCATGATAAAAACATGCCAGGCCAAAGCTGTGCCCGTCGTCCCCCCGAAGGTGCAGTACAGTCAGATACCTCCCTCCAGACACGAGAAGGATTTGGATGCAGCGAAGGAACAAGAAAAGGAACATCCTAAGACAGGTGCAGAGAAAACCAACGCTGCACCTCCTCCAGCGATGTCAGATCTAAAGGAGGAGCTGGAGAATAAAAAGCCTGCCCCCAAACACCAAAAACAGCCACATGTTGCTGAGTCTTTGAAGACTACTTCCACTCCAGAGCTGCCAGTCATCACAAGGAGACACGCGCCCAGTCTGGAAGTGTTTGTAGATTGTCCCAGACCAAACAGAGGGAACATCTTACAGAGACCATCTTTTAGGAACAGACAGAGACCTCAAAGTCTCATACTGCTCAGCCCTCCTTTCCCCATCATGGACTACCCTCCGTCAGGAGACGACGGCAAGCTCCTTTCATCCATCAAGAGCCTGAACGACACGCCAGCTGTGAACGTCTTTTCTAAAGAGATGGCGGAGAACTTCAGGACGCCGGAGGGGATCTCGCTTCAAAACAAAATGACTATTCCAAAAAGTGGACAGAGACTGGAGACGTCAACCAGCTGCTTCTACCAGCCGCAGAGGAGGTCCATGATATTTGACAGCAGGAGCCACAGACAGATTGAGTGACTGGAGGTGCAGTCGCTGACTATGAGACAGGCTGTGTGTAAATATAGATACAGTATACGAGGAAATTGAACAGAGGATGATATGATAATGTATAGCCATGGCATCTTGTTTGCTATGATTCAAGCATTTCACAGTATTGGAGAAAGAGTTGTGGAAGCTGTGATGTATGTGAAAGTGAAAATTAAGCTTGACTCTGATTTAGGGCTGCAACTATTTTTTTTTTAATCTATTAATCTGCTGATTATTTCTCAATTAGTCAATTAATTGTTTGGTCCATAATTGTTAGCATAAAAGATTTAAAAACAGGTAAAAGGTAGTAGAGATCTCAACTCAAGGTCTTCTTACTAGCTTTTTCCAAAATGGTTTCAACCACATTTCACAGTCAGATGATAGAGTTTAATCAGTTGTCATGAAGAGAATTAATTGTGCAAACTCTTGGAGAAAAAGTTGCTTGTGTCAGTTTCGGGGATCTAATGCTCAGTATTGGTCTGATGCTGGCTAAAAAACACTAGATTGGAAGAGAGAGAGTAAATAGGATATGATACATAAGGCAATAGACAATCACATAAAGGTTTAACTAAACTTTGAGCAACGTGCAGTGAAGAGAGATGTGACACAAGCGCAGATGAGCAGCTCCTTGATAAAAAAAAAATTTAAACAATAATTGCATAGCTCAATCAAAACCAGGGCTTTGTATTTTTTCCTTCAGATGAGCAGAATATTTGTTTTTCAAATTGTGTATGATGTTTTGTAGATGGCATGGTAAACAAAGTGCATCCACACAAATGTATAATTAACAGCTTAAGAGAGGGAAAGAGACGGAAAAAGTGATATTGAGCGTACCCAATTTTAATATACTGGATTCTAATATGTTAACGTCAGTTTTAGAAGAAACAAATACATGATCCCATGTATGTCCACCATGTTATGGCATATAGTTCGATTACAACCACGATTTAGAAAAAATTGGGGATGCTGTGTAACAAATAAAAACAGAAAACATTAAAACTTTGCTACTCCTATGTGAGATGAAAACTGAACAAAGAAAATATATTTAATGTGTTAAAACAAAAAAAGGGTTAGACCAAAAAAAAACGTTTTTTAACTCCTGTTGTTTCAGTTGTGTTGTACCCACATGCACAACTGCAGAAACTAGAGGGATGTTAACTTTTTAAATGAAGCCTTGTACATGTATTTTGGCCTTACAGTTCTTCTGTTATAAGCTTTGGCTCAATTTCTAACTCTCCCCCTACTCCTTAACCTGCCTAGACAGGTGGGTTTTCAGAGGTTAACTTCCAAACTGATAAACTTTTGTGTTCGTAAGTATAAACTGTGAATTCTGTTTGTACTTGTGTTTCACACATGCAGCGTACCAGCTTATTTCGAATCAGGGTTGTATTTTAACTTAATGACATTCTGGATCACACTGACATATATACTCACGTCTGAACTGAGTGGAAGTGTGTAGTAAAAGCTACATAAACTGAAGAACTGACAATGAAACTGTTAAACAGTTTAACAGCCAAACATTTTGATCATGTCAATGAAGATGTGTTTATTTATTCCTTTATTAACATACACCTGATATGAAGTTGCTACTTATATACTGTATGTGTTATTGGCTCTGTGATAAGCTGATATCAATGTGATTTTTTTTAAACTAATATTTAAAAGTAACTTCCTTTTTCTGTTATCACCAGCTTAATTGATACTATTTACTTACAGAAGGACTTTAATTCATGTGTATCTTTATTTTCTGTGCTTGCATTGTATTTTATGGCCAAATTTTATTTGTTGTTTGTTTTTTTGATAGTCATGAAAACCAGAATTGTAGGACAAATATGTGACGTTATCAGAAGTCAACCCTGGAGCTGCTCTGCTAACAGTGAACTGCAGGTTGATGCTTTGTGCACACTGACTGTAATTCTGCGTGTTTAAGTCAGATGATGGTATCTCCAGGTTTTTGTCTCTTTTTTCTGTTTAACAAACACGGGATCTGATGTGTTTCTCGCCCATGAATAACACAGTTTGGATGTTAAAGGAGGTTATTTTCTAAAGATGCAGATGTTTTTATACTGTAGTTTGGATGGACTGGATGAATGATGACAGTGTTTTATTCAAAAATATGTCTGAGAAATGAGATATGAGTGTTTTTTAAATCTGTTTCATAACTTTTGTATACTTGTTGATACTGAAAATGATTAACTGAAGTGTCTGTATTCATAAGAAGAACAACTGAACTAAGAATTTTGAGATAAGAGTTTTGCCTTTATTACCTGATGGCAGCACATGAAGTTATGTACATAAGACACCCGATGAGTTTTTTTGCAACCAAGAGTTAAGAGAATAAAAAGTTCTGAAATCCCATGAGTCAGTGGTTCTGCTAACATCTTGCTTTCATAAAAATAAAAAAAAACAGTGCAAAGCAGACTGGCAAAAATCCAACCAACCAGTAAAAAAAAATATTTTATTTAGTTACATTTGATTTGAGGTCTCTGCTTTTACAATCAGAGGTTTAACAGTCTTGGGGATTTTTTTTGTGTGTTTTTTTAATTTATTACACGAATGACATTATTGACCTGGTAGTCAGAATGAATGGTACAGTACACAGAGGTGAAAGTAATATTAATATTATTTTATCACACCACCAAGTGACTCATCAAATATGAATTATGTCATAAAATTGAGGGTTTTTGTCAAGTAAAGCCCACTTTATAGAGCCAGATCGATATGGGCTTTTTAAGATCAATACCGAAGGGGACAATTTACTGATTCTTGGAGCTGGAATGAAAATAGACATTTTCTGTGTAATTTCTCCACAGATTTTGCTCGAATATGACTGTTTGTGTAATTAGAAGACTACTTTCCTAAACGTATAATTTCATTAAAAAATATTTAACATTATTTTACAGTGAGCATACAGTGTACTGCACTCAACCAAAATTAAAACTGAGAAAACAGAAAAAAAAATAGAAATAAAATAAAAAGCTAAATAAACATAATTATTATGTTCAGTGCCAGTCAATTGCTGATCATTTAAACGGATTAATAAATAAAATAAATAGCTAAGACCATTTCCAAGCCACACCAGGCATCGTTTTCTGCATTCTATGTTCAAAAGGTATTGCTTAAATTGTTAATACTGTACTATAATAGTATTATAGTACTATACTTCTTAATTTTGCTTGTGTCTACAGTTATTTTATTGATGCTTCTCAATAATTATGCTATAAACTTTTTGCTGCTGTAACAATATCAGTGGATAGAAGCGGCCGACTGATGAATCCATCAGGCTCTACGTACAATAAATATGACTCGGGTTATTAACTTTCCTCTGAAAAAAGTGTCTCTTCTTCCTCCTTTATGCCGCTCTATTCAGATCTTAAGCACATCTCTTTTCTTCCCTTTTAAGTAATTCATATTGCCTCACATACTTTACATGTTCAAAGATGTTGTTGAAACAGTGCCTTAAGTGAATGTATATGATATCATATGTTAAATTTCACATCATCATTTAAGATTGAGATGCCTGTTTTTCCTGAGAACTTCTTAATTTTCTAAAAGCTTATCACCGAGAGGGCAAATATAAAAGCGGCTGTGATGCTGCTGCTATGTGAATGAGGTGTATTCATGGGGCCCCCCAACACTGATGGGGCCCTTTTAGAGATCAGATGTAGGCTTATTCTGCACCCATATTCATATGAATGGTTGGGACCTCATATCTGGTATATTTTACTATTTGAAAATAAAAGTGCACGCTACACTGAAAATATGGTTTTACCTATTTTTAAAACAGGATGAATTTGGTCAAAATGCTTTATAGCATTGTTGTGCAGTTCAACTTACTTCGGTCTTTGCCAGCAGATGCCGCTCCTGCTCCACACTGCACCTGTGAGCGAGCCTCCACACTGCGGGACAAACACACAGACACAGTGTGAGTGTGCGAGCTGCAGGTACATCAAGTCCTCCAACTGCTCCACATGTACTGTAGCCGAGAAGCGAAAGCCACCCTGCTGTCTTAATCTATAGATGAAAACACCGTGACGCTGTGAACCATGCCTTCAACATTTTTAGCGTCTATGTGCGTGTACGCGCGAGCCGTGTGCGCGGAGTGCGTGCGTGCCAACCACTTGCACTTGCCTCCCTGTCTCCTTTTCTAAATAAACTCTCACTCTAAACTGCGTGATTCCGCAATAATCATGTACATGCACTGTAAAGTGATTAAACTGCATAAATCACATTTCTGCTGTTTGCCAAAATACAGATACAAAATACAACACAGATGCACAACAAGTGTTTGTTTTAAACAATAAATAGGATTATAATACAACGTGCAAGATTTGTGTGTTGCTTTTTTAATTACTGTCTACAGTTCCAAAAACTGTGTTTAATAAATGTATTTTTATTTTATTTTTTGTAACCTCGGTGGCCAGGTAGGCCTCACTAACCCTCGAGTCTAATATCCATGCTCACATGTGGACTGACTGGAGGTGACACTATGGTGGAAAAAGTGCACTGTAATTTTATCCAAACGTCACATCAAATAGTTGGACAACAATCCCATTGAGAAGCATTCACTGTGGCGCTTGCAGAGGTCACTTCCATGTCTGCGCAGTTCATTATTTCTCGACCTTTGACACTGCTTGTGTATGGGCCGAGAATTAAAAAGGCGTATTCTCAAGCACACTGAGAAAAGGCAAGCAGAGCACGGTGCGCGCGTTGAATATTCAATTAGAAGGGGGGAAGAGAGGAGAAGTGAAGCTGCGTGCCAGTCCTTCATCTTACATTACTGATTAGCTGTTAAACAGATTATATACAGCTGAATGGGTTCAAATGTTGCAGCAGAAAAAAGTCGGAGTTCAATGCAACGCCGAGCGGTTTCCTTCCCCTCCACTTCAGCAGGCTGAACACACTTACAGCTCCATAAAGAAACGTGTTGCTGTTCCATTTCTCCACTTAAACCACAATAAAAAACAGAGAGCAAAACGGTTTCCACCCATTAATGCAGGTTGAGTTGTTTGGATGAATCTGTACAAAAATATAAGAGAAAATACCTACAGACTGAGCAAAATTCATATTTAGCTGCCTTGGCAAAAGATACATTCATATGAATTTGAATGTATATACAAACATGTTCTCATTTCTATATTTTCTTAATCACTCATCTAGTTCTTTACAGTATTTTTTGTGTGCAAAAACCGCTGCACGCAAAATCAAAAAAGCCCTCCAAACACCATAAAATAGTAATATAACAAGAGAAAAGTGCAGTGAACTATAAAATGCTTTTTTAAAATGATAATAGCCTCCCCTCTTCCAACAATAACTCAGTATTCAACGTTTACAAGCGAGTTTGGAAGTGTGGAGCAGCAGGTGTTTGTCCTTTAAAAACGAGTAAACAAACACGTTATAAATGTACAAAGTGTTTAAAAGTTTGTAAAGTATTTTGTTAAAGTTTGTAGGTTAACATGTTTGGTTTAATACACACATTTACTAAGCAGGATAAGTTGTAAAAGTAGTTGAATGTGCAGTGCCACAGCAAGCCACGCGGGTCCAAAAGAGCTCTCATTGAGAAGCCACGTGTCCGTTTCCAAAGCCTCTCCAACTTAACCACCTCCTTTGTACGACTAACCCACATCGGCAGCGTCCCTCCACATAAAGGGATTTGCAATTTCAAGATATTTCAGCTTAAATGTTTTTGACAGTTCCCTCGCTTTTACCTCGGCTTGGTTATTTTAACTGTGCCAAATGGGTCACCTTGGGTTGCTGTCTGCGCGCAAAGGGCTTTTGCGCGCATTCAGTCTGAATTTTTTCCAACTTTCCTTGACGGGGAAACCAGCTGCTGGTCGTGAAAAGACGGCTTATTAATTGTCCTTTGTCATGCAGAATTGCTTGATTTCTAAAGAAACGTACAAAGGCTCTTTTTCAGGATTCAAGTATTTTGTTTCGTGCGTATTTTCAAACCATCGAATCAGCTGCAGCGCCGCGCCGTCTACCAGACTCTCAGGTACTGACTGCCTGCTCCCTTTGTCCCCTTTTAATGCTGTTGTAAATCGTGCAGACTGATTTGTTACAAGCTGTTCTTTTAATCTGATAGATAAGAGACATGTCAAAGAAAAGCCGTAAATAAAAAATTAGCCAGAATAAAGACAAGGGCGAGTCTGCTAGATGGGCGCCTGTTGACTCAAGCGGCTCTCCAGCGTCAGGGGAGCCCTCTCCTCAGCTCCGTCAAGGTTACGTCCACAATTCCCTTTTCTTCTTTTTAAAAAGACACCGTAGTCCTTTTTGCTTCAATGAATTGATCGGCACAAAATTAAGAATAAATAAATTGAGCATTTGGAGCACCGAGCGTATAAGCTCCCCCAGGGCGCATACCCCCGGGCTATTGAATGGATAAAGGGCGCTTTGCAGAGGACGTTGTGAGCAAAATGGGGCTCTATGGTGCAATTAACAAAATAGTCTAATCCCATATCTTAACAAATGCAAATATTTTAGTTTTGTTAAAATGGTTAAGTGAACAATTAAATGAAAGTTTACATGTGAAACTTCACATCCAAAAAAGGCACACTGATGCAGATAATGTGCTGTACGCAATTTAAGACTTTTTACTCCCTTTAAAAAAGTATATAAGTATCTTTCCACGGAGGCAAATATAATTTAAAGCCTATTCAACATAATAAATATAATTTTGAGAAGCAGAGCGTCAGTCAGAGAGCAGCTGTACCGGTGCGTAAAATAGCGAACAACACTGGAACTATACGCTGAACTCCTGGTTTTGACTTTTTAGAGATGTTTTAATGATCACATAATATAATTTTAGCTTGAATAAAAATATACATATACACACTATTTTTACAGCACGTTAAACCAGTGTTGCCAAGAAAAGTATTTTGCCCAAAAGACTGGATTTATGTTAAAAGATGCTGCGTATTATTTGTCTTGGCACATTTTTTCATTTTGTGCATTTAATGCTTTGCAATAAAAACAACATTATAAACCAATTAATATTTATGATTTTTTAATTAAAGATAATATTGGCTGAGTTGAAGAGGTTTGTATCGAGTCTAAAACACACCTGGAGCTCATAAAACCAACAATAAACTTGACCACACTGGTGCGTTAACAATAAGAACAATATGGGTCATAGACACCAAACTGTGTCTTTTCCTCATTTATTTTCATGTTAGATCGATATCTTAAAATATGCACACTCCTGATGCACCATTATACACCCACAGTGATTATTAACTCAGTCACACGAGAGGGATCATTTCAACTGGGATGAAACTTGAAAAGAGCTCCAAAGGGCCAGGCAGTGATATCAGGGTTGAGGGTCCCCAAGGGAAAGCACATAAAAGGAGCCCATAACAACGTCTTTATCATCTCAGAGTGATAAAGATTATTGAGCATTTGATTTACTCCCCTAGAGGAGGGGTCATGTAGCCCAATGCACTCCTTCTAGATACATTTTGTTTGTCTTTAGTGTGCAGACAGGGAATCTCGGAAAAAGTACCGTTTTCCTCCCCTAATTTCTGTTTGGTTCTTTAAGCAAAAAATTATGAACCTTGCAAATATTTTTTGCATATTTTTTTTTGTAAATCTGAAACACCAAACCATCCGTACGCAGACCACTTGTACCTCCATGTAAGTAAATATTATACTATAGATTTTTAAAGTTACCTTTGCGTCTCAAATAATTCACTGCTCATGCTGACACATGAAGCGCCACCAAGGAGACTTTAAATGTGTGGAAATGTAATTTATGTTACCATTTCTTACCAAATATTATCCCACAGTGTTGGACAGTATCTGATAGTCTTCTCACAGCATCTTTGAATTTTTTTAAAATCTTTTAATATCCAAACTGCTGCTACAACCCGGGTTTACGCGCACCACTGTGCGCACTCGGTGATGCGCAAAACTCAAAAATATTTAACTCACGCCACAACATAATCTGCCGCTCAGAAATATTTTTATTTAAGTATCAACATTTTTAAATAAATAAATATTTTTCAATTACACTGAAGATATAATTTCAGAGTGATGTGACATTGGGGGGATTTCTCTCCAGCTTTCCATATTTGAAGTCACAGTTCCATCCACATAGAATGAATCTAACCAGTATCGTCACCATGTGTACAAAATACTGTCTCCCCCAAAATACTAATAAACAATGTTGCTATTGTTTTGGGGGGTTTGTCTTTACAAATATGCCTATCATACTCATCGGATTGGCAACAACAAATGGACCGTTTTCAGAAAAAAACTACATACAAAACGTACAACATGTATACAGCTATACAATAATTCAGGGCAATTCCCTGATTAAATATTCTCTTTCTATGTACAGACGACTGAACACAAGTGGAACAGTCTTTTTTGGCTGTATTCAAAATCATGAGGACCAAAATATTTGAGAGAGGAGAGAGTTCAGGGGGAGACGGACAGGTCCACGTCCTCCTTTTCGGATGAGGAGGGAGATATGGGAATGTCATCGTCTTCTTCCTCCGAGCATCTCGCCGTTGACAGGGAAGAGCATTTGCAGTTATGTGATCCAGTCCTTTGGCCGCTGCTCTTGCCCTCCTTTTTGTGCTTCACTCTGCGGTTCTGGAACCAGATTTTCACCTGTTTCTCGGACAAGTTCAGGTATGTGGCGATCTCGATGCGCCTCAGTCTGGAGAGGTACATGTTGGAGGTGAACTCGCGCTCCAGCTCCAAAAGTTGTGTGCTGGTGAAGGCCGTGCGCATGCGCTTGCTGCTCTGAAGTTTGCTGTTGCTGTTTTCTGTGAAAATAGAGGGAGATTGTCAGCCACTGTGATTTAATAAAAACACATGAAATGCAGCTTCGTGCACAGTATTAGACGTGAAATGAGCCTCTACTTACCGATGGAGATGCAGTGGAACTGTCGCGGGTCCGGGACTGAGTACGCAGCTTGGTAAATCCCCGGTGCGTGGCTGAGGTTGGATGAAGAGTGTTGCCTGGACAGAGCTGAGTGACAGTACTGTGAGCTGAAGGGAGAAAAAGACGCCTTGAGGAGCGGCAGTGCTGGTGGAGACGGGTGGAGCTGGGACGCGGTCATGCACAGCGGGCAGAAGCACAGCAGCCCGGCTTTCCTGGAGTGGCAGGAGCCCGGCAGCCCGTGCGGGTGGTGCGGCGAGTGCACGGCGTACGGGAACAACGGTGGGTTGTTCTCGTTCCCCTTGTCGTTTGCCTCCCTTAAAATCAAGGAATCCACGAGAAAAGACCTCGGCATGTTTGCAAACTTGCACTGCAGTGTGGTTGAAGTTGAAAAGCCTGCGCGTGGTTTGTGTCAGCGTGCTCTCCTCGGGACGGTGGACAGCGAAGTGGTGCTGAACGCGCAGTGGAGCTCCTTAAATAGCCGCCGTGGACTCGGTTCGGCCATGTGACGGTTACGCTGTAAGCGGCCAAGAGCTCTCAATAGGGTTTTGTGCCTTTCTCTCGGCATTCCCACTGCACGCTTCCCCATTATTTCACTTGTTAACTAAATGAACTGCATAATGTAGTCTATTCTTGTCAGCCCCACCCACGCCGCAAGAGGCGGCACTGCCCATTCTCCCTTTTATCATCACTCTCATTTTATCATGGAGCACAGCTTAAATTCGCGAGAGAAAACGCTCCTGTCACATTTGGAAAGCCAGTGTATGTATTCAAGTTTTGTCTTAGACATTAAGCAGCCTATTAGGTATGTAAATAGTTATAATTGGGTCTGAATAACCAGGAGAAACTTTCAGAAATATTTACGCACATGCATAACTTTTTAATAACAGGTAAATGATGAATTATTTCCCACCATTTATTTAAGATTGAATGTTTATTATGCCTAATGAGATTATGAGACACTATCATGTGCATGTGTTTTTTTTTTTTTTTTTAATAAATATTAATTTTTGTACATGTATGCATTTGTGTGACTTGTGTGGCTACTTTACTGACAGTTGAGCGCAACACAAACGCAACAGCTGAATGTAAAGTTTATGCATATCCATTTTAAGGTTAATGTGTCATTTCTGGGCACAAAAAAAGGGACAAGTCATCGCCTGGAGGCAGCGCTGTTAAAGAGCAGTGATTAATTCCTTTGCTCGGGCCCCTGCCGAGTCGGGGGAAAGAATATGTAAAAATAACCAGGTTTTCACTCTGCGGCCCTTATTGAATGTCATTGTGGAGGGTTTTCAATGAGAGAGAAAGAGAGTCGAATTAAAGTGTGTGACAGCGGCGGATAGACGCAACAAAGGCGACTCTGTCATAGAGGAGCCCAGTGCGCGGCGCGTGAAGCCCCCGCCTCGCGCTCTGATTCAATTAAGTAATAGGAAAACATTTTCTTTCACTTTAAGGCTCTCTGAACAAGACCTTCAAAGGGACGGGACCCGTAATGTGTGAGTAAATAGTGGAATGTGGTTTCTCTTTCTCTCAGTTCTTAAATAGAGAAAATAGTCTGTGTGTGTCTTTAAATTAAGGATAGATATGACATATTTGAGTATTATTTTTAATGGGGCAATAATGAGCTGAATACAAGTTCTATCGAGACCCCTTTTTGCTTTATTATAATGGTATTGTAGCATATTTGCAAATTTAATGACTCAGATATTGTGGTCTGTTTTGGGCATATTACCTATGAACTGTCTGCTCCCCAGCTCCAAAACATCCCCACATGAGGGTGTGATGCTATCTGTTTTCTCCTCATTAAACAGGCCTAATGTGCTCAGCTTCACACCGCTAATCTTCCATAAAGGCTGGTCCTGTAATTAGGCCTGCGCCATTAAAGTAGGTACAAATTAGCAGCAGTTAAACCCTTTAACGAGACTAAATATCTGTCCGAATGACTGCCATTTTCTTTTTTTTCTATGCTTTCATTTACTGCCAGGAATTACCCATTAACTAGTCTGTCAATCTTGTTGCACTCTGTGAAACCTGTAAATACAAATCTATCGCTTTTATTCCGACTCCTAATGAAGTAATTATATGTTTTCATCGTACCTTAAAAGCTCTTTTATTCTCACAAAGAGTGTGCCATATTGTGCGCAAAAATACAAAATTAAATAGTATGTTTTTCTGCCCAAGCTCGAGTCTGAAATCATGCTTATTCCAGCAGCATGGCGCTGGCAGCTTGATGTATTGCTTAACATAAAGATGTTATCAAAGGCCCTAATTTTCAAATTATGTACAGCAGTCACCCCGTGGATAGGAATAGAGGTTTCATGGGTCGTCACGCAGGGAGGCTCATCCTAATTTGCAATCCCAACTGGAGACTGACAAATAGTTTTGACCTCCCTCTGGAGGCGCGGGCCAGAAGTGCAAAGAATCTCATTCTCCATAATCACTTGTTACTGAGATAAATAATCGAGGGAAATAGCCCACTCACATTATAACAACTCTATTACCTTTTTTTGCACCAGTCCCATGCTAAAAAAATATACATTTATAGCCACTTATGATAAGACTCATGCATCATCACATTTATATCTGTGCTTTTTCCCTACAAACCAGTAACTAGCATACAGCTGTGGGTTGGTAAAGCTTCTTATGTTTGACAGGGGTGAAAGCAATGCCCCTGAAATAGTAAATTATTTATAAGATATTAAGTTGGAACAATTGCCATCACTCAAGTTCATCCCTGATGATAACGCTGACCAGTGCCTGCTGTGCCGTTGGAGAAGCACATTTTCAGGGGCTTTTATGCAATTATACCCAAAGATCTCGTGCCTGATGACATAAAGAGAGCAGTCTGTTTATGGAGATGTAGTCAATATCTCCTTTTCTTTTTGGTATGAATAATTCATAGTTTAAGACACTATCCCCCCTCACTTAATATGTACACACACTTAAACACCCACACATCTCTAATACAAATGATGGTTTTAGCTGACAGTGTAACAGGATTTAAGGTCCCAGTGGGGTTTGGCCCAGCCGCGGATGGGCGCTGTGACTGTCGACGTGACACAGAGGGCCGGCTGCCCCTGCTAATCTCCCCCTGAGGCAACATCACAGACTGCGGATCCTGCTGCACCTCTATGGGCGCACAAAGGCCTGATTATCATTCATATGCTCACCAGAAACACCAGTCCAATAGATAACAGATGACACATAAGTACCAGCTGAATGGTGCAATATGTTGAGGCTGCTGGAGTCTATAGGGACTAATGAATCCTTAAGAGAGAGGGAGGCTGACAAAGAGCTGCAGTCAGTTGAGGTACCACAATGTGACAGATATAAGGCTCCACAGGTGAACATGGACTTGAGTGAACCAGGGAGGGAATTAAATGCTAAACATGTATTAGTCTCAGTGGTAAATATAAGGAGTTAAAGAACCTCTTGTGGTGTTTTATCATGCTGAACAGTATCTGATCGTATCTAGACAGAGAAAACCTTTCAAGGATTATCTGGAGATATTTAAGTGACTATTTCAAGATGATAATTAATAAAAAACTGCTTGGCCTCATAACAGACCAAAAAGCACAGGCGATATTTGTTGCAAACAAATTAAATGAAAGTAAATTGTTTTAAGATGTTCAGCTTTTTTAAAATGTGTATTATATATTTTGTGTCATGAAATGTGTACTTTTTATATTCAAAAAGGTTTCATGTTTTTCTTCTGTAGTGCTAAATTGTAACACAAACCAGCCTAAATGTAAGCCTGTAGTGGGTTTTGTTACTATTCTTTACTTTGACAAACTACAACACTTGAAAGCACAAAACATCATGATTTTAGCTTTATGAACTTTCTCAAGATCCCAGTTTCACTGCCAGAACAAACACTCATTTTTCAGTGTCTGTTATTGTTCCAACAGCAGCTAATATTTCTGGGCTTCTGATTCAAGACATGTCCATGTATTTCATCAATACTTTGTGTAGACGTTTTAGGGGCACACTGTAAAAAAAAGAAAGAAAGAAATAGAACCAGAAATGTACTGTATTATTTTACAGGGTTTTCCTTCTTTTTTTCTACATTAAGGGCAAATGCAAACAAATTAACAAATACAAATATTGACAATACAATGGACGTTAAATTCTGTATATCAATATAATGAGACATTATAGATTTTTTAAATTAAATTGCTTAATGGTCTTGAATGTTAAATAACAGTAAATTATATGTAAAAAAAAATACACATCATGTTGCTGAATGTAGAATTAAGGCAACTTTCTTTTTTCTTACAGCAAAACTTTAAATTTAATGTAAAGAAAAAAGTTTGAAGGTATCTTTAAAAAAAATAAAATGGAAAAAGTCTGGCAGCAAAAGTCATATTAAAGTAATAAAAAAAAGACATTTTCTCTAAAATAACTTACGGTTGTAATTTGATGGTAAGTGTTTGGCAACTTTGGCTGCTTTTTACCATTTTCTTCTACTATAATCTTCGTTTTTTGTATGTGGTTATGTACGTATTTGGAACACCATTAATAAAAGAACGCAGAGACACCAAATGCCCCATTGAATCATCACTTTCACTGTTATCATTACCAGTTTGATATCACAAGTCAATATTTAGCTTTTCTCACTCGCTTTGACTCATTTTCTTTAATTGTACCAGCTGTTTCATGGGAAATAACAACTGTATTGCATGTCTGCAAAACATAGTAACCCAAAACATTTCATTCAGGCTTTAATTCTGTTTAAAGTTTTTTTCTCAATTGTGCAATTGTACAGGTCAAAATGTTAAGATGTTTTTTCACCATTGCAGTCAAACATTGGATATATCTTTTCGTATACAGATCAGTTTTTTGAATGATAGTTTTCTCTGGCGAATGCTATTATGTATTCTTTGGAGATTTTTAGGTTTCAACAGTTGGGAAAAGTTTACAGGGAAAAGTCAATACTGTAAAAAACTGTAAAAGGATATGTACATTGTATGGATGTAGTAAATGTATAAGTGTAGCAACGTTTTACCTGTACTGTAAGCGGAAAATCCATCTTTAAGCTTTCATGTAGGAGAGAATGGGGCTGGCTGCCACATTCATCAGATCTCGCTCCTATACAAAGAAAGTGAAAGTGAAATTTAGATGTTAGATGTCACCTAAAGGGTAATTTCAGGAGTTTTACTGCATTTAAACCAAGAACAATGTTAAAAACCAGCCAAGCTTGATCAGCTGCATTGTCGCAAAGTGTTGCTCAAACGCTGGTTGGCACAGTTATGTCGTCATGGGCTTGTGTGTGTCTGTGAACATGGATGACCATTGAGAGCATCACATTTCACTGTGGATTCCAATAGAGACAGAGTGCCATGCGCATTATTTTAGCACTCTGTGTCTACCAGGAAGGACACACTGGCTGTTAGGAAGCTAATGTGTTAGCAAGCTAAATCACTTTTTACTGCAGACCTTTCTGAATTATCCACATTCTACTACAAAATGAGCTACATAATGTCAAATGCTTTAGCTTAACTTACAGAAATGTAGTCAGTCTGAAACTGACTTTGGACACATGACTTATTGACTAAATGCACTGCATATGTTAGTTAATGTTAAATTTACAGAATTTCAGGATCGCACAGTTTTCCACCTTTAAAACAGCTGATCTCTCATGTCTGTATTAACTTTTACACTTTTAGGGTATAACATTTTTTGTTGCTATCATAGCCGTTTCATTTGGCACTGCTTTTTTTCAACTGTAGAACTCAACCAAAACAAAAACTAGCTACTGGATTCTAAACCGCTGATCTGCAGTAAGCATGTAAGTGCACAAATGCGTAGGAACATGGAAGTTCTGTGGTTGAGAAAAAAGTAGTGCCAAATGAAACTGCTGTGGATAGCAACAAAAATGGTTGGACATATTCTTAATATAGCATACACAAAAAACGGGTACAATTTTTTTTTTTCAGAATGTGCCCTTGTTTAAGTGGTTAAGATAAGTCTTGGTGCAGTCTCCGTCTGCAGCTATACATTAATTTGTTTCCTGCATGGAGTGTGCGTCTAGTTCTCCAAAACTGGGAATGCACAGAGTAGACCATCATCTACTGCAGGTAATACATTGACTGTAGGTAAATAGCCTACCTCATACAAACCCACTTCAAAAAATCTGAACTATCCCTTTAAAATGGAACAACCAACCCTGTGATGGGTTGTCACAAGTGAACCAGAAGTATATGACAGTCAAAATCTTTTGAACGTAACCTATTGGGGATACAGTTTTTGAGGGATTTAAATGAAAGTAAGAAAGTGTGACAATCAACTCTGTTCTCCCCTAAAGTGATATACATGGAGCATAACATAACAAACATAGATATGCATGTAATTTCTGACAGAGTTTGATAACTTAATGGATCATTTTGCATGTGATGGTTTTAATGATCAAAGAATAATTAGTTTTGAAGATAATGACTCCTCATTTTTTATCAGAGATGCTTGAATGAAAAAGAATTTCAAACCTGTTGTAAACAACAAACCAGTTCAGAGAATTCAACATATTGTTCTCATTCAAGAATTGAGTCAAAGCAAATGAGAAAAACTGGAAAATACTACAAAATACAAGCATTAGATTTCATTAGAAACACTATGCCTCAGTTTTTGTGTTTATATATGCACTTTTCATTTAATTTGTAGGATTAATTATGCTACTATTGTTAAGTTACATTTGATATGCACACTGAAAAGCAAGAGGCCACGCTGCACACTGAAACATCTCCGCGTGTGTGAATATGACAAATGACGCATCATACGTCATGCTGACACGACTGAGCTGCGGTTCATTGAGGCGCTTCGTAAAAATCTCCTAGCAACCTCCGTCATGGAGGTCCATTAGAGAGTTGAACTCAAAGTCCCACAGTGTAAAAAGGATTATCGGAGTAATTACAAAAAGTCACATCTACAGTCAGCAGTAGTGGAAAATTCACCTTTAACAAAATGAAAAGATAAACATTATGGATCCCTACTAACAAAAGGTCTTACAAAAGGTTTTAACCTATATACTATTACTATTAACTATACAATTTTACTATTATATTATGTTGTAAAAACATATTTTAAAAAACCTATTATATTATATTGTAATGTTATACTTATACATAACGTTATCATCACACTAAACAGCACACTTTCTACTTTATATATATATATATATATATATATATATATATATGAATGCTGCACAGCAAATATGTTAAAGTAGAAAGTGTGCTGTCTAGTGTGATGATAACGTTATGTATAAGTATAACATTACAATATAATATAATAGGTTTTTTTAATATATATATATACACATATATACGTGTGTGTGTGTGTGTGTGTGTGTGTGTGTGTGTTCTGTATACTTTCTATATTAAATATCTGTTTTTTATACCCTTTACACCATACTGTGTACATCCTCATATATTTATTTATTGTTCATATTACAGACCCTGACTCCAACACCTGCACCATCTGATCATGTTGTAGTGTCTGTTTAGATCACCACCACTATCATAGCATTTATATAAATCTTGATCTGTATTTATTCACACCTTTTGCTTCCGTTATTGCTGCTGTGACAAGTGAATTTTCCCATTGTGGGATCAATAAAATGTAAGCTAATAAATCTATAATATATAACAAAAACAATCTATTTTTCTCTACTGAGCAATATCTATGAAATACAAATAAACCTCCAACAGTAGCCATGTAAGTTTAAAATAATGTGTGCATATGTCTTATTTTTTATATAATATTCAAATTTACTTTTATATCTCTGAAACTCCTGTCTGTATCTTAAACTGCTGTGATGACTGAATTTCCCAACTGGGGGATAAAGACAGTAGATAGGCTCACAGAAAACATACAGCACAAATACAAAATCACATTATACCATTATTCCTAATTATGAGAAATGACTAACAAGAAAATAATTAAAAAGAAAGCATCGATGTGACTGAAATATTAAAATTATTTTCCCCCTGATGGTAAATCTGGTTGCTAAATGTATGCCTCAGTCTGCTGCGTCGAGCCTCTCTGACGTGTTTGAGTCCAGGTCAAGTGCTGCTGTGAGGTGCGTCCTCAGAGCGCTGGCTGCCTCTACACGGCTGGCCACCTAAAGCCTCACTAAGGCTGACAACTGATAATCAGAGAAAAACAGATATCTGACAAAAAGCTTGTTTGGTGCTGGTTGTTAACTAAAAACCCACGAGTTGTGTTTTGGTTTCTTCTTTTGTTCAACATAAATTGCCATGAGTCAATCCTCTTGAGTCCATCTATTGATCAATGAGCTATGTTTTATTTACAGTAACATACGTAACAACTTTATCCATATATAGACAAGTGGAGGAAACCAATTAAAGTATGACTATGTGCAAATTATTCCTATTTTTTAGAGATTTATAGACTTTAAAATGCATAAAAACTGTACATGTAAATAGACAAAATTATCAGGTTTTTTTTTTTACAACAATATTTTGTACAACCTAGAGCTGTTTTAGAATAATACTTGGAGTGATAAGGACATTTTTATCAGTGCTTTTGTCATGTTTTTTGTCTTGGCAGCTGTGCACTTTGACAAAATGAATAGTCAGACTTATAACAGAGTTTGTACTGAATAAAGTATATCATGCATGCAACATTAGGACAGTTTCGAAGCTTAAAAGCTGCAAAAATAAATGCATAGAAAGTCTGCAAATTCAAGCCCTTGTCCAGTGACTGCAGAAACTGATGGACTGATGAACGTCCAGATCACAGCAAAATGAAAAAAATAGAGGAAATACAGGCGGGTGTAGACACCAAAAACTGAACTTTGTCAACAGCTGGAAAACATGTATGGTCATATGAATAGTAAATTCAATTTGCAATTAAGCCTACAAGACCGAGACAGTAATGTGCTTGACCTTTAGGCAAACAGCAGTGTTTCTATTGTAGAGGAAATTCAAGCTATTTTTTTTTTATTTTGCAAAAAAGAAAAGCAAACTAAGGCCAGTTTCCATCGACTGTAAACTTGTCTACATCTCAGTTTTGTCAGAAATTGGCGCCATCTGCAATGCATGACTGTAATCAGCCAGTAAACACAGTAGAAGAAATCAAGGCTTCAAACCTCGACTATCTAACCTAAGAGGTCTTCAGGAGTTTAGTTCAATTTGGCAAGTTTTAATTGTTCTGTCAAGTCAGGGATGAAGATAAATTATATATATTCCCAGAAGACAGCAACAGCAGAATCAGCTGTTCAGTCATGTGAGTTGGTGTTATGGCAGAATTTATTCTGCAAAGGAGTCCCATTTTTGTAATTAATTGTAATTATTTTTTTTCTGATTCTTTTCAGCTTTTTCAATGTGAGCCTTAAAAATACGTATAAAAATGAGTAAAATGAAACATGCCAATAAATTTAGTAAAATGACTGTGATAATGTTTTTTCAAATACTGAAAATAGTTTTATGATAAATCTATATATATATATATATATATATATATATATATATATATATATATATATATATATATATATTGCAAACCACTTATCCATTTGGGAACTTTTTCTACAAGAAAATATTTGTCATTACCCTTATTACCTTTGTTGCTGTAAATCTTAATTAGTATAAAGCTAGAAATCACTGGTATGTTGTTTTTAGCATTTGGAAGTCGCTTGAATTGATCTTACATTTAAATGTTAGCAGAAAACACATGCTGTGTGCCTTGGCCTGTTTTTGACAAGAATAAATGGGAAATAGATGCAAAGCTGACAGTCTGGCCCCTCTAATGAGCCCATTTACATCTAAATGTGATGATTTTATGGGAACTAAAATGGTCAAGTGTGTCTTCCATGAACGTTTTTCAACTTCAAAATAATACAAACAGTACAAAGCAATACTGTTTGCCATCCAGTGTCCATCATATTAATACACACAGTGTTTGTTGTTTGTTGAATTCTCCAACTGTGTATTTCACATGCAAGTCTCATCAATCCTCATGAATGGAAAATAGTTAGAAATTGGGTTTTTGCTTGAAAAAATTGTAAGAAAAACTAAACGGAGCCATTAGAGGTCTAAATATCTTTGGATGATTTCAAATTCCCTTTTGATGTAAATCCATTGGTTCTGCTATAGATATGTCTCAAACTTCCCCTTTGACCCTATTCATATAAAAGCCTTGAAATTCTCTTCAAAAGGGTTTGTTACCCTGCGAAGGTCAGTAGGCTATTACGTATGGCTGACTCACATTTTTCCAAATCAGCAGACTTTTGGCCTAGAAATAACAGGTCAAACCAATGAATTTAATGAACTCTCCCAGACACAATGAATGCCTCTTGCCATTTGAACCCCAATAAAGGGATATGGGCAGGTCAGCCAGCCCTTTCAAGGGGTTTGTACACAAATGTGACAGAATGCAGTTGCTTCAGTGTCTGCGCTGACAAGTTGTTCAAAGTGCTGGGGATGTCAGTGATAGTGCCTTCATCCACACTGCCCCCTTTGTTCCCCATTTTGTGTCTGTTGCTCTTTCATCGACAGTCCCACACGTACAAAAGCGAAAGAATGCAAAGCGTCTTTTGCGATGTTCCATTTGCCTCATTTCTCTCCATCGAATGTTCTGCTGTAGGCTAACATGCAGGAGACTTTATTGTAGGGAAAACAAAGCCGAATTACGGCGAAGAACAACTTCTGATGGTGACTCGCTACTCCTCCCTCCTTTTCACTGCTTTACTTTTCTGATCCTCCCCTCTTTCCCTCCCCTCATTCACTTTCTCCTTCATTCATTGTCACTTCTTTCTCTCTAGAGTTTTCATTTTCGATTCTCTGATGTTTCCAGTAGGTTTGATTTGAGAACGAGCGGATGAGGGGACAGACAAATCGAAGGAAAAACAGCTAAAATTCAGATTATTTCCACTTCTATCTTAAAGTTTTGGAAAAGTATCAGCATCAAGTGTCTCTCACGCCGCTGCCAAGTTGTTTTGTGCGTGGTCGAGAAAAAACATATGGTATTTGTGTGTTCACTTAATTGAATCAATTGGAGGGCCATGGGAAACCACCAAGGGGGGTAAGGGTTAGGGAGGAGGGAGGTCAGAGAGTTAGAGCAGGAGGGAAGGGGGGTGGACCACTCCAAAAACTACTCATGTAACCATTACTTACTAATTTTCAGCTCAGCAGTTCATTATTGCCTCTTTCTCAGTGTGATTCTCTAAACAACAGGATGAGGATGAGCTTCAGGAAAGAGTCTTAAAGGAAGCCAACTCTTTAGACCACTGACTCCTTTAACTTTATGGTTTTCTCATTAATGACCTCCTGTGGTTTGGCCCATTTCCTCCCCATTCAGCTCACATTAGCCTCCCTTCGGAGGTTGCTATTGTTTTCGGATTGTTTTCATTTTTTAGTGACAAAAGTGTTTGAATGTCAACACAAATTTTCAGAACTTTTTGACTTTTTAAAGCTAAACTAAACTGATATTGTTTCCAGCTTTCAGGCACCTGGTGTGGAGAAATGTGAGGATACATTTTGTCCAGGAAAAAAAAAAAATTAGCTTTAACATGGAGATATTTTTTCTACATATCAGACTGTACCCACTCTTTTAAGTCTGTTTCCTGGGTGAGAGCAACACTTTCAGGGCAATGAATGAGAAATGAAGGGGCATTTGCATAAGTAAGAGCCGACCCCCTGTATGATTTTCATAACCCAATATCCCCTTTTCTTCTCAAATTTCTATTGCAGGCATTGTGATTTGGAGTCAGCTTTTGTTTGATTTTTTTCCCCACACTTTGTGGTTGTTGCATTTCACTTCTCTCCCCCCCCTCCCTCATCCTAATGACCTCTGTGACGGCTTTTTACTCCGTCTCACACACTGCTTTTGACTAAACGGGGGAATATATGGCTCGGTCTCAAATTTCTCTCAAGAGTTATGACGTAAGCAGTGTGAAAAAGAGGTTTAGGCTAATTCAATGTCTATATATGACCCATATATGTGAGAGCCGGTGTGATGACGGGTCACTGCCCATCTCAGGGTCCCCCAGTTTTCTGCAGATGCGCTCTATTCAGGAGGCGACACGCGGCGGGACGCTGCTGGGAGGTAGTTACTATTTCTCCATTACCATAGAAACTAACACACTGGCTTTCAGCTGGACTAGGCCAGGGGTCCACTGACACCAACTTTCACACTACTCTAAGTCCTGACAAAACCCCAAATGGATCTCAGCACTCTGAATAATACCCATTTGTACACAGTTCAATGACAGAATGAGCTGCCAGCAAAATGCTATGACACCAAAAAATAAAGAGGCCTCCTTTTAGGAAACTTTTTATAATAAACACAATGATGATGGAAAACACTCGAGTGAAGCAGTCAAGTAAACTACACCAGTTTAAATATTGTGATAGGAAATACAAGCAACAGGTTAATACTATCTAGAGTCATGTTTATCTGGTCCAAAAGCAGTGTAGTGTTGTCAATTTAAGCTGTGTCTCTCGTTTGTTTGACAAATGTGTTGGTGAAATGTCAGAAAATGTACAATTTAGTCCAACCTTAAGAAATAGATGATTTGACATTTTGGGAAATACACAATTGCTTTCTCGTTGAGGATTACATGAGGAGACTGATGACATTCACAGCATGAATCTGCAGCCAGCAGCCAGTTAGCTTAGCATAGTATAGTATAAAGACAAGAAACAAGCCAGAGCTAGTCTTGCTCTGTCCAAAGGTACTAAAAGCTCATACTGTCAATTACATTTTTACAAAAAATTAAGTGTAAAATCGAAAAGTTGTTGTTGTTTTATGGAGGGTTATGCCAGAATAACACTTCCAGTCTCTGTGCTAAGCGAGCTGTGGGCAATAGCTCTTTTATTGACCGTAAAAAAAATATCTAGATTAAAGGTTTACTTCACGCTTTAAGTGACCGTTTGTTTATCAGTTACTCACTCTGTGTTATCTTGAATTCTTGAAGTAAACTTGATTAAGCTTTGAGTAAAGTCTTGATGAATTTAAGTAAACTAGAAACGCATTTGACGACACCAAAACTCTATCGAAACTGCCACAAACTCGCACAAATTATGCTGTTTAATAAGTCTTGTTCATCCAGTCGTATGCTCATTACTTTCCAAACATGCATTTTTGCTGTAATCTTAAATCTATTTTATTTATTTACAACACTTCCGCCTAAACTGTCTGGAGCCCGTACGAGTAGCACGCCTGTTTTAAATAGTAAGAGTTTATCGAATATGCACGTTTTGAGGAAGTTTAGCCTACGACTAAATAAGTGAGATTTGGATTATGAGTTGTGTTAGAGTTTGTAACAGATATTCTGATAACATATAGTTTTGCTGTTGATAAATGCAGCCCTCATTTACTTAGTTAATCAAGAATTTAGTCTGTATTCCAATTTTCTGTTTTCTTCAAGAATTTAAGCTATATAAATGGTGATTATTTCCACAATGCTTATATTGTCAATAGTTGAAAAAAAGTATTGTTGTAGTCAGTTTAATTTCCTTCTCTGCAGATCTGAGCCCTTGTTTACATCTTTGCTTTCTACATGTGCAAAGTTGTGTTGTTGTGCAAAACAACAACGTGAGTTTAATATCTTTTCTTAATGTATTTTGAATGCATGGTATGGTACGGATAATAATATGGAACTTAGGGAGGAACAAGTCCACTGAAAAACTTACACTTTTACACTGATGGGGAGTGGATCGGTCAAGTAGAAACTATACTTTTTTTGATGTCAAAGACATGATAAAACAGTGTCTTTCCTTGTTAACATCCTATCTGCTCTCCTGTTGGTAAATTAGTTTCTGCAGCTGCACAACTCTACGGTTTTAATGTCAGAAACGTTAATTTTCTTGTCCATCCTCAATGTATGATGTATATATTACATGGTATGGGTAATAATTGGGCATTGTGGAAGGTACAAGGTCAGAGTTCACAATTGATCCTCTCACCCCTGGCAGGTGCAGCTCACAGGAGTGAGAGGAGGCGGCCCCTCATCTCTCCCACCTCTTCACGCTGCTCAGCGAGAGAAAGGGAGGAGTGTAAATGAGTGCACTCCAGAAAGCCATCACCTGCTCCCTCCACCCTAAAATCCCCACTAACTCTGCCAGACAGAGATATCCTACAAGCCCAGCTCAAATTTCTCCAACTCCGGTTAATGAGAGAGAGACTGACAGAGAGAGAGGGAAAGAAAGAAAGGGAGGGAGAAAGAGAAGAGGGAATTAAGAATTTTAACTATTAGCATCCATGCCGTGATTTTGTTTTTTC
Source organism: Centropristis striata (assembly GCF_030273125.1). Lineage (NCBI taxonomy): Eukaryota > Metazoa > Chordata > Actinopteri > Perciformes > Serranidae > Centropristis > Centropristis striata. The sequence goes on along the minus strand of NC_081531.1, from coordinate 32,053,328 downwards.
GCCTGTTTTGTTGTTTTTGAGTATGAACGCATTCATCTGCAGCAAAATGTACATTTGTCATGCCTATAGAGGGAACTGAATTGGGCTGGAATGGGTATTGAGTTTGTGCGCACAGAGAGCCCAAGGGTGAGGTTGTGTATTGATGGGTACCCCTCCCAGCTTCTCCCAGATTCCCCCTCCATTGTGACTTTGAGTGAATGTATCCTCTTGCTAAGGGCACTGGAATGTGTCTTCTCAACTCGTGTGATGGATGGGGCCTTGTTTTGCACTCCTCCGCCCCTCCCTCTGAATCCCTCTTTCTCTCCCTCAGCCTTTGACTCTTTCATCACATCCTTTTATTCGGCACCAATAAAAGTCAGTGATTCTTCATCAGCCGTTGTGCAGATCTGAGGGCCGCTGTTATTTTTCATCAGGAGTGTGTCACACATCACCATTCAGCCCCACCGTCACACAAATTCAGACACTGGCACAGAGGCAGAAGCAGGTGGAGATACACCATCAATGAATTAGTCAAATGAGACACTGGGCATATCCTTTAAATTTAATTTAAATACTTCGTTAATGTTGCTCAGTGGGTCTCTATTGCCGTTTATGCACAGGGGTGATATACTGTTTTATCCTGAATGAGATATAAAATGAGTTGTAAAGAAAATACAACTAGTATAATACTACTACTGCTACTACTACTATAACTAATAATAATACTAATAATAGTAATAACAATAATATTAATAAAATTAAAAGAGTAAAAACATAGACAGATGCAAAAGCACATGCTCATTGCTCTGTACCCCATTTTTAGCAAAACATTTGTCTCACGTTTTTGTAATTATCAGGTTATTAAAGAGATTTTTAAAAATACTTAAAAAGATCACATATCTCCTTAAAGATATACATACATATATATACAATTCCTTCATTTATATAAGCCTTATTATATCATATATTTGTAAAAATAGTTTGTTTGTTTGTATATTGTTTTCTATTTATGCTGCTGTTTTTCTGACTCAAAGTACTTGTTTCCTAAATCTCTACTTACATATATTTATTTCTTTGGCACCAACACACCACAACAAATTAAATTTATGTGAAAACCTGCTTGGCATTAACAATGATTCTGATTTCATGTTTTCTGAGACCATCCTAAAGTCTTGACTCTCATTTAGGGCTGACTTACGATAAGCCTCAAATTTCTTTTCGTAATATGAAAAAGGATGTTTTTATAGAGATGTCATTTATACAAATCACATAGAGGAAAATCACCCACAGAATAATTAAACAGTAAACCAATTAACTCCCAATATGTGTAAAAATACCGTTCACCCAGTTGGCACTGACCATCACAACATTACCTCATTACCTGTTTACTGTCGGCTCTCAAATAAAGGCAAAAACATACGCAATACATAACACTACTGCCGCTTGCTCAGAATCATACACTTGGACAACAAGTATAGTGTAGAACAACATAGTTATTCTAACCAACGATGTCTGTTACTAAGGTTTGACTAAGATCTTTTAACATTATGATTCTGCTGAAAATCTATAAATTACAACACTGATTTATCTCCAGCTCTTCACTCATGTTGCTCCAGTACTTTCCATTTTAACACCCTGCTGACTGAGGATTTGCTTCTTTTTTTAAATTTATGCTTCTCCTTGAGCAGAAGTTAAAAAAAGAAAAACGAGAAACCACTTGTTCAGCTCTAGCAGTTAAACATCTTAAACATTAAAACTCCTGTATGTATGTAAAACAACCACTTTGCATGTCATAACAGAGCCTTTATTGGGGACTACCAGGTCTATCAATCAGTGTGCACATCTTTTTTTTTTTTTTACTTTTTAACAATACATCTGAATCAACGCATGACTTGGACGAATAATTACCTGCAGCAAACACAGTCACTTTAGACAGTTCTTTAATAACTTTAAAACCTTCTACTTCACATTGCACATACTGTAAAGAAGTATCACAGATATGATATGTATGCATATTTATTTACAGCCTTTAACCCTAAAGTTGAACAACTCTATCCAATATACTTTCATACATCACGGTGCATTTTGTCCACTATGTATTTCGTATTTCCATTATTTCCCTCTTTGCAGCATAACATCCCAAGATACCTCGCACTCAGACATCATTTCCAGTCAGTGGCCTTGTGGAACGCGAGAGTGTCTCTATTTAAAAAGTATTATTCAACAGAGTGTTACATAAGAAGCTCCAAACAGGAGTCAGGCCTCGCAAATGAATCATCAGCTCAGTCATCATGTCAAACAACGATCCTCTGCCACTTACAGCACTTTATGACATTTTACACAATCTAAAAAGACTCATACACACCTAAATACAGACAGAAGTATCACTTAGATGAATATTAACACATTTTACCCTCAGCTTTATGTGTGGACATGCAGTCATGTCAATACAGATAGCCGTAATTGTAAGCAACCCATTGCAGTTATTGTAAAGGAAAACAGATCGGATGGTACTTGACGACGCATTTAACTGCTTCAAAAACATAAAAAATAATTTAGAGTGAGAAATGTAGTGTCAAAATAGAAGAGACCACGGACAAATAAATCCTGTTACTGAACTTAAAATACTGTTTTGCAGATAATATGCTGATTTTAGAATCACTTCCTTACTTGGAACAACATATTGGCATTGTTGGATTTACTGAATCAAGATTCTTAATTGCAGGAAACAATCTTTTGGGGATTTTCTTACAGATATTGAAATGTAATGTATCCAGTTAAATAATAGACAGATTTGCAGACACTTTTTTCTTGTGTCTCCTTCTTAAAATAAAACAATAATCTGCCTCCAAAGACAGTTTTACTGTTCTGATTTCTGTAAAGCTTTTGGACCGTGAAGCGCTGCATTCAGCCAGCTTGGCTTTGAGAGGAACATCACTCCATACTGCGATCTACTTTCATCTCAGTGAGATCAGCCAGCACCACTCCAGCAGATGCAATGACAAGTATTAAACATTGACGACCAGTTTATTAGGCCTGAATCATCTTTGTACTTATTTTTAATCAATTAGTATTGAAATGTGTATCTAATATTGTGCCCACCATCTTTTACCAACAGGGACAGAATATTAATAAAATATATTTGATGCAATACCATACAATATAATAAAGATATCAAACTCAGATGAGCTAGAAAAAAAAGACTCCCAATCTGCCATTTAAAGCTAAATTGAATGAATGGCAGTGGCTTTTCTCAACTCTGCAATATGCTTCATCAGATTAATTCAATAATAACAGAGAAACTGTAAGGTCGTTGGTGAGAGATGATACACAGTGCATCATTTAAAGCATCTTATTATTTTAAATACACTGAAAAAACAAATATTGTAGAATTTACTTTAAAAATCATTACAATTTTCACAAGTACTTTTTAAGTACATTTTTCTGCTTAAATATCTAGTAAATGTAACTTATTTTTCAAGTAAAATGAACTTACCACTAAACTATAAAGATATTAAGTCAATTCTACATAAAATTATGTTATATTTATTTTAATTAATTAAGTAAAGTCTATTTATTTTTTTCCAAAGGCAGATGGGTATCGCAGCTAGGGTCATGCAGTCATTGCTGATAAAATACAATACATATCAATAATGCATCTTCTTGCTTCTGTGATACGTTTGAAAATAGTATTTCCAGCAATTTCATTTTGTCTACTTCTGAATATTATTTCTTAGTTTCTTTTGTTCAGACAAGGGTAAGTAGGATGTTTTTACCTGACATGTTTCGACTGACAACTTCAGTCTTCTTGTCTGAACAAAAGAAACTAAGAAATAATGTGTTTGGTTGCAATAGAGTTGCTGTTACTGTTGACAGTGATATGGGAAAAAATTCCAGTCCTTTCATACAAAAATGTTGGCCCTTAGTTGTGCTTAAGTAGTTGTAACTTAAGTTTTTGCATGTATAAAAAAAACAGGAGCGACCAAGTGCAAAACATGCACAAACCGAATAAGATGACAAAATGAAAAAATGCCATTTTGTGTCAGAGGTGAAGGGGTGAACTGTATATCAGTGGAAAACCTGCAGGAGGTGATCACGGTGGAGAAGCCAGCCCAATATTTCCTTAAATGTCCATAAACCACATTGTCGTGTGTCCAGAGAAGTGCACGATGCTGCAGGTCAAATATAGAATTATAAAGATATCCCCTTAATGGTTATCTTTCTGTAATATTATGTATTGAGTGGAGTTGGAGGTTGTTGTGCAGTAAGTCAATGTACAGACTGACTTCATAAAGGAGAAAAGCATGTAAATACTCTCATAAAATGACTCATTTTAAAAAGTCATTGACAATGACCATCAGAAATTATTTGCAAAAAAAATGCATTTATTTATTATTCCCTTCAATTTTGTATGATTTAACTTATAAATACTGTATTCTCAAAATAATTTGAATATATTAAGATAGTTTCAAAAGGAATAGCTGTTTGAGTGTCTGTCATATGATTATAAAAAGGTAAATTGTAGGCTGCAACCTTATTGGAAAATGTAGGAATTTTTGAGCCCCTGCGTTACTTTGCCAAGTACCTAAATTTACATATTTATTCATGAGTTAATTTCATTTATTGTAATTTACGCAATTAATAGCAAATATTTTTTAATTTGCATAATTAATAACAATCTACAACAATTTAGTTTGCAAAAAAACAAAGAATAAAAAAAAACAATGGAGGGAAATTGTTAAATGTTCATAATTACAACACACATAAGCAGCCTTATTACTGTGTGATATTTTTCACTGGAAAATAATCATTATTTATTACCATCACATGTATTTAACCTTTTAAATACAAAACGAATAAAAAACATTTACATTCATTTTTCATACTGTTTTTAGTCATACTGAGAGTATTATAGACCCATACAACAGATATCTAACCTTCATTAGTATCTCATTGTGTTTTTACCAGCGCCCTCTGCAGGCTGTCAAACCACAGAGGGAGACACTCCACACTGGGCGGTGTCACAGAAACGTTTGAGAACAAATAAATTTAACTTCCTTACTAGTTATTCGCCTTTTTTAAAATGTTTTCTTTAAGATAACATTTGGGGAAAGATAGTTTAGAAATGTAAAAGCATGTAAAAAGCAGGATGAACATGACAATATGCATTTTTAGAGGACTGCAGCCAGAACAAAATCAATTCAAATTCTCAGTTTAGGAAAAAAAATTCTGAGGAAAAATACATTTTATATCAAAACTCCCTAATACTAAAGATGCCATTATTCTCAGACTCATGCAAATAAAACCACCATTTCCATTTTTCAAAAAATCTTCTTTTTTTCAGCATTTTAAAACTCCTTTTAACTCTTTGAGTCTTTTCTTAAAAAGATGTTAAAAACACAGCCCTAAATTATACCTGCACAATGGACTCTTATTAGTTTTGTTTTTATTGTGCTGTCATTCTGCTCTTGCTCCCACTTCACACTTCACGCTTTACTGACCGTTAGAGGTATGATGGAGAAAAGGAGAGAAATTGAGAAGTTGAGGATATTTGCTGTTGTTTTGTCACGGTGATGTGAGAGGGTCACATGGAGGCAGGGAGCCATCAACAGAGGCTGATTTAGTATCGCCTCCCAGCAGCTGCCTCTCCTGCCTCCAGCTATAACGGTGACTTTCTCCTCAAACTTCCAGTTTCCCATCCAGTTTAAAATTTTGGAAGTATGTATTTTTTAATGTTAAAAAAATAATTACAAATTCACATTCTGCTTTTCTTTCAATGTCTAATTTCAGGAGACAAAAAGACAAATCATTTTGACTTCTATTTCAATTACATTTTTTATTTTTTTTTTTGCTTTTTGCATGTTTCGGTTTATTGTTTATTGTTCACATGCATTTGTTTTAAAATCTTCACTGGACTTACTGTGATGTTTTTTAAATTATTAATTTGATTTATGTGCATTGTACAGTATTTTTTTTTAAATGTGTCTCATATAAAAATATAGACTTTGCTGTTAAAGATAAATGAGAATTAAGCATTAGTAAAGTAAAATATAAATTACTCTGTGGATAATAAGTCCTTCGTCTGCTACTTATTTTTTCAGTGATTTAATCTTTCAGTCTACATAATAACAAACAAAACAGAATGATCAGAACATTTTAGACAGTTTAGGAAATATATAATTCATTTATAATATACATATTTTTTACTTTCCTAAATTTTTATATTCAATTATTATCCTCTATTTCATCCCTGCAATGCTTGCGTGAACATTACCATTTCTATTGTTAGGTAATTATTTGAAAAAATATAGTGTCATCTTTTAAAATTTAAACATAAAATAAGTAATAATCAGTATTAAAAGTATCCTAAAATGTATTTAATCAGCTGAAGTTAAAGAGGAAAATTAATGTGAAAAGGGATTTTTCAGATTTACACAGGAAGTAAAACTATAATTGAAAGCAAACTCAAATTTCTGGAAAAAGAATTTCATCCTTTGGTGACAATATTATTAATTTATACAGATTATTTACAATTTTGACATTTCAAACTGATCTGGTCTGCATTATTGTTTGAATGTAACCTTTTTCTAACCAATTGAAATTATATTTTAACAGACACTTCAGTAGTTTAGAAGGATGACTCATGGCAGGCATATCTTACAGATGTTGTAAGTGATGTGGACGTGTTTATGTGTGTGCACTCGTGCGTGTTTGTGGGTGTGTGCGTGTGTGTATAAGGCAAAAGTCTAAATGTGCATTTTTTAATCAGTCCTGGTATAACCTCTTGAAGCACGGAAAAATGGCAGAGGCATTAAAAACATAAAAGGGAAAAAGGGCAGTAATGAATTTAGAGGAAAATGGACATTAATGGTATTAGCATTACTCATGTTCCATATAACAAATTATTGGAAATTTGACAAGCACACCAAATTATCTCCTCATGCCTGACGGGAGTGTGGTGAAGTCCTCTCTACCTGCTGAGGAAAGACAATTTCTGCTCATTTTACTATTTTTAACAATAGAACCAACCCATTAAGACAAATTAATGTCATTATCAAGTCTCTATGAAAATGACAAATACCACCGTTTCGAGCAGCTTTAGAGGCTATTGACAATAATGAAATTCGCTGTACAGGTACTGAAAAGAAACACTCCAAGTAATTATTTTCTAGTAGCTTGTTTGTCTGCCATCCGTTCATTTGCTTTCAGCTCAATTATCTGACTCTGTGAGCATGTGGAGGCGCATAGTGCTCTGCGGCCCACAGAGCGAGGGCCCTAATTGGGCAATTACCGTTCTGTTTCGGGGCTTTTAGCTCCAGTGGAGAGTGGAGGGAGACCGCGGTGTGTAAAACCATGAGGACCTTACATGCACAAAACCACACATATACACTGTTTAAACAAAAACAAAACCCCACGTCCTCTATACACATAACACAGACCTATACGGTGCAGCTTTAGTGCAGCTCGTGCAACAAACACTAAAAACATAAAAAGTGACAGGAGCTGCAGGCCAAAACACAGTCCATTCAGTGACACATAATGCAGGTGCAACACCGAATTATATGCAACTTTTCAATCAAACGTGATTATGTCATGTGCATATGCATTCTTCCAGGTTTCCCTTTAAACAACATCTCATCTGAGCATCCACCAGCTATAAATAGCTGAGAGTGCTTACTGTATAACCCTGCTGAGTTTTGGGGGGGGGACGGTGGGCAGAGGTTGCAGGTTGCCAGCAGTGTATAGAGGGTCAACAGTGGCTACCACTTAAAAGTGTTGTGCATCATCAGAAAGCTGGGAACTACACGATTCATTTCAGAGCTTAATAATCAGGTTGCAGCAATGCTTTTACCATTTGCAGTGATTTTAACTGCAAGTAAAAAGTCAAAGAAGTTTGATTCCTCTGTCACATCAAAACTGCAAAACTTAATGGACACAAAGGAGAACAACGGGAGGAACAAACTCAAGGAAAGACCAACTAAACGTGTGGAGAAATAAACTGAATGCTGATCCAGTTGCCAGGATAAAACGTTGGCATTAAACGCTTCTGCAAACCACAAACTGAGTGAATCAACGTTTTTAAACTGGTGTGACTCATTCTTATTCCCTAATAAGGTAATAAATCTTTGGTAAAAGAAGTAAAAAATTTGACAGCAAAAATAAACAAAAACTGGAAGCAGTTACAGTTTTTGTAGAGCGCGACGTAAGAATAGGACGTTATTACGTAGGAGATTTAATTTACAGGTGAACTTTTCCCAGTCTTCCGCTGAAGGAGGAGATGTCTGAACTTCTGAGATTCAAACAAACCTCGAATTGAAGAGCCAATCAAAGGCTGAAAAATAGCCGTTAACACTGTCAGGCTCTGCCAGTTAGAAGCAGAAAGGCTAACAAAAATACAAAATAAAGATGCTAACGCCACCATTCTGATCCGTCTGCTAATCGCTGATTTTGGTGCATGGCAAACTCCTCATCAGTAGTCTGGAGGCTCACTGATGTTTCATCTGACAACGAAAATAGACCGGATGTCGACACTTCAGCAGCAGTCTATGGCGGAGTCTGGGAAAACCACATTAAACAAAATATTAATCAAAGCAGGGGTATTTTTATATACTTTGAAACGTGTCTGAAAGTGGATTTTAAGAAAAGTAACTTCACGTTTCACACATGACACGAATGGTACCAGAACACCAGTCTCCTGGGTGAAAGTGACGTTGTAGCAACAAAGTCAAACCTTTTTGAACTCAATTTGGCTGACTGCAGATGTTGATACTGATATATGCATGTATTTATTTTCCACCTAAATGCAGAGAACATCAAGTATCTCCTGCAGTGAAATTATCATACTATTATGCCCTATTGGCAGATGGAGACATACTTTTAAAAATGTACATACTCACTGAGCAAAATAAGAAAACTACTTAGACTTAGGTTGAATATATAACTCTCTCTGCTACCCGTTACGGACACTTTAAAAAAAACTCTGCAGACATACAGTATTTGTTGCAACCGTTTTGTCAAGGGTTCATGTCGCACGATCCCGTTATTTCATTTTAAAGCTTTTATCAGTCGATGCCGATGCTGTGCCGATATCACTGTGCATCCCTACTGTAAATGGGATTAGAAATATGGATCTTCCTACTGGAGCAGAGAAAACTGTGATCGAAATGTGACCAAAATCTGTCGCCACAACCATACAAGTTCTTGTTGGTTGAAGCTAGCTTCTCTGATAGCAACTGTTGTGTCCATGTTGACTGGAAATGGTGTCTACAGGACTGATATAGCTTATAGCAACATAGTCTGACTGAATAATGATGTGAAACAATCAGACCATAGAGATTCTACAGTTTTGTTCAGAATTTACATTTTTGTAAAGCCCGAAAATAATCAGGTGGAAATGTGAACAATGGCTCCTGCACTTCTCTGGAGGGGAATAAAAAAGGTTTTTAATTCGATTTTACTTATTATCAAATCAAATATTATATGTATTATAAATATGCAAATGCATTCTGGTTCTAGCCGGTCTCATGATGATGTTTGTGACACAGTCGCTCCTGCATCTGTAGTAATGTGCAAAAACAGGAGCAAATTCTAGACTTTAAACCTGTGAGATAAAAGTTGGCACCCCGACCCCCCCTTCCCTCCCCATCTCACCCTCCTCCTCACTAATTTTCATATTATCCCTGTGCTGTGCGCTCTCCCCCTCACTTTAACATTCTGTCACGCGCTCCCTGGATCATGTAGCTTGTGTTAATTAAACCCTCTTTCAGATCATTTTCTTGCTCAAGTGGCCTCAGTGCAGCACCCATTAGGCAGAAAGCTCTGTTATCTGAATTTCCAAATGTAGCTCAACATTTATTAAAGTGAAATTCATCCAGTAATTGCCCGCCTCGGTATGCCCCATGTCTCCCTCTTACCTCCAGGGCCACCTGCTCAGAGACACCTCCAACTATTTACCAGCATGACGCAGGGTAATTAGACCTCTCTGACCCCGTCCACTAAGAGCTCGGTAATTGCGTTAATAAAAAAATTAACAGCAGCAGCATGAGGATCATTCTGTAAAAATACCCAGTAATGAAGCATTAGCCTTGATTTTATTTGGATTAAAAACAGCTATAGGTATTTAAAGGTTACAGTGTCTGCTAAAACAATATCAGAGGAGAAAGTTTTTTTTCTTTTTCATTAAATTTCTGTGTAACCAAGGAGCAGACGAGGTGAGTTTAGTACAAATATTTAGGATTTCCATACAGATCGATTTCATGTAAAAGGCTTGTTTTTCAAGCAATGACATATGGTTATTTTACTGCACCTTGCTATGCTTAATCTGCCACAACAGCAGAGAGTAGGCAGCATACAACAATGTTCACAACTGAACTATTAAGATGAAGATGATTAATACCTGGCAGGGCGCATCTATCAACACAGTTTGGTAATCAACAGCCCTTCACTTTATTTTCCTTGAAGAAAATTGGATCACATTATCAAGTTGTATGTTCACTCACAGAACCATAACTGAAGTTCAGCATCCCTCAGTTTATTTCGTGGACTCTGGTGTTCTGTTAAATCAACACAAGGATCTCAGAGTGTATTTGCTGTTCTCATTTTGTACTTTATTTTCACAGAAAAGTATATAATAATGGACTGCTGTAACTGTGAACTCAGTGGAGTTAGATGTTGGTCTATTCAACAAAGCATTGTCCTGTTCTGCAATGTTTCTTTCCCTGGTTATTTATCTGCACTTTGATGCACACAGGAATATAAAATCATGATTTTAAAAGTGCCTTTAAAACAATATGGTGATTAGTGATGGAAATAGTATTTTCATTATTTCACTTAAGTGTTATCTATTTCTAAATGTAATCTGAGTTAAGAGCAGATAAAGCATTAATAATGTAAATTATGTAAATGCAAATACCTCAATAAGAAACTTTTTTTACTCACTTGAGAGTGAGAAACTATGTAGTTTGATCAGCACTACATAAACATGCCAGACATAGATACTGTATGCCAAGAGATGTTTAAAGATAATCATCAATATAGTGACATCCGATGGGCAAATAGTGCAACTGCAGTTACTCAGTGATAGAGCTGATAATTGACACTATGTGCAGTCAGTCTGTCAGACTGTTAAGCCAATTATTCCTCACGGATACACTGTTTGGATCTGCAAAGACCGCTGCCTGCGTTGTTTTTGGTTGCGTTTTAATCTGTTATTAAAATGTTGGCGTAACAAAAAGCTATGCAGAGTTTTTATGCACAGATTATTGCAGTGCAGCATTTATAAAAAATATAAATTCTAGCAAACTTTGCCGGAATACTGTTGGTTATTTACAAGTATGGTTAAATGAACACATTGTGGTAGAAATCTCCTCTTTGAATGTGTGTTCGCCATTTTAAGTTCAGTCCTGACATGGATAAGCTGCATGTCCTCCTGGTTAAATCCTGTTGTCTGCATGACCATTAAGATTCTCGAGAGATTCAGCCTTTAGGGACAATCATTAAGTTACATTTTCTTTAAAACTTCCCCAAATGAAAAAAACCTGCAGTTAAATACCTAAAGCTGTCTATTTGATAAAATCAAGACTAATGCTTAATTTGCATGTGAAGGTATTTGTACATAATGATCATCACACTTCATTTAACATCAGCCCTGCAGATCTCCACAGGCTGCCTGTGGCTCCCCACATTAAACCACACACCCATGTGCTCCATCATCAAAGGGACTGTTCCCACACTCCACACAGGACATCACCGTTATTTGCCATCCTTTGGCAAAATACAAATTAATTTTATATGTTAACCCATTGAAGCCTGGAAAGCGGATACGTCGTTTTGTAGTATTTGTATAAGCTCTCAAATACTTTTTGAATTTCATTTCTATCTGCTACAGAGGCTGAAAAATCTATAATTTAGTAGAAGCGTTGACACTTCTGTTGAATTTCCAGAAAAACTTCAGGTTTTAGGGGCTTATTTTAAAATCGGCCAGAGGTTTTACAGGAAGTTTTAGGCGTCAATGGGTTAAATAATTTTTTTTTTCTTTGTCTTTATTTTTGTTGATAGTTTACAGTTTAGAGACAGAAAAAGGTACGAAGATGTTGAGGTTGACTCAAGAGACAAGTCCCCATGCATATTCCTCATGTGGTTTCCCTAATTCACGTTTGTTGTAAAATAAGGAAGACATCACATGAAACCCTGCTAACTAGGAACAGAGAAAGAGAACACAAACATCTATTTTAAAGTATTAACAATGGTTGCCTGTCCCGATCCTATTTTCATATTGTTTTTTAAATTATTTTATTAGTTTATGATGGTCTTGCATCAGCCTATTTCTCTCTTGATCTATGAACCAGGACACCAAGTGTTTTAGGTGTAAGAAAGGCAGGACAACTTTAAAGTAAGGCAGCGTTTAGTTTTTATGCTCGATGCCAGTGGAGCAGCCTGCACAAGGTTCAGCTGAAAGTGACTTATATTTTATTGTATTTCATATTAATTCTTGTTCTAAATATTTTTTTATTGTCATTTATCCATTTTGTAGTTGTTGTTTTATCTTTTATTTCACTTTCACAGGCTATCATTCAAAGTCCTGTGCATTACTTTTAACAGTAAATCATACACACCCATTGATGAATATTTTGTGTCGGCTACGTAAAAATATATATCAGGTACAAACATGCAAAGATCTGATGATGAATTCAAATCTAATAAATGTTAACGTCAAAATTCTCTTTGCTATACCAGTCATAAATTTAACTTTAAAGGCCCAAATAATTGTCATAAAAGTCCACAAACCCAAAGCAGCATTATCCAGTATCTTTAAATAAATATTGAAGCACAAATTTGCATTAAATATGTAAAAAGAGTTGTCAGTTACCATTTGCAACCAGTCTACTACCCTTGCTAATTTTACATACTACTAATGGCTTTTAATGCTAATTATTGAACAAAAAGTGACATTTTTCACATCATATTCTAAATGAGATAATATACCACATCCGCTTCTAACGCAGCCTTTTATTACTGAAAGGGCAGCTGTGCTCAAATGAAATATTATTTATTATGTATTATCTATTAATTATCTTGAGAAGTTCATCTCTTGTCATAGTCACATTATCGCAATTTCCTTCTAAAATCCCATAAAATTCCAACAGCAGCGGAAGTTTCAGACAAGATTAATGTGAGATCAATGACAATTAGTATCTCATTTTGTGTGTTGTAAATGTATCTCTTTTTATGTGTATCTTTGTTGAGGGACAACATTGTTCCCTGTTCAGTTTCTTTGGTTAAATGGTTGAATAGAGAGCTGGGCCGTGGCCTCGCTCATTACCAACAGGCCCTGTTAGTATTTACAGCATCATGGCGGGTTGACCTCACAGTATTCATAGCTTCACACCTCACACCCATTCACTGTTAGAAAATAAACACAGGCTGCATTGGCCCCCAATAAAGAACCGTTTCCTCTGAAAAGATACAGAAGGTTTTGTGGCTTAACTCAACTTTTTTGTTGGTTTGTTGCAACAATGCGGGATGCTGCACAAGGAAGCTGAATCCAAACGCTAATTGGGAAATGAGGAACATCGCCTTTCCCCATCTTGAATGCTCTTTCTGGCATCTTTTTATTTCCGATCGGTCAACCATGCACAATCATCCACCTGCTACCTCTAAATGATGGACATTTGGGTTTTTTTTCCAATTTCTTTCTAAAAGAATTCAAATGGGTTTTCAAAAATGTGTCACGGAAAGCACTGCCAGGCCACTGGGGTGCTGGATTGTTGTGTTTGGAGGCCTACAAAAACTCTGCAGTTTAAACGCTTTCGTCTATGCAAAGTTGCTTTGATGACCTAATTAAAAGCTCACAATTTAAGTCTTTGGAATTGATACAAAATTAGAAGATTTTATTTTAAAGAAATGTTTTATATCATATAATTACGACAAGATTCATTGCAGGGAAGGATCTTTTTTTTGCATCATTATTCTCATTTTCCTTGAAAAATATATTTAAATTATTTTGGTGTGATTTTTGCAAGAACCAAACCATTCAAATGAAATCACTTTTTTTCTTATATTTTTCTTATATCTGTAGAATACAATTTTAGGGCCGGGACATCTCTGCAGTACCACAAATGTTTTTTTACTTTAACAAATATTGTGCCTCCTGCAATTTGGATATTGCACTAGTCCATATTGTAATTTTGATAATATTTTGATTACAAATGCCTTTGCATGCTTAATAATCATGCTTTAATTTATCCACGTATGCTATTATAAAGTTGCTAAAAAACAAAAACATTTGGAAGTAAACCGATAAAAAAGATAAGATGAAAATAGACCCATTAAAACAACATAAAATTAATCGTCATGAAAATATTTCAGTTGATTTATGCCTGTTCTGACAACAACAAAAAGTCTGATACTATCTGAGCCTCAATCCAAAATGTTCTACGAGCTCAAACATAAATTTGTTATTATTAAGGAGTGGGGGCGGGGTGTAACATCGTAAGTATTATGAAGGAGACAAGCTGGGAGACCACATCAAAGGCCAGGAGCCAGAATCAGGCCAAAGAGCGCAGGGCAATTGTTAATAATTAAAATAATATATTATTATTAATAAATTCTCTGCCATTTTATTTAAGTAGTGTATTAAAAAAATGACCTAATTAAAGAACAAGGACCTTCAAGTCCACTGTCCAGATTTGAAAAGTTCTCCGAACTGAAAAAGTTTCCACTGTATGATTATTGTGCTCGTCAGCGAGAGAGATGCTTGTCCAATCAAATGTTGCATTACCTCCCTCTACCTTACTCCTCAGCAAACACACTGTAGGGCAGGGCTGTTTAGTTAGTTTGGGATGGGGGACAGTTAGAGAGAGCGGGCCCCAAATGAGGGGCTGGAGAAATACAGTATTAAATATGAGTACTTTAACAGCTACAGATACAGTACCGAATGTATGAAAGTGCATATGGGTGGTTGACGTGAACTCAAATTCAAAGTGAAAAAAAGAATAATTCAAAAATATATGTCAAATGACATACAATTATATTCCCTTATATGTGAATAATTCAAAACTGAATGTGTCCATTTCTAATTCTTCATATATTTAGCATATTATTAACTTTTTGGTGTGGCAGTCCTAAAATGTGTCCACCGGTTCAACAAAATAAAGAATGTCATTATTTAATTCAGAGAATGTTGGACAGATAAGACAGATAAGCCCAAGGCATATTAGTTATGAATATTTTTATCAATTTACATTATTTTCAATGATCAATCAATGTAAATTGATAAAAAATATTCAGATCAATACTTACCAAAGGACTACCTTAAGACGACCAGTTCCAAAACTGCACGGAAATAGTAATATTATGAAAATATTTGAGACAGAACTGATCTTGTGTGCAGTCCACAATATATGCATATTAAAACATTAATTTTAATGAAATATTATCAAATTTTAGTAATATTTGTCACTGGGAACACAAAAATTGAGCGTCACGTCAACCACCCATATATAGTGTATTTTAGATACTTCTCCATCCATTCTCCAAAGCCCAGCTGTAGGGTATATTTGAATATTGCTTTGAAACAGAGGTTAGGAAGTTTATAATTTCCAACTTACATTTTATACAAACTATGAGCCAGAACTGTGAGGAGAAACTGAGTGAGAGGACACCTGTGTGACGAGCAGGTGACGGCGCATTATTTAAAACAGTGGTTTAAGACACTCCACTGCAGGACGCTGAGGTTGAAGCCACAGAAGAAAGCAAAGATTAGACTACCTTTGTGTCAAGCAGCATTAAACATATTGATCTTTTGCTGTTCATTTGACTGTGAAATCTTTGGAATCACTGTTTCTAAAGACCAGTGAGTGAGGTTTATCATCAGACCTGCCTCCGAGAAAGTTCGACTCACATTTAGAGTTCAGTAAAAGCGGAAAACTGTAGACTGGTGTTTTACAATCATCTTTAAATTGTTAAATAAGATACAGTCTTTAAATGTTTGTATTTCAAAACATCTAAGTTAAGCTAACAACAATAGCCTCTTCATTCAAGTCTCTAAATCAGGGCTTTGCCTTTGAAGGCCAGGCTGAGAGAAACAATTCTGTTAGACCCCCACACTCAGCAAAGGCCTACAAAGGCCCATTCCTGAAAGGACAAGGAGTTCTGAGAAATAATAGAAAAGCAAATGTTGAGAAATGAGAGCTTAGAAGACCAGACATTTTTATAGAATCTGTAGGGATAGTATTAAATGAAATTCCCAGGAGAGAACATGAAAACAAAGACCAGCAGAGAGGGGTATCGGCTGAGGTCAAATTGTGTCAACCTGAGTTACGTTCAGATGAGCGCACTGAAGTTGACCTGTGTACCAAGTGTAAGCCTGCACCGGCCTGTTTAAAAAGCCCGCTTTCATTCCACTCCCTTGATGTCATTATATCTCCAGTGGGCCATGTGCTTTTAGTTGACAGCCTCCTGGTTTGACGACATTATTTTTTCACAGCCACCCATTGGTGAAAGCTTCCCCAAATCGGCCGCATTTGTGAAACGGCACATTAGTGATCTGGCAACAAATTAGGCTATTCATAAACAATGAACAATGACAAGAATTCCAGTGTTTGGACGATAACTTTCAATGGCCTGTTTGAGTGAAAGAGCACAGACATAAATGACTGTCCTCTATGTATGAGATAGTTTATCGTTACAATTTGTTTATGTGATCCAAAAACTAACATTGCGTTTACATTTTCTATAATATTGGACTGAATTTTCTCAACAAAAAAATAGTTGTAACGTTAAGAGATAAGACAACATATTCCTTTATAAGTCCCACAAAAGGGGAAATTGTCAGCGTTAAAGCAAATGTTATAGATAAAGGAAAAACATTTTTTCAGTGTTCAATTAAGATAAAAAATCATATTCCTACTATCTAAGGATGGACAGGTAGGATGATTACAAATTAAAATGGAGAAAATACCAGACCTACATATTACAATAATGTATGTTATTTTTAATACCTTTGCAGCAGAGAGAAAAATGTGTACATGTGTGTCTATATTTATTTATTTACTTATTTTTTCTTCCTTCTCCCCTATTATATATATATATATATATATATATATATATATATATTAACATGTTTTTCTTCTTATCAATTTTAATTTAAGTGCATTAATTTTATAATTATTTTGTTTTATTTTTTATTTAGGTAATTATTATCCAGAGCTGAATACAATATAGAATGCAATTAGTTTATAGAAGAAATGACAATAAATGTAAATCACAAAAAACAAAAATAATGACATTCCATTTAGATCCACAATAGGTGCATATCCATCTACATGTTTTTAGGCACATTGGTGCATAAAATAACGTGAATGGAAACACATTTGTTTTAGTTTTACATTTGGTGAAGGTGAAGAAGTTAGCCTTTGAAATAAAACAAAATGCGTCAAAGTCAGATGGAAACAGATTTTGCGAATATATGATGACGTACATGAAGCATGTGGTTTCACCGTCCAATGAAGCTTCTGTTCTTCTGAAGAGACAAAACATAGAGAAATATTAAAACTGTAATGTCACACAGATCTGACATCACATTAACACACGAAACAGAAATGTATTTTTGTTAAGTTTTCTACAGTACTTTTTAATTACATCATTTTGCTACACCCTCTTCTTCTGTTGTGGTATTCAAATTGGGTAATGGTTTTCCAATTGGAGAATTGGCGCCACCTACTGATGAACCAATTATTAATAACTTAATGATAGTGGCTAGAAACTAACATTTTCTTTCGCCAATTTCCTTGAAATTTGGTCAATCACGTAATCATAAAAACAGTTGTTGCGCCCTTATGAAAACGTTATGCAATAAGGTTCTCTTTGATTAGAGAACTACAATAACATTTTTGACAAAAAAAAGCACATGTGCAGAATGACACATACCAAATGTAGTGGAAGCACTGGCTTGCAGACACGGGGTTGTATCTGTAATAATTAAACTGTTGACATCTCATTATTTTAATGGTCATGTATAAAAATGCCAAACAGTCTCAGTTGCTGTTATTTAATTCTACCTTGGCTCAAAGAGGACACAAGGGCTGCACGCCTAGAATATTTGGCAGGAGCATCAGTGATGAAGACAGATAACATCTCCATAATGGAGACCATTTCAAGAGTCTGCATCAGGAAAGAGATGAGTGGCTCGAGAGATTTATATCTCTTACATGAGATGTATGGACATTTTATCCCACCTGAAACCCCAAAGCTGTTTATATATTAACTGAAGCCTCTTTTCCAGGCATTTCATGACTTAAAAATATTAATAACTGTAGTGGATTTATACTTTAACTACATACTATCCTAAATCCCCATGCATTAAGGTACATACATTATCCAATACATTACAATCCAGTACTGGAGTGTGACTCTTAAATATATTCATTGTGTATACTGGAAGTGCGAAAAAATAATAATAATTTAAGAGACGTATTCTAAAGAGTGCCAATACAATTGCATATATTATAAATGTAAAAAGAAAAACTGCACTGACTTTTATTAATATTAGTACATGTTTCTTAATCAACATATTACACAAAGCCAGGGACTGATTGTATAATATAGAAACATCTCCACAGGATAATAATGCCCAATTCATTTTGTTAGATATCCACCTTGTGGTTAGAAAGTAGTACAACACCATTTACTGTTTTTAGGAGGCTGCATTATTCAGTGTGTTCATCCGCTTTACACATCATGTCATTCCAACAAAGTGAAATTTTTGTAAATATTGCCAATAAAATATAACATGAAATTATTTTTATCTGCATCAAGGAATAATATAAGAACATTATGTTGCCGGGCAGAACAGTTCAGCAATATTGATCTATTCTGTGGGCTACCACATAATTTGACTTAAAGTCTAAAGTCTGATCTATTGATAACATGAAGAAATTGTCTCTCATCTTAATGTGCACAACAGAAGCAATAAGATGTTGTGTAAGAGCCATGTAGTATTGTTCACAGTTAAGTTAATTGGTCGTGTTAATGTAGAATGTGCTTTGGAGTTTTTATTAAATACCCAATATAGACTTGCACTCCACTCTTATGCAGATTGTTGACTCTATTTTAGTTATAGAAAAGTTACTTCAGGGTGAAGTCAGTTTATAATAATTGGCCCTTTGAATAAGCTGTTTTTCACCCACTACAAGCCTCATCGCTGGATAGCCGACCAACAGGAATGGCACATGGTACTTTTCATGAGTCAGAACCCTTTACATCCTGCAAGAAAGTGGCAGGGTTGATTTTTAACAAGCTACATGCTAAGTAAGCACATACATAAAGATGGTGGCTCTGCTATATGGTTTAATCACTTGCCACATTATCCAATATGCTTGCACAGCCTGCAAATGATAGGTTATTTATTAAATATAAAACGATGACACGCTTCAAGATTGTGTACAGTAAGACACCCAATGAACCCTGCTATGTCCTCATAATTTGTAGAGCAACTTTTCTAAATAAAATTAAGACCTATACCCAAACTGAGATTCTTTCCCTGGAGTCTGGCTCCATCTGTAGCTGTTTCTTCATTTTTGTCCTCTCTGACGGCAGACTGGACTCTACAGTGACTCACTATTACCTCGAGTTACGAATGGGATTACAAAACAGGATGGGTTGGGGTTACCTGGTTAGCGTGTGGTTTCACTAGATATCTCAAAGCAAAACAACACATCGACATCACTCACATAATGCGAACACTGTCACACTTGTTGATTTGTTGTTGTTAAAATATTTCATACTAAAATCTGGACATATCTTACAAATTGCACATTTAATTGATGTAGATGTTGAATGATTTTTCCTCCCACATGTAATTTGGTTAATTAATGTTACATAATGAGGCGTGACACATATGGCACTCAAATAAAAGGTAAACACAGGGAAATCTAAAAGTAAAAAGGTTTGATGTATGTTTAATTTTGTGAATATTAGTCAAATTATGCAATTGAATTGCTGTGGTGCTGCTGTTATTGGGACAATTTACAATTATTTAGGTAAACACACCTGTGGATGTCGTGCTAACTACTATATTTAGCTGCAAGAAGCCTCTAGGGGGTAAAGCAATTCATTTGTTAATAGTCCTCAGAGACAAGATTAGGGTAAAAATTTGGCTCTGGGGCTCAAGAAAGCTCAAGAGTCTGAAAACACGGCGGCTGCTTTAGATTCCTTAAGTTTACATTTTGATCAGATGAAAACAGAGTATTGTTTGTTTTATGATTGTATGAATACAACTCAAGTTTACCTGCCTAAACTAATCTGGATGGGGCAACTCATTCTCTCCTCTTTATATCTCTATTAGAATTGAAGTGCTTGAAAGTCTCTGAGGCCTCGCGTGGCTGCACTTTATGGCCTCGTCTACTTTGCAGCGATATCGTCCTTTCTTCCTACCACCCAACACACACGATGAGATTCCTTCGCGCACACAGTCACACAGGCTTTTAGACACTCATTAGCCCCTGCTAATACAATAAGTGTCACCTTCCATTACATGGTGCTGGGTTGGATATCAGGATTGGAAACCCACCAAATCTCCACACAAGGGGTGCTACCCCCCCATCATACCGTATTGTCTTTCAACTACAATGTCGAATTGTTTTCTCTTGGCTCTTTCAGGCCTAAAATATAAATATGAACACTAAATATAGATTTTCATGCACAAACCAAAAGATTTCACAGAAATATAAACAATCCTATAAATGATCTTTGAGGGTAAAAGTAAAGTGATGTAGATTCCTTCATGGTGAGGATCTTAACTGTTAACTTTGGGTTTTGTTTCAGAGTATGCAGGCAGCTGTTTAAGGATCCACCGCACCCCACCCTATTCAAGCCCGTTGTCTCGCATATGAACAGCACATGCAGGGTTGTAAAAAATCTTAATTAAGACTCCTAATTCTCCGTGCCGTCGCCTGACCAAGGCTGTGCGCTCACGTGAAGCGTTGCTGAACACAGCATGAGGATAGATGTTGTTGGACAGGGACTGTTGTTTTCCTGGCTTTCACAAAAACACGGTGTGAGGGAAATCTGTCACTAATCTTCAAAAACAAAAAAGAGCTTTGATTAGTTAAGCTTATATTTTTACTTGAAAATCTGGCTTTACATGCAAAATTTTCATGAAAAGAGCTATTTCTGAGTAGCCCAAAAAAAAATTATTTTGAAGAAAATATGGAAAGCATAATTATCGTAATATATTTTGTTCATTTTTTTCATTGGTGTTGAATTTCTCGCCAGAACAAGTATTATATTTCCCTTCTAGAGTCTCGGAGAGTCAGATCAATAGTTTTCATGCACATGTTAATGAATGTTCCTCATTATACCGAGAAGCTACAGTATGCTGTACATCACCACACATATAAAAATGTGAAGTGACAAGTGTTTGCCACTGTAAAGGTGATTTCAGCCCTGGGTTTTGTATGTAGCCCTTTGGTTTCGGAGGCTTCTCCCTCTGAGCGGTGGCAAAGGGCATGTGGTCCTCTGCGTGCAGCAGATGCCCCGAAGAAGACTTGCGACAGATGAGTCTAAAATGAGCGTGACATGTGTTAAACAGGCGAAGCCCCACAACACTGACATTTGACAAGATGATGGGCGTAGGCAATCATTATTGTCTCCACTTAAGCAAGCAGTAAATATTCAGGGCTGATGTCTGTGAAAGCAAAAGCCATAATACAAATCAGCCTGAACAGATTTTCATTAATGATTGAGTTGCTTGAATAGATCAAGATCAGACAACGGGCTGCTAACATAAAATCTAATGATGTGCAAATAGCCGGGTGGACCCATATTAAAGATTTTAAGACAGCTATTACTCTTTTGTTAAAATGGTTTCAACTATACCTTTATAATTTAAATGTCTAAGTGTCTGAGTTTTTTAATTCTTCCCTCAGCCACTTTTACTCGTCTCCACACCCTGACAGACCTTTGACCCCTGTCCTTCCTGCCTGACAAAGGTGGCAATGATGGCGAGTTAGGCATTGGGAGGAACATGCCAGGGAGGTGCCCCCTCCTCCCCTCCCCCCTCTACCCACCCTCCAGAACCATTTGGACCACAGGGAATGGGTTAATCACATTAGAGGCCCAGAAGAGAGATGGGAAGTAGACAGTACCGTGACAGCCGGGGTAGCACTGGCACGACTAATCCCGTTAGGCCGAGGAAAAAGGGGGACGCCATCGCGCCTACAAGGCTGAGAAAGAAAAAAACATTTTCCCAGGAATGAGTTCACCTGTATGGTAACACAGAGAAGTTGGCCTGTTGATGCCTATTAGAAGAAACAATCGCACTTGGCACATACAAATGTTTTTTTCATGCTGGGCACCACTTTATTGTCAGCGCGTGAAAAAAAATCAGCAGCAGACAGTGGCATTGCATGAGATCCTCTTTCATGCCGCGGTGAAGCAGCCGCTTTCAACTCGGTGCTATCAGTCTCCCAAACAGTGAGAAGATGGGGAGGGGTGCTGTAAGAAGGATAGAGCTTACTTCATCTGCCATTGTAAGTGCACCCGAGTTCAACCTTAATGTAAACCTTTGCAGGCAGGATATGAATAGGATGCTCTCTATAAAAATATATCCTGCTGGGTAATCCGGCAGATGGCCACAGCAGCGGACACTCCAAGCGCGGCTGGCCACTGCAGGGGTAACAGGGAATGTCCGATCAGCAGCCACTCTTCAGCCATGGGAGATGTGGAATCAAGATTCTTAACTCCCCTTAGCAACGCTGGGAAACAGAGCCGTCAGTTTAGATCCATCAAGTTTCTACTTAATCTCGCCCACCACTTTTTTCTCTCCATTTTCTCTTTTTTGTATCTTTCCCTTTTGTTGTGGGGATTAAGCCAAGTGGTAAAACAGTGATTTAATGATCTTTCCATGGCTATGTGCACCACTTAAACCATGAGACAAACAAGCTGAGGCATTCTAAGAGTCACCCCCTCTAAAGGCGGCTGTTCAGGAACTGTGAGGCTTTTGATACGGCCTTAAGCTCCGGCTGATTATTTTTCCCACTGTCGTGTGATGTGCTGCACACTGCTATGGGAAAATTTAAGGTTTTGTGTTTTGTAAAGGCCCATTGTAAACAGGATGAGAAGAAAACTGTTGGGTAAATACTTGATGATAGCTTTATAATGACAAGGTATGGTGAATTTTATTGACTTTTTAATGCAGCAGAGAAGCAGTACTGTTAAATCATCACAATAGAAAATCATTTGAAAATAAGGTAAATAACTATTTTTACAGACATAAATGTGCTTGATTTCTTTAATCAATGAACTTAACTTCAGTTTTGAACAGACTACTAAACAAACCTCCAAAAATATATATGATATAACTGAAAGCTCCCAAAAAAAGCAACAAGTTCTCACAACCCTTACAACCACATATCTTAGTGACAGGAGAGCAACATGTCCTCATACATTAACATAACGGTCGCAGTGTTACACACCGGGGTTAACATTGTCCAACAGTTTCAGTATGATTAGCTCTCGGCAACAAAACTATGTGGTTAGGCTAAGAAAAAGATAGTTTGGGGTAAAATAACTACTGCCAGATGTGAGGTTGTTACGTATATGACGTAAAACCTGACGCAGCTACGTAGTGGTTATGCACAACAGTTAATGCACAAATGTTTTTAATAACGTTGACTTTTGGTTTCACTTGACATGAGCATTATTCTCCTGGGCCATAGTCCAGTTTGTTTAATTCATCAACCACCACTCCTGGTGGACCACCTTAAGTGAACCTTGTTTTTCTTCATATGTCGTGACTTCACTTCCACCTTTGTCATAATTACTACAGCCACTAGAGGGCACCGCCTAACAGTAAAGGTAAATGTTCTAATAATCTGCTGTACAAATGCCATAAGGTGGAAGAAAAGCTAATAAGTAGACCTCGAGTTCAGTTGTGAATATTACTATGATTATTATAAACAAGTTCCAGAATAATCTGCAAATCTTAATTATAACAGCTATTGAGGCAACATGACAGAGCAAACTTGACCATGTGAATTGGTTGAAAGATCTTTAAAATCTAGGACCTTGGTTTGGAAATGCTTGTCATATCCCCATTTACGAACGAAAGATGTGTTTTTTTAATGGCAATAGTTTTTATAAATGTTTTTACAAAAACGTTAATGGATTATTTGGTTCTTTTGAAAGAAGATCTCTTACCTTGGATATCTAGTAGTAGAAGAAACGGACTCAACAGGGTTCTCAAGTGCTGCTCCTTAATTTCGTCTTCATCACCCACAAAGCTGATCAGCAGGATGAGCTGATGAATGAAAGAACATGTTCATTTAAAGATATTTGTCTTCATGCAAGCCTGTTATCATATATTTCACTCGACAAGAAAAACAAGTCAAGGAAATACATACATTACATTGATTGAGAATTTATTTGAACACAAAATAAAAGACGAACATTTAAAAACAAACGAACAACAATACATACAAGACGACAACACAAAACATTACATCAGTCAGTTAGGGCAACTCCTGTCAAAGATTAATACATATTCATAGAGACGTATATCAGATTGGATCACTTACAGCTGGCTTTAATTACATAATTAGAAATTCTTACAGTCATCTAAAATGACATCTATGTTTAACCAACATAATAACTATTCAAATATTCACATTACCACCAATACCCAACAGATGGCACCAAGTTAAAAGTGAAGGGGAAAAGTTTGACCATCAGAGGACCAATAATGGTGCCTATTGACAGACAAGTTAAATATTACAGACGTGTCATTTTTACATTACCTTCCAGTTTCAGTGAAGTTTGAAATGATTAAAGTATATAGGACTCAGAAAAGACAGATGAACAAAATGTCCATAGTCAACACTGAGATGTCCTCACTTGTAGTCCCGATGTATCAAGCTTAAAGAAGGCTGCAATCTACATTTTCCCTAATGCAATTTATACAATTAATGTTAGTATATTAAATTACGTCATAAGGGTTATTTTCTCAAACTTTGGAGAGCTGCCACCAGAGTCTCAGAAGACAAGGGTTGTTGCGGGATAATCTAAGTATAAACTTTCCATGGGAAATAGAAGGAATTTATGGGAATTAACAAGACATAACAGGAATGCAGATAGAAACAAACCATTTTCAATATCATAAACAGACATAATCCTTCAATTTGCCAAATTAATCCATTAATTTGCCAAATGCATACAATGTGAAATGTGCAATGTGGTTAGTTAGCCATCTAGCAAGTTAACTAATGGGGAACGGTGCCAATAATATGGGCTGTGTGCAAACTTGGGGTCTAAAGTGAACAACAAATCTACACAAGAAATGTTTTACAATAAACAATGAATAGAAACAGATATATTAAAGTTACTCAAATTATAATTTGCATGTCCAATCAAGCTGCTTTACACATAGTAACAGCTAGGTAGTTAAAACAAGTTATAAACTGTTTTGTTGTTTTTTTTGCAAAATATCATTTAAATACAAAATATATTCATGCCAGTATTTAATTGAGCAACTTGTACTCCTTGAAGTAGGGCTGGATGAAATGGCCAAAATATTTTTTAGACTTTTTTTTTAGACTGTCTCAATTTAGACAATGTATTTGTATATCAAAATATCTCAATTCATTATTCAATTATGCTATTTCCGCTGAAAGACAATAAATGATCACATTGCATTATTATCTAGCCCTAGTCACGGTTAAACTAAACTTTAACTGTCCCTTTCATTAAATGCTGGTACTTAAGCAGGGCTGTCATAGATACCCAACTCCAAAGACAAACATTTCCAACACAATAAATTAAGCATTTAAATTTTTAATGACTCTACCAGACATGGATACCTTAAGTAATAAGATCCCAAAATCCCTTCTTCCTCTGTGGGTGCTTGTCTAATTATAACCATTTTGCTTCTAAATGAAGTTTACAGACAAGAAGACAATGTGTCTCTTTCATGATTTGGAGTTAAATATTTAAAATCGTAAAGCTACACATTAACAAAAACATGAATGATTTATACACTGTTGCTAGTGACACAGTTCAGTGTGTGTAAGTGTGTGTGTTCGGCACACACTCAGTGGGTAATAACTGGCAAGGCATTGGCAGTGATCAATATGGAGGAGGACTAGAAAGCCATAATAGGAGGACAAATATCAGAGGAGAGGCAGTCTGTGTGTAATGGATGTTGGAGGTGTTGGGCCTGTGTGCAGTAAGTGGGTAAGCTGGTGGTTGGCCACATTGTATGAAATCAACAGGGTCAATGACGGTGATAATGGGGAGGGTAAGTACTGTATTGGGGTTAATACTTCTGAGCTGGCCAAGAGATTATGGCACTATCTAAAATATGGAAGACCCCTCAGCATAAGGCTTTGCTCCAAGGCTCAACAGCAAACTGACATTGTTGAGGGTACATTTAATGGAAAATATTAAGTCTGTTTTTTTTGTTTAATTCGTTTTGTGCACATAACTTTACTGTACATATGCAATCCAATGATCGGCCACGCTGCTCTTTCTTTCACTGAATTTGATTTCCTGCACCTGCCTTTTGACGGGAAAAATATGCATCCCATCATCATCATCATCTGCACCCTGATAAAAGTCTTATGTGTAAGCTTCTCCTCATGAATCCCTATCACTTTAAGGACCGAATTTTACTCCTTACATTCGAAGCACTCCACTGTCTGGTCCCACCAGAATAATTTAACATGTTGGAAAATACATTTGGAGCTGGTTAGCATAGCTTAGCATAAGGACTAGAAACCAAAACATATCTGGCCTAGTTCTTGAAAAGTCTTTAAAAAGCCATTATTTGTCTTTAACTTTTTACCGATGTTATAACTTTGATTTTGTGCTTCGTACACTTACTTCTGTTTTTACTGTCTCTTCAATCCCTCTTTCCCCCTTTACTCTTCCTGTAGCACACACTGTAACTTCTGTTTTGAAAACTACCCTGTAAATGAAGTGCTTTTAAAAAAATGCATACTCAGCACTCATGCAAATAAACTTACTTACTTTTCACTGACCTCAAATGTAGATTACAACAACATTAGTTGCATTAAATGATAATTCTATGAACCAAGCAATACTCTGACTTACAGTATCATGGCGTGCTATTTATTAAGATTTAAGCCCCCATATCTGGGTTACACTAGCCCCTCCTGCAATCCAGATGATGCCATCTGTGAGAAAAGAGCAGTGTGTTTATGTGTGTGTTGCTTTCAAATCTAACATTGAGTGTCTCTTTACACTATTAATGCAGGTCATCACAACTAAATGTTAATAGACCAGAAGGAACTGACATACTACTGTTAATGGCCACAAAGATTGTTGAAAACAAAAATTGAAGAACTGTGAAAGTTTAAAAAGAAATACTGTACTAAATAATACATTTTTTATATCAGCCGCAATACACAAGGAACAATTATGAGAGTACATGGGAGGTTTCAGAACAAGATGCACTTTTGAAGCTAAAAGTACTTAAATTAAATACAAAATTTAATTAAATTTTCGTGCTGAAACTGAAGTGAAATAATCAATTAGTTGATCAGCAGATAAGCTATCAAAGTCAGGAAAACTAGCTCTCTGCAAATGAGGATTTGCTTCAGTCTGTTCTATTACACTATAAACTATTATTGAGTTTTGGAGTCTTGGACAGTGAAGTCATTGAAAAACTTAATGTTAGGTTGTTGGGAATGATGATTGACATCAATATTTTTATGAATACACTCACCATTAAATTGATTGAGACACAAACCAAGAAGCCCATTAATCAATAAATTTAGTGTTCAGCAAAGCACAGCTTTCATTGATTAGTTGATAGTCTTAATTATTAGAAGTTGTCACATTAATATCCAATTCATAGAAGGCAACTAATGACTTGTAGTCCACAATAATAGGACTACATCCAGAAATAAAACGCTGGATGTCAAACGGCTGCCATGATGGCTGTGATTGGATGACAGGAGTAAATCTGCTGTAAATCCCCTCATGGCTCAAGCTGTGATTTGGATCAGAGAGATTTGTTTTCAGAGTGAACTCCGCCCTGCAGAGATGACTACTGTCAATATCCAACACAGGAGTGCAGCAGGCCAGCGGAGAGTTTGTTTAATTTGGATAAAACTGCTTGGACCTGACGTTAACTGCTCCTCTCGACGTGCTGACGTAAAAAAATAACGTCAACTAACAAGCTAACGCAACGGAAACTCTATGGTAAGTCACTTAAAAGCAGTGTTTTTCTAACATTTCTGGTGCCACTAACATGTTGTTGGATATCTAAATGTTTCGTTTATGTGTATTAAAAAAGTTACCTGCTGCTGTCAAACAGAATTAACAGCTTTGTGATTAACAACCGCTTCAGAGAAACTCCAAACAGAGAGTACTGTTAAGCTAGCATGTTCGTTGCCGAGTCACATTTTAGCGCCCGCGAAGTGGATTCTGGGAAATTGATGCTTGCGTGCCGCCCGGAAAACACGAATTTTATATTTTCATGTAGTTTTGAAAATATAATTACTATGTCAGCTGTGATTTTGTACGACGGCCACATTAGCTTATAGCATTACATTAACCTTTCCTGGTAACTTTATTCTTCTTTCTTTTTCAATGCTTTATTGAAAATTACAAAAACAAACATTCCTGGCACGTTTTTCACAGTACATATCTTGCATAAGTGTAGAAAGAATGCTAGGTGAACATCAATCAACAGTAAAACTTATAATAACATCAATATTGTAAATTCAGAGCAGTTGAAATAAAAATGAATACAAAAATAAATAGACAAAATAAAATACATATAATACAGTCTAAATGTTATTTTCAATAAGGGGGATTCAAATTAGTATTAACTGTTCATTTCAGTGGGAACATTTTTCAAGATATCATATAATTTTTGTGCCTTTGTTATTGTTAGGATTTTTAGAGATTTTAAGTACAATTTAAATTCATTCATGAAAACAATAAATTTGGGCGATGATTTCATAACTCTATTCTTGTGGATGAAAAATTTTGCTAAACAAAGGAGTACGTTGCAACATAGTTCATCGTTTTTGTTTTGCAAAAGCATACCGTAATTAATTAAATATTTTCAACTTTAATCTTGTAATTGATTAAATATTTACGACTTTATTCTTGTAATGAGGTCGATATTTGCAACTTTAATCTCGTTATTAACCAAACTATATTATTTTTACAGTTTATGTGAAAGGCTGGGCGATTTTATTTATATAGCACATTCACTTTTCATTTTTTGTTTTATTGTCCCTTATATGATGACGTGCATAACTGATTATTTATTAAATTGTCATCTTTTTGTCCTGGCTAGATGGTTACGACAGACCTGATTTATGTTTTAGGAAAGGCCCTTTCTTTTTTGGCAAACTTTAGTTGTAAATCAAAGGAGAAAAGACAAGCTGTTTATTTGTGATTTTGTCATTCACTCCAATGCAACGACTACATGTTGTAGTCATGTGAGTTCATGTGGTCTTGGCATCGGCAGTTTTTCACACTAACATCAAATCAATCAATCCTAAAAGAAGAAAAAGGCATCATGACATCAAATCATTATAAAAGTACATTTACATAAACATAAAGTTATGCAGTTGCAATGTATGAAATTAATGCTAATTTAGATTTTCGTCAAATGGCGTGATAGACCGAAAATTATTTAACCTTGATTTAAAAGTATGAGCAATTGCATATGCATAATATATGCAAATTAAAGCTGCATAATTGTAACTAGCCTTCTTGAAGAACAATTAATTGCCAAACGCATATCAGGATATATAACACATTAAAACAGGGTTGTTGTAGAACTGTAAATGGTAACTGTACAGATAATTACTTTACTCAAATGACTTTAAGTATCAGGAACACTATATCAGTCTGTGATTCCTTAACTCTCACATTGACATAGTTTCGACTAGTCTACAATATATTAACTGAAATTCATTCATTGCTTACCCATCTACCATCTGCTTAATACACAGGTGAAAACTGCGTGCTGTGGTTCTTAGAAACTGAGGAATTGACCCTGGATTTCATATGGTGCTTTATATTTATTTAAAAATGCTGAATAAATCTATATGTCCTATAGGGCGGGGCGGCAAAATTGTGTATCCTGATTCAGGTCATTTCATAACTCGATAATGATACCTATCACAACATAGCATGGTAGTTTAATATATTTTCAAGGATCAGAGCATAAAGCGTTGTCCGAATGACATAAATATTGCCGTTTTATTGTCAGTAAAGCAGCTCGAGGTACTCAGCTGGGTGATCAAACATTCACTGGCTTTCTGTGGCCACGGTGCATAGAATAGGAAAATTATGGCAGTTGTGGTAAGTTGATGTTCTTATTGTTGCTACTGTGCTGGCTCACCCCTACCTGTAATTGCTGGCAATCACTCAATCCTTTGTTTCAACTCCATGTAATAAAGGAGTGTAAAGTGACTTGCAAAATCAATTAAAATTTGCCACCTGTATTGTCTTTGCACCTCTTTTATCACATTAGGCTCACTGAATAAAACAGCTGTTGCTGAGCATGTTTAATCCTTTAAAAATACCCAATAACATACAATAGGTGCACCACTTTGATAGGTGGTGATAAATTGTGACATTCAAACAGCAAGTGACCCAATATTCAACACAGCAAACAAAATCATAAAAAGTTTAATTTTGATTTTGATGTTGTCCATTTCACTTTTTAAACTAGTATAATCAAAACACAAGGAGAACACACCGCTGACTTGAATAGGAAAATCCGTTTGGTAAAACAGTTTTCAAATTCACTATTTGTATATTTTATTGGCTGTTCATTGTATCTGACACCTGTGAAAATAAAGAGAAAGTGCAGAAATACTAGAAAACAATAACAGTACAGAAACAAGTGCAGGCATTATATTGGTATATTATGCAGCAACTGCTATAAGGTTTTATAATTCACAAAAATAACTTTGCTCTTATGTCTGTGTTGAAGCTGCTGTGACACTGTAATTTCCTATAAAGGATTAATAAAAGATCTATCTATCTATTAGACTGCATACTTAATGCACAGATAAGTGTGACCTGCATGCAGATTGGATATTTTGATATATTATGGCTATTTGTGTGAGTTGTACCCTGCAGGTTGTGCTGTTGTATCCAGTGAGCTGTCAGAGCTGTCCTCTGTCCTCCAGCAGGTGCTGTGGCCGCGATGTGAGAGGGGGTCATGCCTTTGGTCAAGAGAAACATTCAGCCTCGGCACCTGTGCCACGGCGCAGTGCCTGATAGGATTGGCAACGAGCTGGAATGTGTAACCAACAACACGCTGTCCGCCATCATCCGCCAGCTCAGTAGTCTGAGTAAGATAAGTTTCTCACTATTGGCTGTTTATATCAAAGCATGTTCTTTAAAGTTCGGGTAAAGCAAAAAAATATATGTTATCTGAGTTTTCCAGTGCGTCATCGAGCCCTGATTTTAGACATGCCCAAAAAATCCTGATCACAGAAATGGGGGAAACGGTTTAATTGTTTAACTAGTTTTTAAGTCTTTTTACATGATTTCAGATATTATTTAGTAAATTGTAAAAAAAATGTTTTTTTTATACAAACCTGTGATTTTACTTCACCTGGACTTTAAAGTGGATTATAGGAGGGAAGCGGTCTGACCTGTTTCAAGTTTTAAGCAAAATTACCCCAAATTCTTTTAAAACAAGTCAATTAAAAGTCAAGATATTCTGGATGGTAATAGTTAAAGCAACCAGGAGGTTGTTTGTCATCTGAGTTAATATTTTAACCCCATTTGGTGAAAGACAACACAAAATCTAGCACATTTTCATTTCATCAGAAGCTTTCTTGAGGGTTTTCAGAGGATTTGACCATGACATGTTGTCTTACTTCTACACTGTGTAAGGAGTGCTTACATTTTCTTAATCTATGGAAGGGGATTATCAGAAAACAATTATCATTTATCCCAATGTCACTTAATTTTAGGTTTCTTACAAGCCAAAAAGCACATTAAAGGCAAATTATTATTTGTTTATTAAATCAATGATTACCTGTTTGAGAACTAACTTCTATCTACTGTGCACTCTTAAGTAGCTAATTTAGACAGAAGCAGAGTGGTTTGAATAGTTAATGATGTGTGGAATTATCCTTATAAGCATTGTTGTGTACGTGTGACAGTTTATGCATTGTGAGACAGAGAGAAAAATGTAGTGGAAAAAGACTATTTTTGGAGCAAATTTACTCCTGGACATCTGGCCCGTGGGTGCTCTGATTAGTGTGTGTATGTGCGGATTTAGTGAAGTTGCAGGAGCTTAGAGCTTACAGTAAAGCTTTGTATCCCAGGCAGATAAGACGGAGAGTGAGTGGGCGGAGACACAAACAGAGGCAATCTAATGATAGCTTTCACATTAAGTGGATCTGAGCTGTTTGAGGTGTGCCATTAATGCTGTCATACGCAGGGACCAAACACTTAATGCATGTGTGTAATCCAGAGAAATAGACTGCAGAATCATCATAAGATATAATATTTACTGTGTCATGTAATGTGATACACTTCTTTCTTCACTGCAGAGCTGTGAAACAGCTTTCTATGTTTTAACCAGAGCCCAAATTGCACCAAAAAGGGTAAAAGGTGTGGGATATATTCATATTTGTACTAGGGCCGCACATATAATCAAATCACAATTGCACATCCCTCTCTGTTTTTACCTGTATTTTGTGTTTTTTACCTGCACTCTCTGTACTATTCCTACTGTTTTTATCAGGGACTTGATAGTTTTATTTATGTGTGAATATTTAAAGTTTTATGTGTGGGATGCCTGGGAAACGTTTTCCCATTTCCCACTGTACAACTGCTGCAAGATGACGATATAGATTTTGTAATTAATTGGATTGAATATGGACTAGTGCAATAACCAAATTGCAGGAAGGTACAATATTTGTTAAAGGCAAAATACTTTCACGATTAAGTATTGTGCTGCAAGATGTCCCAGCCAAGAAATTGTTTACTACAGACTTAAGAAAGACTTGTTTTAAGTACAGATCACACCATGATCATTTTAAAATAAAAGTTTCAATAAAAAATTGAAAAATTATGGAAACAAATATTCCCTCCAATATAATTTATCAAGTATATTGCATATTGCAATCACAATTGTTTTTCAAATAATCGCAATTATAGATTTTTTCCCAAATCGTGCAGCCTTCATATACTAGTGTATCTTGTAGAGGTGACCCTGAATAGTCACAAAGTCAACGATTAACGATTCAGTTTAAGTAGTCTCACAGTTGAATAATTGAAAAATTTGGTTATGAAACAAAAGATGATTCTATTCTGGCGATATGAAGTGCTGACTGTCTGATTTTACATAGAATTCCTTGCCTTCTACTCATGTGGACAACAATCAGAACTGAGTACTGGCACTGATATTAATGTCTCTTTTTCATCATTTAAATTTCTGTTCTTTGCTCTGGTTGCAGGTAAACAAGCAGAAAATGTTTTTGGGGAGCTTTTTAATGAGGCCAACACCTTTTACGTGCGTGCCAACTCTCTCCAGGACCGTATAGACCGCTTGGCCTGTAAGGTCACCCAGCTGGACTCCAGCGTGGAGGAGGGTTAGTTCACTGGAAATCATCTATTTGTCTACTGTGTGATTTTCACTCTCACATGCATTGTATTAAACTTTACATCCCTGTTTTACTGTTTGACAGTGTCTCTTCAGGACATTAACATGAGGAAGGCATTCAAAAGCTCTGTTGTCCAGGACCAGCAGGCTTTGTCCAAAGACAGCACTCCCAACTCTGTGGCTGAGATGCACGACGGCTGCGACCTGCCTCCTCCCCTCAGCACCCTGACTGCCTACAGGTACTGCATGTGATGTACAAGCTACTGTTAGAAAAATTGCATGAGGAAACCTTGAAAATTGATAATCTGTCACCAACAGAAAAAACCTCACCATTTTTCTGCGCAGTTCGTTGATGGGGAAATGAAGAGCTGGAGACGTCCAAGTTTCTCAGTTTAACATAGTTTTATTACAATACGTCAAAAAATGTGCACTATACAGAGAATCTCCAGGTTCAAAAACTCAAAAAAAATGTCCCTGAATACAAACAGACGTGTTTCAGTTCGTGAAGTCTGAACCACGACTCTCTCCCTGAACCCATTAAAATACTAACATTTGTTTACAAAACATGCTGGTCGATTTCCTCCAGGAAGTCCCGCCTTCTTGATCGCTGATTCGCCAGTTTTAATTAATACAACGCCACCTGGTTGCTTGCTGCCCCAGACAAGGCCATCCTGACGTGGCCTCTTCTCCAGAACATTCAACAAAAACCTCCTGCCTTGTTATGTCTTACAAAGATATTATGTCTACAAAGCCAAAGGATTTTCACTGTCTCACATAGATTCTAAAAGTCTAAAAAATATGAAACAGACAATGAAATATATGTTATAACATTAACACACAAACATAATCATTGTATCAAAATCATATTGCCTGATAAATATAAATGCATAGAGAGAGATATTACACCCAAGGTTTGACCTTTGATAGTGACCTGCGTCACTCATAGAGACAGAGAACAGAGACAGACAACAGAGAAGCAGAAATCAAGCATAAAATCATTTACCAATATAGAAAATAATCAATTATTTTAACACTAGAAACTCCTGAACAGTTAGGCTACATCTCTATTCCATGTGTGAAATTGTTTTTCAAATACAGAGAGGATTCCACTGATGCCATGAAATTCTACTCCGACCCGTCATACTTTTTTGACTTGTGGAAAGAGAAAATGCTTCAGGACACGGAGGACAAGAGGAAAGAAAGGCGGAGGCAAAGGGTGAGAGCACACTCTACTTCTCTACTTCTCCTGTTTTATTTCACATATTCATTTGTGGGTTTTGATGTCCTTTCCTGTGCCTCCACCCACCTTACACAGGAACAGAAGCGATGTGTGGAAAGCAGCACCCTTCAGCGTGAGGTCAAGAAGGTGAGGAAGGTGAGGAGTCGCAGACAGGAGTGGAACATGATGGCCTTCGATAAAGAGCTTCGTCCGGATCACCGCCATCCGCAGAGTCTCCGCCGAGGGGCGTCGTCTGAGGGCTCGCTTTCCCCAGACGGCAGGTTAGTGCTTCTTTTCTGATAGAAAGTAGAGGTGCAACAAGGGAATTTTTTAAAATGGAGTCAACATTTAAAATGCCACAAATGGCACAGTTTTGGAGACATTTTACAGTGATAACTTGCTCTTTCTTATACTGAATATTAGCATTGGGCCATATAGAGAAAATCAAATATCAAAAAAACATTTGAGCCAGTGCCTCAATATCGAGATTGTATAATTGACTTGGTGCTTTCATATTTTTTTTTATATAGAGATTTTTAATAAATATTCATTAGAAATGTGGATATAATGACCAAGTAGGTAAAAAAAGAATATATAACAAATATCAGTGTCTCGTAGCTTCAGAAAAATGATATGACATTACTGTAATGCAGCCTTTAAAACCATAAAAAGACAATATTTAGTCTCATGTCACAATATCAACATAAAAATATATCGCCCAGCCCTACTGCATGTGAAATGTTTTGAGCTAGTTTTATATTTACTGGAAAGTCATGCATGGCTCATGTTCTTCCATAATGAATGAAAAAATATTAGGAAAATATTGTAAAAAACAATTAAAATATCACATGGATTGTTCTGATGACAAGTGTTCTCTCCTCTCTGTCCCTGTTCCCTCTCAATTTTTAGTTTTAAACATTGAAGACAATAATCTTGAAAATGTATTTAAAAATTAATCTGTTATATGTGGAAACATTATAGTCAAGACAAAAAGCATTTTTTTTGTAAATTTTCAGTGGAAATTAAAGGCAAATATTTGGAAGAATAAAATCGGAGCTGTGCTTTAAATGGGTAGACATTAAAAGGAGACTCCTTTTCTTTTAAATGAACAGGGCCCGGTGGCTCAAAGAGCAATGTCTCTGTTGTGTAAAGCTTCAGTTTTGATTTTATAACAATAAATCCACCATCTGGATATGTGAATGCATCTGTATGAGAAGCTTTCAGTTTTTTTTCTGTTTTTCATTGTTTATCCAGGCCTGACCTCCCAGACTACCCCATCCCTCCAGTGCCTGCCCACGCTGCTTGTAATCATGCCAAGTCACATGATTATGTGCCCGGGAACGCACACCCCTCGCCACCTGTGGAGCATGAATACCACAGCATTGATGTCAATTACAAGAGGGTAACCTACGCCACAGCAGAGCCTCACCCCACAGACCGAATGAACGGTTCAATACGTCCACCTGCGGATTACAAGTACGTTTTTGTTGCGTAATCAGAGAGAGTATTCAATTTAATATTTCTTTTTCCACCACAGCATAATCCTCTTTCTTTTATTGTCCACCAGCTCTCTGCCGCCGCCTCCTGTTCCGGGCCCTCCCATCCCGTCAGCCCAGACAGCCTTTGGTTTTCCTCTGGGTGCCCTTCCACCAACACCACATAATGGAGTTCTGCTAGTAGGCCCGGGCTACCCGCTCCCACCTGTACCTCCTCCGGGGCCACACATGTTCCCTCCTCCCCCAGGACCCCCACCTCCACCTCTCCCTCCCCCCGCTGCACCCTTACACCTGGCAGGATACGGGGAAGGCGGTAGAGCTGAGAATAAACCTGTGAGAGACGCTAGAAGTGACCTGCTGTCTGCCATACGCATGGGTGAGTCAGGGGTTTTTTTTGTCAGATAAAAGCAAACATGATTGTATAAACTATAACCTGGACGTGACAGATTGTACTGTATGTGTACCATCATTAGGCATCCAGCTGAAGAAAGTCCAAGAGCAGCAGGAGCAGCAGAACAAGCGGGAGCCGGTGGGGAACGACGTGGCCACCATCCTGTCCCGGCGCATTGCGGTGGAGTACAGTGACTCTGAGGACGACTCTGAGCTGGATGAGAACGAGTGGTCAGACTGACCAAACACAGTGAAGTGCAGAAAATGGCTCAGGTTTTCTTTTATTGTATCCTAACTGCAAATCAAGCAAAAAAAACTAAGTGAACCACTCTTTGGCTCCACCTAGTGGACTCTAGGTACTAGCCCATCGCTGCCAAAGCACCTGAACTTCATCCTGTATTATTCATGTGCTGCCAAATGGCCAAAGGAAATTGTATAAGAAATTCTTCTGAAACACATGACTTTGCAGTGACGAACTGTGTAACTACATGTTTAGTTTCCTACCACTGATGAAATGTGAGTCGTCAGTTTTCTCACAGTTTGTTCTAATAAACTGTCCTCTCCTGAACAGACTGGCACCTTAAACACACTATACCCATTCATGAAATGTAGAATACCATGCAGTAGACCTAAAACTGATGTCTCAGTTCTAGGCCCTTTCAATGAAGGCATTTTGACATGTCGCAGTCGGAAAAACACACTCATTAATAATTAAATGATTGGCTGCATTCCATTTAGCTGCTTCAGTTTCAGGATCCTGGTACTGTGCAAGCTGGCTCATTGTCACAGCTTACCAGGACACTTAGACATAACATAAAGGAAGTTAAAATCTCCCTTTTTCTATTATGACATGTCAAAATTGTGTAGGAAAAAGGGCATTTTATTTATAAATGAAACCTTGTATTTAAGCAATCATTTAATCACAAAATTACACATCCCTGATGATATTTTGGACTAAATGTGCTCTTTCCTATTTTATGTTTGATCAGTAATTCCATTCAACATTTTGTAATTGCTACCTCAATTTGTGACCATTTCACTTCCACGCGCCCAGTCTGAATACAGTTTTGTTCTGCCAATTCAATTATTATTTTCTGTGATGTGTTTGAAAATGTTGACAGATCATTTAATTGTTTTCAGTATTAGCTTAGACACTGTATGAATCAACCTACCAAAATAACATACTAAGGCTGATCTCTGATCCTAACCATGTCCTGAACACTTAATATGAATTATTACCATCAAAACCTTCTGTGAATCGGTCAATCCTAAAACTAAATATGGAGCTTAATCTCAGATCAGATGAACCTTGAAGGGTCTTAAATATATCGTCTTCAGTGATTATGTTGTCTTAAATTGTGTGTATGTGACCTGACAATAAAGCATTATTATTATCACCATCATCAACAAAATCATGTTATGACTGTCTGCTCCTTTACTAGTTTCTTCTTTTTTTCCTCATCATTTTTTTTTTAACTAAAACTCTCAGATACAGAGATCCATAATCCTAACCTAAATTTAAAAAAAAAAAATTATGACGTTGGTAGTATTTTAGTTCATATGCAGAAGCCTGGGTCTGAAATTATTTTTCCACAATTTTGTTTTGTATGCTACTTCTGAGAACTATGTTGAATGCTTTTAAATATATATATTATTTAATATAATCTACTATGGTGGCAGGTGAGCTGAATTTCTATGCATAACAGCAAATCATTTTTTGATTATTATATTTTGGGGGTATTTAGTAACATCAAAGCAGATTATCCAATAAGAGATGCTACCCAATAGTTGGACAAAATTTAGTATAAATTAATTTATTCTACAGTTCATGTGATTTTTAACATTGATGTATGTGCATGTAGTTATGTTAGTATGTGTATTACAACATATAATAATAATATATAATATATATATAATATATAATATTTAACAAGCAACAATATATTTGCAATATCTGTGCAATACAAAAATAAAAATAGCAGCCGTTTAAGTATTTTATGTATATAATGTGTATATGATGCATGTATATTTATGTATGTATATAATAACTTTTTAATATGCAAATGTGTTGATGCTTTGAGGACTGAATTTCCCCACTGAAGGATAAGAAAAAAGTATTATATTTTCTTAAAAGCTAAAAGCTAGTAATTATTATCCAGTAAAAGGCGAAAATATAGTATAATATTTAATGTATATTTATATACGTATTATATAAGACGTTAAGATTGAATTTAATTGAATGTAGGATATATTTAAAGACTAGTTGGTTAGTTGAAGTGAACGTTTCATTTTTGTCCAGCAGAGGTCAGTAATGCGCCTGGTGGAAGTGTTAAACCGGCGGAACTTATCGTCGACTGAGAAACCGTTGAGCTTCGGACGCCATGTTGGCTCCACCGATAAACCAACCCGTTAGAACGGAGTGTCCTGTTTGAGCCACAATGGAGACGTTTTCTTCCCGTGACAGTCTGGTGCTTGGCAGGTGATTAACACAGCGAAGCTCCTCCTCAGCCTGCTACGGTAAACACAAACCTGGAGAACAACACATTAAGACAAGGTAAGCCGTTTAAATTAGCGGTAAAATATGAGGTTTTAGATTTAGATCAGTTTGCTCTTGAACCAAATATCGCGCGAATAAACGTTAGTTTAGCTCAACCTGTTTGTGATGGGGATGATAGCTAGTGATTGCTAGCTGGTAATCTGACTTAACGTTATGCGCACACACAAATCAGCTTTGCTGTGTGTATGTGGTTACAAACATGACACCATCTGGATAGCAAACATGTCCTCAGCGACGGACAGGAGTTAGTTTACGTTATCTTTACCTGCTGAAAGGGGAATGTATGAAATGCTGTGCAGCATCAGCTGAGTTAGCTTGTGACCTTACAGTGACAGTCATTTATTCAGTACAGAGTATTAGTGGCACTCTGTAATGTGGAAAAGTGGAAATAAATAGTATACATTTATATCTCAGGCTGCCATATTCACTCTGTATTTATCATTGATGTTGGACATTATAACATTGGATATATTAATGTAAACACTGTGCAATTTCTTGTGCAATATTTCTACACTCTGTTGCATTATTATCTCATGTTACCGTGCAATATGAACATTACAACCTTGTGCAATAATGCTTTCTACACCTTGTTTACATCATACCTATAACAATCTATTTCTGTCTGTTGAGGGGAAAGAAACCTTTTATTTATGAATGGAACTTTGAAGCATTTAATCACAGAAATTACACATCCCTGATAATATTTTGGACTGGATGTGTGTGTAAGTATTTTATGTGTTTGATGACTAATTCCATTCAACATTATATTAAAATACAGTTCACAATAG
Organism: Centropristis striata; assembly: GCF_030273125.1. Classification (NCBI taxonomy): domain Eukaryota; kingdom Metazoa; phylum Chordata; class Actinopteri; order Perciformes; family Serranidae; genus Centropristis; species Centropristis striata. The sequence goes on along the minus strand of NC_081531.1, from coordinate 32,013,286 downwards.
TACTGTGGAAAAAGTTTTAGGCAGGTGGGGAAAATGCTGAAAATAAGAATGCTTTCAAAAATTAAACATAAAGTGCATAGTGAATGAACAGAAGTAAAATCTAAAGCATCAATTCTTTGAGGTATTTTAAATATTAACAAGAATATAAAAGTATTAACAAGTTGAGCAAGAAGAAGTATAAAAAAGTAAAAACACTTTAAACAATAACAAATATTTTATTATGCTATTATACTTTTAAATTCTCCCCCTTTTTTATTTTAAATTTATGCAATTTTTTACACTACCCTTATTTATACTCATCACTGCTATACACCTGCTGCTGTAGCGGTGAAATTTCTTATGTTATTAGCTAAGATGAGGTTCTGCATGATGTAAGTTTTTGTCTGCTGGGTGTGTTGAATTTTAATGAACAGCATTTATGTCTCATATCTATCCCTCTTCTTTTTTACAGAACATAAGCTATTAAGATGGATACATCACAGCTCCCTAAGATTGCGGATGCAGAGCGAGAAAGCCAGTTTGGATATGTACATGGAGTTTCTGGACCAGGTCTGATTCATGACCATATTGCATTGTTTAGCATCTAATAGATGAAAAGTAAAGAAGCATAAATGTATTCACTGGAGAACAACCATTTTCCCTGTTTTTCTGCATTAATGAGATAATAATTTCAGACTTTCAGACAAAAAAGGTTTTAATGGGAAACAAAGCAGGATTTTGTTTTTCAGAATGAATTATCAAATATATTTACAAAACAAGAGCAAGACATTTTGCTTGAAAATTCTATTTATTTTCTGAATTAATGAGATAATTATCTCATTAATTCAGATAGCATTTATTATTTGCTTGAAAATTCTCCTCTATTTTCTGTGAAAACGTTTCACAGAACATTCAATCATTACGTACACAAGCCACTCACAGTAAGTCATTTCTCCAGCTTCTACAGGATATGTAAGACTAAAACGGTGAGTGTATTATTGAAAACCTTGCAAACTATCATGGCTTTGCCAAGGAGCAGACACTCTGGATACAATTTTGTGTTAAAACTTAAAGACAAAATTATACAGCAAACCACATTGTCGTCCTTGCTCCACAGAATGAATGAAAAATGCAAGTTATGTTCTTATTATGTATATTACTTTATGCTAGGTGGTTCACATGTGGTTCGATTTCTCATTATATTCTATTAAAACAACATTTTAAAAGCAGTTTGAATGTTGTGCAAACAAAAAACTGTAAAATCTGTGGAATTTTAGATTTTTAGAATATTCCTTGCCCAACAGATATGTTCATGCATCAATTATGTGTTCCTATAACAGTGGTGACAGCTACTGCGATGGCAGGAGCAGCCATGTACGAGCTGGTTCGTGTCGGTCACAGTGAGCTGGTGGGAGAAATCATCCGTTTAGAGGGAGACATGGCGACTATCCAGGTCTACGAGGAGACTTGTATCCTTTCCACTGCCACAGCAAATGGCAAATTTCAAGACAAGACTTGTGTGTCAACGTGCCTGTGTTTGTTTGGTTTTTTCTTAATTAATTGCCACAGCTGGTGTATCTGTTGGGGACCCTGTCCTCCGGACGGGAAAGCCCCTCTCTGTGGAGCTGGGACCAGGAATCATGGGCTCAATCTTTGACGGTATCCAGCGTCCACTAAAAGACATCAATGACCTCACTCAAAGTATCTATATCCCAAGAGGAGTAAACATTGGTGCTCTGAACAGAGACCTCAAATGGGATTTTACCCCTGGACAGAGCCTTCGGGTAAGAATATGACTGTCAAAGTGAAGGGAGGATGTGTTTTCTCTGCACCTGTTCTGACTAATTTCACATAATCTCTCCAGGTGGGCAGTCACGTGACAGGTGGCGATATCTACGGCATGGTGTTTGAGAACTCCTTAATAAAACACAAGCTGATGCTTCCACCTCGCAACAGAGGCACTGTCACCTACCTAGCCCCGCCTGGAAACTACGACATTTCTGTGAGTGTTTGTCCTGAAGCTTCTTTGTTGGATCAAGATTTACAGTACAGGCCAAAAGTTTGTACACACCTTCTCATTCAATGTGTTTCCTTTATTTTCATGACTATTGACATTGTGATTCATCAAAACTATTAATGAACGCATGTGAAATTATGTACTAAACAAAAAAGTGTGAAATCACTGAAAACATGTCTTATATTCTAGTAAGCAAAGGGTGGTTACTTTGAGGAATCTAAAATACAAGACATGTTTTCAGTTATTTTAAGTACATAATTCCATATGTGTTCATTCATAGTTTTGATGCATTCAGTGAGAATCTACAATGTAAATAGTCATGAAAATAAAGAAAAACGCATTGAATGAGAAGGTGTGTGTCCAAACTTTTGGCCTGTACTGTATATGGGACTTATTATCTAATCTTTATTTCTTTGTTCAGGACGTGGTTCTGGAGCTCGAATTTGAAGGCGTGAAGGAGAAGTTCACCATGATGCAGGTGTGGCCCGTACGACAAATCCGCCCAGTCACAGAGAAGCTGCCTGCCAATCATCCACTGCTGACTGGTCAGAGAGTTCTGGACGCGCTTTTCCCGTGAGTGGTCGAGCATCTTCAGCCTCGATTTTAACTTGTGAACATAATAAATATGTTTATAAAACAGTGAAAGCACAAATGTGGATCCACTAATTTTCAGAGTTTTTATGGGTGCTAGAAATCCTTAAACGCTTGAAATTTAGGGTCGTGTTTTCGAGGTTTAAAAAGTGCTTAAAACTCCTTAAAGTGTAGCATATATACAGTGCAGGCCAAAAGTTTGGACACACCTTCTCATTCAATGCGTTTCCTTTATTTTCATGACTATTTACATTGTAAATTCATCAAAACTATTAATGAACACATGTGGAATTATGTACTTAACAAAAAAGTGTGAAATAACTGAAAACATGTCTTATATTCTAGTAAGCAAAGGGTGGTTATTTTGAGGAATCTAAAATACAAGACATGTTTTCAGTTATTTCACACTTTTTTTGTTAAGTACATAATTCCATATGTGTTTATTCATAGTTTTGATGCCTTCAGTGAGAATCTACAATGTAAATAGTCATGAAAATAAAGAAAAACGCATTGAATGAGATGGGTGTGTCCAAACTTTTGGCCTGTACTGTAGGTTGCCAAGTCTACTTACAAACATGAAACTTTATAGTGTTTACATTTGTCACCCTTCTGTAGAATGCTGTCACAAAACATAATTTTGGTTGTTTACAGCAAAATAAAATCTAATTTAATGTGATTAGGTTAAATAATCAGTACTGTTAGGTGCTGGAAAAAGTCTGAAAATCCTTAAAGTGTTCTAATTTGACTTTGGAACAGGTGTAGGAACCCTGTGTTTTATGCTGAATCTATGCTGTGCTGTGTAGTTGTGTGCAGGGTGGCACCACTGCTATACCCGGAGCCTTTGGATGTGGAAAGACTGTGATCTCACAGTCGCTGTCCAAGTACTCCAACAGTGACGTCATTATCTACGTCGGCTGTGGAGAGCGTGGAAATGAAATGTCTGAAGTGCTGCGGGATTTCCCCGAGGTAGGCGGAGAACGGAAAAGTTTCAGATTTGTCATTTGTGATTTCTACTTCACTTTTAGCTTCTTTTTATACTTGAGGTGGGCCTATTTATATGTATACCTAATTATTGCAGATTTCTGCAAAAAAAGTTTTAATGGGGAACAAATTCTTATCATCTTTTTCTGAATTCATTTTATTATCAAATGTATTCATAAAACAAGAGCAGGACATTCTGTTTTTGAAAATTCTGACATTTTTCTGAATTAATTAGAAAAAAATATCTTTAATCAATAAGATAATTATTAATTATCTAAATTTGGAAACTTTTCACAGAACTCGTATCTATGTTTTTCTAAAGAATACATAAAATTAATTACTATTTCTACTTCACTTTTAGCTCCCTTTATACTTTAAGGGGACCTATTTAGCTTTGTTTTCTATCACTTATATAATTATATATAACAGCTGGATGTTCGTGTTAAACATGGCCAAATTTCAATGTGGTAAAAGTACACAAAACTAATCCCAGTAAGCAAAAAACCTGTTTCCAATATTTTTTTCTACTTGGATTTCTTTAAATTGTCATCTGCTCCAGGCGCATTATTGCTGTGTTAACATTAAATAAATTGCTACATGCTAACATCTTGGAAACCTGTAATCTTGGTTGCAGATGTTAATTTTGCCTCAATTTCGTTACACATCACATGCATGTTTGTTGGTGTAGTTTTTGGTTTTGAACCTTTTATTGTATTGTGTAGAAAGTGCTGCTATACTAATGTCCCGTCATGTCAAAAGCAGAAATGCGGAAGGACCTGGAAACACTGACCACTCAGAGCTGCAGTATGAGAACAATAGTGTTAAAATGTTTTTATAACATTAAAGTATGTAAACCTGTTCTGGTAGAAACCCAAAATACATGTATGAACTTGACAATGAGCATATATCCCTTTTTTAAGAAAGACCTAATAAGTAAATAGAGAAAAAGAAGAAAAAAGCTTTCATACTGTATTTTAGTGACACTGCTCTTGCCCAACAGCTTACTATGGAAGTGGATGGCAAAATTGAGAGCATCATGAAGAGAACAGCACTGGTTGCCAATACATCCAACATGCCTGTGGCTGCCAGAGAGGCCTCTATTTATACAGGTACCAACCACTCACTTTACACTGTTTGTTTTAAATGCTACTATATGATAATTAAGAGAATTAAAAGGAAAAAAACTAAGTTAATTTCTCGTTTCTTTGTCAGAAAAAAACTTAAGCACCCTTACATCTCAATTTGAATTATGTTTTAAGTAGCATTAGTAACATTAAAGAAAATGTTTCTTTCCTCTTTGTAATTGTTTGGAGAATCCAATCTGTAAATTGAATATACTTGCCTCTACAGGAATCACACTGTCTGAATACTTCAGAGATATGGGCTACAATGTGAGCATGATGGCCGACTCGACATCCCGATGGGCCGAAGCTCTGAGAGAAATCTCTGGAAGATTAGCTGAAATGCCTGCTGGTAAGTTTGTGATGCATGTCATTTATTAATGTGTTTTTGTGGGGACACTGTGAGACAGTTTATGTATGTGGTTGTCTGTAGACAGTGGCTATCCTGCTTACCTGGGCGCCAGGCTCGCCTCCTTCTATGAGCGCGCCGGACGTGTGAAGTGCCTGGGAAATCCAGAGAGAGAGGGCAGCGTCAGCATCGTAGGAGCGTGAGTACACCATCATATTAGCACAGAGAATTATGTGTTACTTTTTTTTCTCAACATCTAGATTCAACACATACATGAAACTGAAATCAACCTAAAGTAGATACATTAAACCCTCCAAATCCCACCATTCTGCCTGTAGGATTAAAATGTACATTTTCTTATAAAGATTGCCAAAAACAGTTTCTCCAAGAAAGAAAACTCTAAAAACAGGCATTATAATCAAATTTTTTACTTTCCGGCAGTCCTTAAACAGATAATAGGTTACAAAAGTTTCAGTTAGAAAAAGTCACCAAAATGAAACTTAAAATTGTGATATTCCTGTCAAAATCACTTTATTTCTACATGTCTCATTTAAAACGTTGCCAAAATATAAACTGTTTGGAATAATTAGATCCAGTTAAAAACATTAAATTCTGCTCCTCAGCACACTTTGAAGCCATGATTGATTCTGCTGAATATTTGTCACGTGACAAATATTCACTGAAAATCTGTTTACAAGGAGCGGAGAGGAGAGGACAGAAGAGGTTGTAAGTAGAGGTTATAAAAATGTAAATAGTTCAATTTGTATAATATGTGGAGACATGTTTTCCCCCAATATTCACAACACATGTGGACACTTGGTAAAGTGTTATATATATATATATATATATATATATATATATATAAAATCCATTCTATTCCAATTTGTTTTTCCACATGTTTTTTTGCACAAAAGACATATTTTTGAGTAATTCTCACTTTGAGCCTTGATTGCGCTGATTCAAAAAAAAAAGTGCAGGACCTATATCATGCAGTGAAATACCACAATGCCTGAAATGGCTTGGGATTCTGAGGGTTAAAATCACAGATAACACATTGAAACTGTATTCCATATCTTCCATACAGCTTCAGTTCTTTTTTCAATAGTAATTTAATTTAATTTGGAAATAAGAAAAGTAGGCAGCCTGAGAAAACAAACCTATACATGCAAAAGTATCAATTATTTTACTGACTTGTCCTTAAAAACTGTGAATTCCTCTTAGTGTGTCTCCACCTGGTGGAGATTTCTCAGACCCCGTCACTTCAGCCACACTGGGAATTGTCCAGGTAAGCAGTGTGTATTAGCTCCTCAGCCCTCTATCCTAACATTTGACTGTGCAGTCAGTATTTCTTTATTCAGCTTCATTTCTCTCTGGTTAGGTGTTCTGGGGGTTGGACAAGAAGCTGGCTCAGAGGAAGCACTTCCCTTCAGTAAACTGGCTGATCAGCTACAGCAAGTACACGCGAGCTCTGGATGAATATTATGACAAACATTTCCCTGAGTTTGTTCCTCTGCGTACAAAAGCCAAAGAGATTCTGCAGGAAGAGGAGGACCTGGCTGAAATCGTGCAGCTTGTAGGCAAGGTGAGGCGGTTAAGATTATAGAACAGTGGTTTCCTGTGAGTTTTTCCCAAACACACACATTTTTACAGCCAGTTAATTGATGCATTTCATTTGTTATACCTGTGTTTTATAGAAACAGATAGTTTGTGTTGGAGCTTTAGAGTAAATCATTTAACCCATTGAAGCCTGGAAAGCGTTTACGTCGTTTTGTAGTATTTGTATAAGCTCTCAAATACTTTTTGAATTTCATTTCTATCTGCTACAGAGGCTGAAAAATCTATTATTTAGTAGAAGAGTTCACACTTTTTTTTCCAGAATTTTTCCAGAATTTCCAGAAAATTAGAGGCTTTTTTTAAAATCGCCCAGCGGTTTTTCAGACCTCAATGGGTTAAATTGTTAGCATGCTAATTAAAAACTCAAAAATCTCATTTTGTTCACAGGCTTCTCTTGCTGAGACTGATAAGATCACTCTAGAAGTTGCAAAGCTGATTAAGGATGACTTCCTGCAGCAGAACGGTTACACCCCCTATGACAGGTGAAGACAGAAACACATAACGTTACCATTCTTAAATGGACCGTTTTTGTGTTCCTAAGGTTCTCTCAATCCAAACGATAACAGAAGACAGACTTTGTTGACGTCATGAAGTAGCGTGGGATCATGGGGGTTGCAGTAGGACATTTAGGAGCTTTTTATCTGGAGCCGAATTATCTGCAGAAATTTAATCTCCTCTCCAAAACTAATGGCCCTGATGTTAAAACCAGTAAAACCACTGAATATTGCTGTGTCATGAGAAAAATCTGTTTCTTTGAAGCTGTTTGGCTGCTGGCAACATTTTCTCGTTTGTTTCTCGGATAACTTCAGATCCATCATTCGGTAAAAATATATAATTAAAAACAAAGTTTAAAAATCTAAAGAGTGCATAGTAAAATGGATAAAAAGTAAATGTATAACTTATTACTTTGATTAATACTACAGATTTCTCTGTGTTTGAAGAGTTGTTAGAACTTTTGGGATAATCATTTTCACATATTTTAGAAGGTGTATAGAATGTATTGAAAATATTAAATACAGAGTACAGCATTAGATATTGATGTAATGTACATAACTTGTAAAAAACTAATCAGTTGCTATGAAGTCTGATGTTCAATTTCTCTAAAGATTTTTCCGTCACTTGATCACTTAAACTGTGAGCATGACACATTCTTCTGTCCTGACATGCAGGTTCTGCCCTTTCTACAAGACTGTCGGCATCCTCTCCAACATGATCTCTTTTTACGACATGGCCCGACACGCGGTGGAGTCCACGGCACAGAGCGACAACAAAATCACCTGGGCCATGATCAAAGAGCACTTGGGAGAGATCCTTTATAAAATCAGCTCAATGAAATTCAAGGTACATGATTGTTCCATAACCCTCTGAGCCTCATGATGTTTCAGGTTGTTTTTTTGCTCTTTTTACATTTTACTCTCTCTGGCCTTGTATTTCACTACAATATATAAGTTCTATGGAATTGGCACAATCCCGACTAGAAGTGGAAACAACTCAAATATGTTTTTGTGCAGAATAACACAATTATGACATAGATCGTTAAAAAAGATTCTGCAAAATTATTTTTTAAAAATTAGATTTTTCTCTACAACACCTTTCAAGTGCCCACAAGTGTCATGTATTTTGTAAAACAAAATGTGTCTCCACATGCTATACATATTGAACAATTTCCTTTTTACAACCTTTACTCACCTCTCCTGTCCTCTCCTCTCAGCTCTGTGTAAACAGCCTGCAGTTCTGTCAGATTTTCTGTGAATATTTGTCACGTGACCGTTCGTTTCAGCAGAATCAATCATGACTTCAGTGTCGCTGAGGAGCAGGATTCAATTTTTTAACAGGGTGTAGTTATTCCAAACAGTTTATATTTGGCAACATTTTAACTGTGACATGTGGAATAAAGTGATTCTGACAGAAATAGACAGAAATATCACCATTTTAAGCTTCGTTTTGGTTACTTTTCTAACTAAAACTTTTGTAACCTGTTGATCCGTTCAACGACTGTCAGAAGGTTCATTACATTACATTACATGTCATTTAGCAGACGATTTTGTCCAAAGCGACTTACAATAAGTTCAGTAATGTTTATTTTACTTGTACGATAAGCTGTATTTTTGCCAATCTTTTAAAGAAAACAGGTTTCAGAAGGGGGGGAGTTTAGAAGGTTAATTTGTGGGGGGAATTATCTTTTCCATGTTTGTTTTTATGTTATGTTAAAGAAATATCTTATTCTCTGTGTAGGACCCTGTGAAGGATGGTGAAGCTAAGATCAAAGCAGAATTTACCCAGCTGCTGGAGGACATGCAGAACGCCTTCAGGACTCTGGAGGAATGAGCTTCTACCTCTCTGTTCCTCTCCCCGGTGCAGTGCAACATAGTGCAGGTTGAATGGCCCGTGTTCTGGATGTCTGCCTCAGTCATGTGAACTCTTTTATTCCTCTGTGTTTACGTCCCCTTATACATTCCTGCACAAATTTCCATTTAATCTAGTTGATTTTTGACCTTGAAAACGCAGCACTGGAATCCCTTTTTCGAAACTTGAAAATACAGTTTGCTCAGCGGACGTAGCAAAACCTTCAGTCAGCACTCTGCATAGCACTTATAAATCATCATGGTGTGGTTAAAATCATTGAGCCCCAATCAGGTGATTAACTTGCACTCAAGCTGCAACAAAAAGTGGAAAGGGATCTTTCTTTTCCCCCAGATGTGTCGGTGATCAATACAGATTATTAATCAAATGGGAACATGCACATGGTTAAAGGGACAGACGTACTGTACCAGGGGGTTAAAGGCATTCTTCCACCTCTTACCTCTTAAGTGTGATAGTGATGTTGTGGACAATATACTTGATATTATGTGCAAAAATGTGAATGAATGAGTCAGTTAGAGTTGTGTTGTAACAGATGTGTCACTATTATATTCGTGGTACGTTGCTGTGTCCTGAAATAAATGTAAAGAAATGACTTAAGTTCATTGTGTCACTAAGATTTTATATATTTTAGTTTTTGGAGTGCCTAAAGGAAAACATCATCCCCAAAATTATCATTTGTATATCAATTACACACCCTGTGTTAATTTTTGATAAACATTTCATTTTTCTTGCATGTTTAAAAACAGAAAAAAATCTTTATGAATTCAAATAAAAGGGGACTGTGAATAACAGTAAAACTATATTTATAAATTATCACAAAACTCATACAGTATGACCCGAGACCCGCCTCTTTTTCTTCTTGAAGCTCAGATCTCTGGACATCTGTAGTAAGATGCTGCATATGTTTTATCAGTGTGTGGTGGTAGTGTGTTGTTTTTATGCTGCAGTCTGCTGGGGAGGCAGCATCACACACAGAGATGCAAGGCGGTTGGACAGACTGGTCTAAAGAGCTGGTTCTGTGGTTGGAGCCAGGTTGGACACACACATAACACTGGTTATTATCAAGAATGTTTGAAGAAGAATAAGAATAGATGTAAAAATGACCAAAAAGGACACAAAATGACCAAAAATGGATGTAAAAATGACCAAAAAAAGGACACAAAATTATCGAAATAGACACAAATTGACCAAAAACAGATGTCAAGATGACCAAAAAAGACACAAAATGACCAAAAATAGATGTAAAAATGACAAAGAAAGACACAAAATGACCAAAAATGGATGTAAAAATGACACAAAATTATTGAAATAGACACAAATTGACCAAAAACAGATGTCAAGATGACCAAAAAAGACACAAAATGACCAAAAATAGATGTAAAAATGACACAAAATTATCGAAATAGACACAAATTTCACTGGTCTAAAGAGCTGGTTCTGTGGTTGGAGCCAGGTTGACCACACTGGAGGAGGTGGTGGAGAGATGACCTGTCAACATGTTCTAGTCCATCCTGAAATACCAGATCATCCGCAACACAAAACCTTTTATGGACCAAAAAAATCAGCAGTGGACGGCTCCTCTCTCTCCGTTGCAGGACAGAGAGATTCAAAAGATCCTTCTCTCCTCCAGAAATCAGACTGTCTCATTCTTCAAGAGATTCTACCAGTCTAACTGAATTTCCCCTCAGGAATGAATAAAGTAATTTTGATTGATTGACAGATGCATTTCCACTAAAATCTTACCATTTAAAAAAACCTTCTTGGATGAGTAAACGTGGCCCACTTATTCTTCAAAAAAAGTTTTCTTCTTAAATTTATGGAGACACATTTTAATTTTGTGGTGAAGTGTTCCTTTAATGTATTCTACACATCACTTGTAAAATGTAGATTTTTCTCTCCAGAAATTTGCAAACTTTAATTCACAAAGCAACCTCCACTACTCTAAAGGCCTGCTCGATAAAGCAGGAGATAAATAAATTTGATCACAAATAGTAGTAATAATAAAATGACAGAGGAAGCAATCTATATATAGCCCTTTTTTGCTTTTGCCCATGCCTTTGAAACAGTTAAGAGTATCAAAAATTCAACTCTGCAGCTCATAAACACACAGATATTCAGTGAAGGACTCTCACCTCTAGGTGGTGCACATGCTTGAAAGCTGCAGGGTGATATTTTACAATCTACTAAACACTGTGCTACACTATAATATATAGTTTATATGTCTTCTAGCTCAAGCTACAGTATGTAATGCTTTAGACTGAGTGAAATATTTAAGTCCAAAACTCCCACGTGTTCATACGTCTGCACTGTCACATCAAATGCAAATATTCTAAAGTCAGCTTAAATTATACAGCACATTAATAAAACAATACACATTTGAAAAAGACTCAAAATTACATGAATAAAATGTCTCTCTGCAGAAATCTCTAGTTTGCAAGCATTTCTTATACTTTTTTTCCAACATGTTTTTTCTCAAAATGTTCCCCTTTGTTTTTTCCTCAATTTCTTTTCTCCTACTATAATGTTACTATATTTTGATTGGTGCACAGAAAAAATAGCTTTTTGTTACAGTTGCTGCTGTATAAGAATAGAAAGGATTACTACTGTAAACAAAGTGTTTTCCTTAAGAGATCGCCAGAATACTTATTGTAGAAAGAAAGTGTGAAAACAGACATTATCATCAAAATTTGAACTTTCAAATGGTTCTTGAACAGATCACAGGTAATGAACATTCCTGTTAAAAAAGAAACCACAACAAAGCTTAAAATAATTTAGATCAAAATCACTTTATTCTACATCTCTCATTTAAATGTTGCCATGGAAATAGACTGTTTGGAATGACTAGATCCTGGTAAAAACATTAAATTCTGCTCCTCAGTGACACTGTGAAGCCATGATTGATTTTTTTAGATGAACAGTCACTTGACAAATATTTGCTGAAAACACAACAGACAGAACTCCAGACTGTTTACACAGAGCTGAGAGGAGAGGACGGGAGAGGTTGCAATTAGAAATTGTAAAACTGCAAATAGTTCATTATGTATAGTATGTTGAGATACAATTTATTTTTCCAATATATATGACATATAAATTCCGTTTTATTCCAATTTTTAAAAAAATCATTTTTCAGAGAAATTCAACTTTTTTTTACGCTTTTTCATAACTGTATTACATAATAATAAAATACAATTGAGTTGTACCCACTTCTAGCCATGACTGTGCTGATTCCATAGAGGTGCAGGATTTAAATATTGTAGTGAAATACAATGACACGTGAGTAAAATGTAAAAAGAGCAAAAAACACCCTGATATGGCTTGGGGTTCTACTCCAGACTGTTTACACAGAGATGAGAGGAGAGGACAGGAGAGGTTGCAATTAGAGATTGTAAAACTGCAAATAGTTCATTATGTATAGTATGTTGAGATACAATTTATTTTTCCAATATTTATGACATATATAAATTCCATTTTATTCCAATAAAAAAAAAATCTTTTTTTCAGAGAAATTCAACTTTTTTACGCTTTTTCATAACTGTATTACATAATAATAAAATACAATTGAGTTGTACCCACTTCTAGCCATGACTGTGCTGATTCCATAGAGGTGCAGGATTTAAATATTGTAGTGAAATACAATGACACGTGAGTAAAATGTAAAAAGAGCAAAAAACACCCTGACATGGCTTGGGGTTCAGGGTTAAACTAGGACTTCTAGTACGCTCAAAGAGAAAGACCTGTTTTATCAAACGTGACATAAAAAAAAAAAAATCCCCTCTGTTCTCTCCATTTGTCATGCTTTGTTTTCATTGCAAGACAGAATCTGTTGTAGTTTGCTGATGTGTAATCTTCAGCACGCCTCCTGCTCCGGCCTGACTCCCGGCATTAATTCCTCCAAAATAGATTAGAGGCAGTATCTCGGGTTCCGGGCTCCATCAAGACTAATGGAAGCATAACCCACAGGAGCAAGAGCAGCATCTTTTCTCTGCATTGATTCAGTCCATCCAGACTCACACTGGTGCGGATGTTAAGAGGTTTCAGTGGTCTCAGGATACACCAGCCTAAAGCCTACAGTGCACCTGTCTTTTTTTCCTCTCATTGTTCACTTTGTCATGACTGATGGATGGATTTTTTCATATTTTGCTTCCAGATTTTGGGGGATTCTCCATCATCAGCGAACTCACTGTTGTAACCAAATGTGAAATTTTGTCTTTGGATGATATTCAGTGACACAGTGAAGGAAGCAGCAGGATAAAGATTGGATTCAAGCCCCAGTGTTGGCAAACAAGCTGTCTGCTGAAATGTTCATGAGCAAGAATCTGAATACAAATTCCTAACAACTGCAGGGGAGCTGACCTGTATTTAACCCTGTTCTCTAACCCACTGCAGGGCGGGGTTGCAGAGAGCACTTACCTATGGAAGCCAACTTCCTCCAGTAAAAGAAAAAAAAAAAGAAAGATCCTGTAAGTCTTCATAATGAGAACATTTCTGCAAAATATTAACTCTGTATTTTAAAAAAACGAGAAGTATCTTTTTGAAATAATGACTTATTCTGAAATAATGACAAACAATGAGTAACTTTCTCAAAGTATTGAATTAGCATCTCAAATTAATGACTAGAAATTATGACTAAGTATCTAAAACAATGAGCAACTTTCTCAATATGACTGACCTATCCCGAAATAATCTAAAAAATAATGACTTAGTTATGCAAATAATGAGAAACTTTTTCAAAATAATAACTTAGTATCTCAAAAAAGGTAACCTTCTTAAAAAATATGTCTTACTTATCCTGAAATAATGTTAGTATCTCAAAATAATGAGAAACTTTCTCAAATGAATCACTTATCCTGAAAGAATTACTTTTTATTTGAAAATAATGGCATTGTATTTAAAAAGCAATGACTTAGTATTTTACAAAATGATGGCTTAGTATTTCAAAAATAATGGCTTAGTATTTCAACATTATGACTTTGTATTTCAAAATAATGGCTTAGTATTTCAAAAGAATGGCTTAGTATCTCAACATTATGACTTTGTATTTCAAAAATAATGGCTCAGTACTTCAAAAATAATGGCTTACTTATCCCAAGATAATGACTTAGTATTTCAAGATAATGACTTAGTATTTCAAAATAATGGCTTAGTATTTAAAAAATAATGGCTTACTTATCCCAAGATAATGACTTAATATTTCAAAAATAATGGCTTACTTATCCCAACATAATGACTTAGTATTTCAAAATAATGACTTAGTATTTCAAAATAATGGCTTACTATCTCAAAATGATGATTTAGTTTTGCAACATCATGACTCAAATGAATGACTTATCCTGAAATCACTAAGTCATTATTTTAAGATACTTAGTATCTGAAAATAACGACTTGGTATTCCAAAATAATGGCTTACTTATCCCAACATAATGACATAGTAGTCTATCTCAAAATGGTGAGAAACTTCCTATAAGTTAATAATTAACTCATTATTTTTATCTTACATTGTTTGCCATTTGTGATACTAATCGGTCAAAAAGTTTAATGCATAAAAACACAGGGATCCCCTGGTTTTCCCTCTGATCACACACACGCGCACGTGCACACACACACACACACACACACAGTTCCAGAGTTTTCTGTGTGGTGTGTGAGCAGGAAGGTCAGGTTGCCTGTGGGAGGAAATGTGATCCCAGAGGGTGGGGCCGTCCTGTGGATCATTGCTCACTCTCTCATCTATGAGTGCCTGTCATGTTTCTCATATTCACCCTCGTCCAGCTCAGGGTGGATTGTCAGGGCTTCTGAAAACACCTCAACATAGCCTGTCAGCTGTGGACAGAGGCATGATAGACTCTCCTGGCTCTCCGCCTTCACCAACAAGTTGAGCTTGCACCTATATTTACCAAGCCACTATTCAAACTTCAAGCTGTGAAGAAGTGCAAGAGAACGACTTGTGAACTATTTAATGAGGAGGATAGTCTCGGGGGAAAGTGAGCCGGCAGATGCAACACAATATCAAACCACTTGTCAGGAAGGAATCCAAGTTTCAGCCTCATGTTTGGGACCCGTCCACCGTGGGAATCCAAGAAATGAAAACCATCTCGCTGCTCTGATACGGTGTCGTCGCCGCCACAGCAGAAACATGCCAATTTCCTTTTTCAACACAAATGAGTGATGAGAAAGTAGGCTGCTGTTTTTTTATTTTTGTCCCTCAGTCATTACAGGAGGAGCTCGCTGACAGAGGGGGTCGTCTTGACTTAATTTCCTCCTCATCGTTTGCTGAAGATCACATAACTTTTACTTGGAGAGAGTAAATGTGACATTTCAGCCCTTGTGTGTTGACGGTTTTGTATTTTGTTTGCGGAGACAAAAGGTAAGTTAAGAGAGAAAACTTATTTTGGCTTTGTGAAGGTGGATTGTTCTACTAACAACTAGAAAATTTGGATAAATAAAATAAGTTGTTGTTGGTTAATAATGATGATCATTACTAGATAATGCAGTCTCATATAAAGTGCAACATCTGTTCAAATAGGAGACTATAAGACAAACAAAATTCATATTTTGTCTTCCTACTTATTCATTTTTTTCCAATATGACAAAATAATTCACACTGACAATAACTCAAGTTCATCTCAAGTGTTGCGGACATGGTTTTGCTGGCCCAGATAGTCTGTCCCCCAGGACCCTGTGGCCTTGTTTCAAAAAATTACACTCAGATCTCTTGGGAACTGAGAATCCTCTGATTTTAGACATTATTAACTCTCATAACAACCAGAAGACTTTGTAGTAAGTGCCAGGTTCAGGTTGAGTGCACGAAAGACTTCCTGTATAACACTGTAATGTGATTTAGGGTGAGTTTTTCATATGTATGTGTGTGTGACTGTGTGACTGTAACTGTGTAGTTCATTGCTCAAGGAGTTTTTTAAGTAACGGCCTCTTTTGTTGAAACGACAGCTTGTAAACTTCAAAGTCATCGTTAGCAAGCCATAATGAAATGGGAGAAGTTAAAGCCTCCAGAGCCAGATGACCCTATGTGTTGCTGTGAGTGTGATAGCGACCCGTACGGATGTTGCTGTGACTGTGAAGATCTGGATGAAGCCTTTAACAGGTATGAAGGGCTTGAGGAAAAGGGTCAGTACTGAGAAGAATTTACTGAAGTGTTGTGCTGGAAAGTTTAAAGAATAAAATACTGGTAGGCTAAATGTCATTCAAATAGAAGTAGCACTTTTGTTTTAAAAGAAGGGTTCAGTATCACTTTTAATGGCTGCTCTAAGAAATAATAATAGATTGATGCCACTTCATTGTCTGTCAGGGAATATCTTGGAGCACATAACCCTACCGTCAAACGGCAAACTATTGTTTCTTCGCTCCTGACAATACCAATACCAATGTATTGATATGATATATTGATATTACGTACATGTTGTCAGATATGCACCAATATGACAACTTTTTTACAGAACATTTAGGACAAAAAACTATGCTTGGTGATTAAGAAATAGTAACATTATCATCTTTATTCCTTCCTCTATCACATTATGTCTGTTCCATGTAGCATTTGGTGCTACATTTCATGTATTAAAAGTGCCACACAAATACAGTTTATTATTATTATTATTATTATTATTACTTGCTAATGGCTGAAAAGCAACAGCAAGTGGACAAAAGGTGTGGGACTACTTCTCTAAAGCTGGTGATGTAGTCATCAATGTATGACATTGTATGTATGATATTTAATATTATGTAATAATGTTAAATAACCTTCAGCCTTCTGAGTACCTTTGCATATTCATATTGGTGTAAAATTGATGCACAATCCTCACAGAAAAAAGGTCCATTTTCATTCCAGCTCAAAATTCTGTATGAATATAATTGGAATCTGTGAATTTTTCCTCTCTTAAGTTGGTATTGGTCTAAAAAAAAATCCCATATCAGTCCAGGCTTATTCCTGTCTGTAGCTTGGTATTTTACTGGCAGACATCAGAGTGGCACCAATCTTTAAGTCTAGCTTTAGGGAAAAAATTTAAAATAAAAAAAATGAAAATGTGAAATGTTGTACTATTCCTTTAATTGTATAGATATTAGAGTTTTTTTTGTAGTGGGGTCCTCAGTTAAATTATTTCAAGCCATTAATGTCAGTTACATGCTGCATATTCCTTAATAAATGTATGCAACTAAGCACAAAACAAATTATTTATTGCCAAGTAATCCATACATACAAATCGGAAGCCTTACAGCTTATGATCAACAAAGAGTTCCACCTGAGATTTCCTGCCGAAGTAAAAGAAAACAAAAAACAAAGCCAACATCTTCCTTATTACAGATTCAATGTAAGTTACACTGTAAATCTTAAAAACAGTTTCATACTTTCACTTGTGTGAAAGCAGCATCACTGATTTTATGATTTTTTTAATATCAGAAAGTGAAAAAAACAAAAAAGCCATCACTTTTATAATGATAAATGTTTAACTTAATGGCTGTATTATCTGCAGGTGGCTCAAAGACCGACCACCTAAAGGTGCATGTCAGTCTCCTGTTCTCGGGGCCATGATAGACAAACTGGAGATCTCCATGATCCCGGCCCTGGTGCTGCTCCCTCTCCTGCTGCGGGTTGCAGCGCTGCACTGCCTGCTGGGTGTCATCATCCTGACCGCTCTGCCCGTCCTGGTGCTGTGGTACTACTACGCCACGCACAGAAAGAAGAAACGCACCCTCTTCTTCCTCTCTCTGTCTCTCTTCTCCTTGTTCTACATGTATTACCTCTTCATCACAGAGATTTTACCTCGGGGGGACGTCGGCCAGCTGCAGCTGTGCACTGTGACCTCTGGGATGATTGTCACAGTCATCTCTCTTATTCACACCAAGAGAGGCCCGGGACTGGTGACCACATCCCTTCATGAAGTACACAGTCTCAGTCAAGAGGCAAACAAGGACACCACACACCTTAATGGATCCATCCAATCAGCAGCCTCCTCAGAGCTGCAGAAAACAACAGAGGCCCTGGCAGAGAAATGGAGCCGCTGTCCTGTGTGTAAAATAATGCGACCCCCACGGGCCGGACACTGTCGCACCTGTGGATCCTGTGTCCAGCGCCTGGACCACCACTGTATCTGGTGGGTTGGATACAACAGATGCTTTTATATTGCCGTAACAACACATCATGACAACACAGAAGATGGATTATATAAATGCTCTTAGCAAAAACTCCACCAATCTCCTGTTTTCTTCCACAGAGGAACTAGGTTACTATCAGATTAGATTTCAAAGTGCAGTTAAATTGGCTGATAATTGTGTAAAGTGCTTCTAACACCAGGTTAAAACTGTCCTGGTGGCATACCACTAGGCCTAGTTCCAGTCCAATTTGGTCCAATTTTCCTGCATGTCTTCCCCTCTGTCTCCCGTCTTCGCTCTGTATCTCTTTGCCACCAACAAATAAATCTATGAAACAGGCAGATAGAAACATTTTCCCACAGAAGATATGCTTGGTTTTAATTCTTGAGAATTTAGTTTTCTCTTGACATCTTTTAACAATAGAGATGAATGGAATTAAGTTTGTGGTGCCCAAGGCTTTGCAAACTAATAATTTAAAAACTCTGGAGCAGTGCTCCTTTCTACGGACTAGATAATAATAATAATAATAATAATAATAATAATAATAATAACAATAATGTACAGAGTCAGTGTGATGTCACTCATTGGTTTGTAATTTGCTGATTTTGCAGCAACTAACTCTAATATCTGCATTTTGGCTGTCAATATCTTGGATAAAGGCCTGTTGTTTTTGCAACCGGTACATGTGCAGAACAGATCGGGAGCCAGAGTGATGCAACGTCACCAGCTGGTTAGCACTAGGCAATCCTTCTTCTTAATGAACAGCCGACTCCTTAAAGTGTCTTTTAGACCAACTGAACACTGACTAAGACTTTTGAAGTGACCAACGTGTTCCAGTTAACTTTGATATTATTAATAATTTTATTTGAGAATTTGTTTTTCAAAAAAGGTAAAAAAAAAATCCTCCAAAATGCAACATTAAGACACTAAGACGTTGAGGAACACCACAGAAAAATCCATGCTGTAAGTTGGTATTTAAAAATTAAGATTTCTGCAAGAATTGCATTTTTCAGCAAACGGATGGCGAGCACTTCTATCCTCTAAACTGCTGAGAAACCTTCTTATTATCAGTAAACCTAGGAAAGCCATACAACTTCTGGATGCTCTAGGTCTGTAGTTTGTGGTTGTAACGTTTCATGAGGCTGTGATTATCCTAGAGGTCACAGCAGCTCATTTTATACAGTGAGGGAAGTTTCAAAAAATGCTGTCACTGCAATGAAATGGCAACTTTGGAGACTAACATCAGGGCAGGCCGTACAAATGCTAAAAAGCAATTTGGCTTTTAAATATTTGTTTTGCATCATTTTACATACAGCAGTAGGTCTCTGGGAGGCAGAGAGTTGGTGCTTTAACTAAACTGGTGCCTTGTGTTGTGCGTCTGTGTTGAGGTTTTGTAGGATAAACAGCTGTGTCGGACAGGCGAATCATCGCAGTTTCCTGCTGACTCTCTGTGTGTTCGTGCTGACCTCTCTGTACGGGATCAGTTTGGTGCTAAAGAGCCTCTGTCCTCGACAATATCTAATGACAGCTCTCCTCTACTGCCCCGGCGTCTACACTCAGTCCAGGTACCACTCTCTCTATGTCCTGCCTGCATCACCACTGCAGGGACTAAAAAACTAAATGTAAGATAGATGACTCATCAATATTGTAAAGCTTCATACACATTCTTGGTTGATATTATAAGTAAATAAAGTAAAGTATAAAGTATATCTATCTATCTATCTATCTATCTATCTATCTATCTATCTATCTATCTATCTATCTAAGTATGATCAATAATGGCCATTAATAGAACTAGCAATGATATAAATTATACACAAATGTGTCTCATGTCTTTTTCCCCCTTGTACAAAACAATTTAAAGATTTTATATTTGAAAATTATTTATTGTCAGTATTTTCAGCTTGTGTCAGTTAAATTACAGTGTTTTAACACTTTTTTATATATTTATTATTGTTTACTCTGTCTTCAGAAAATTGCATCAAATGGGATTTTTAACACAATTTAAGAATGCAATTTTCTATCCATCTTTATATTTTTTATGCCTTTGATTGTCTCGTATACTACAGTTCAGATTGACTTAAACCATGTTCACAAAATTAAACAACAAGTTTATGGTTATGTGGCAAAAGAATTGTAACATACAGGAATGAAATTTAAGTTTTGTACTTCAGTACAATGTTAAGTTACTTGTACTTGAGTATTTCCATGTCATGCAACTTTATACATCCAAATCTCTGCAGCTCAGATGGAAATATTCTGCATTTACTCTTACTCTATTTCATTTATTGATAGTTTGTTCTTTGCATATTTAGAGTTGTAATACAAAATATAAAATCAATTAGTACATTATGATACATTATTACAGATCAAATTACCCAGCATAATATACTTAAATATTAAATAAATATTTAAAATGAGATCCACTTTTCCCAGCTGCAACATTAAAAACATTTATGCATCAATAATTATTGTCAAGTAATATATGATGTATTTATTTTTCAAATTGACCATTCTGCATAATGAGTGTGTTTACTTTTGATACTAAATATATACTGATGCTAATACTTTGGTATTTTTTCAGTAAAACATTTTTACCACACTGTTTTTACAACTTTTACTCAAGTAAAATATGTGTACACTGTAAAAAATGTTTGTAGAAATAACAGTAAAATTCTGTCAAATACATCAGAAATAGGGCGTAAAATTAAAAATTGTATATCACCGTATTAGACACTTTTAATTACCGTAAATCATGGAATAGCACAAAACTTTTACTTTTTTCTGTCATAAACTTGAAGAAACACACAGTTTCGCTGTAAAAATATAACATTTTCATGCAAAATGTATGGAGAAATACCATGATGTGGGAATGAATGACACAATTACCCTAAAAATAACAGGATTATTCAGTCTAAATGACAGTTTTGATATGTATCTGATATTTACATTTAAATTGAGAATAGAAAATCCACTCACTGTATTTTTTACGGTGAAGTTCTGTTACCACAGCTGCTGGTAATTTTCCGTAAATTAAACAGATTATTTTTTACAGTGTACTTTTCCACCACTGCACTCAGATTAAATGTTCAGCTGACAGGGTGCCAGTTAAAAATCAATTTTAAATATTATATTATGTTTCTGTAATGTTGTCCTCACTGTCTCTTTATCTTTGCAGCACTGCACTTTGCTTCACCTGTGCTTGGTACAGCAGCATCGTCACATGCGGACTTCTTTACCTGTTGGTGGCTCAGGTTCTGAATATCAGCTTTAATGTGACAGAGCGGGAGTCTCAGCTGGCTCTGAGGAACAAAACGGGCCAGAGCCGCCTGTGGGGACTGGTCGTGGTCACGGGAGAGTATTCACGTGGCTTCTGTCAGAACTGGGTTGAGTTCCTCACTATGACAGATGCCTCAGCGGCTCCTCGCTCCAGCCTCACTGACTTGGTCTAGTTTCACTTTATCCCCTGCAGAAACATCATGAAAACAGACAGTTATTACAGCATGTGTGAAGAACTACACCTCTTGCATTTCTTAGCATATAGCGGCTGATGTCTTCCAATGCATATTGTATTCCAGCCTCCTCATATGAGAGCCAGACCGATATTTTCAGCCAATATTTGCGTATCAAAGCCATACCGGTATCTATCGGTATCGGTATCGCTATCTATTGGCATATAAATTGTCCAATATGTGGTGATATGAAAACTTTTTTTCATATATATAAAAAGCATAAAACAATTCTTGGGTTGACTAAGAAATGGTGTTGGCTGTTCATTTTATTTTTTCATTTATTCTTTTTTTTTAAATTGTCAGAAACTGACTGACATACAGACTGAACTTTCAACACTGGTATTTATTTAGCATTTTATTTATTTACACACATTGCTGATGTTTATTTAGCTTTTTAAAAACCTATTCTTTATTTAAATTGTGAGCAATTGACTGAAACTGAATATACAGTACTAAAGTCTATTCAGCTTTTTTTCTCAGTTATGTTATGCAATACACTGTGTGTATAATATTGTTGTTAAACAATTGTAATATTGCAAAATCAGTGCACAATCCCACAAAGAAAATGTTTATTTTGTACTGCAGCTCTGTAACCTCATTATATCTGCCGCCATACCGGTTATTAATGATTTTTCCCCCTCTAAAATCATTATCGGCCTCAAAAATCCTATATCGGCCAGGCTCTACATCATATGCTCATACAATACATTAAAACTATTTTAACTGTAAAATAAGTCACAAAAGCATATCAAGATGCAGTTATTGATTGCTTAGAAAAAATACAGAATCATTGTTTTGGGGTTGGAAATGGTTGCACAATGTATGCAATGAAATAACTGCAGGCACTGCCATGTTACTGTACTTTTTTTTCTACCTGCAGAATGTGAACTTTGTTTATTCCGTCAGAATTGTTGACTGCATGTCAATTCTAAATAAAAATCTTGAAATAAATGACACTGTGGAATGTAAGTAAGAGAAGCCACTACTTTATAGAGATATGTAGATATATTTAGACTGGGTATTCAGCACTAAATATAACAAAACATGGATTAAACTGGCACAGTCGAACAGTGTCCTGCAGCTGTGAGTCAGTGGTGTGGGTACAGTCAGAACTTCCTGGAGCCGCTTCAGTCATTTTTACTGTTATGACTGATGCAATCAGTATTTACTCAATATTCTCGTCTGCAGCGCTCTGCGTTATTGATTTTTTTTTAATGCAATGGTTTTTGTCCATTGCTGTCTCATTGTGTCAGCGGTGCTGCTTTTACACTCTCCAGGCCTGCACATTTCAGGACATGCAGGGACTGTTTCACAACTCTATTCACTCTCTTACAGTATAACAAACAGCAACACAGTGTTTAAACTCTCCTGCAATGACTCTGGGTTTTCCTTCCTAACACTTCCCATTATTGCCCATTTATCCATCCTCATAATGCACATCCTGGGTGGAACAATCGATCACCTTGTTTAAGTCAATGCATCTCCTCCATTTAAATCACTATCAAGTGTATCTGCCCCTTACTTCCAAAGCAGAGACTCCTTTTTTTGAGTCTGGCCTTTCCTTTAGTGCCACCTGCTGGCCACTCTGTGCACTTCCCCACCCAGTGCTAACACTGTTAAAAACTGCAGCTTTCTACTTTTTATTCCTTCCTCCATCAAAGTACAGTACAGGCCAAAAGTTTGGACACACCTTCTCATTCAATGTTTTTCCTTTATTTTCATGACTATTTACATTGTAAATTCATCAAAACTATTAATGAACACATGTGGAATTATGTACTTAACAAAAAAGTGTGAAATAACTGAAAACATGTCTTATATTCTAGTAAGCAAAGGGTGGTTAATTTGAGGAATCTAAAATACAAGACATGTTTTCAGTTATTTCACACTTTTTTTGTTAAGTACATAATTCCATATGTGTTTATTCATAGTTTTGATGCCTTGAATGTGATGGGTGTGTCCAAACTTTTGGCCTGTACTGTATGTCATTACAAGAAGCATAGAGTCCATATAATGTTAAGATTAACACCTGTTGTGAACAGGTAATTGAAGCAAATATTCAGAAGTTTTAGTCTAGTTAGTTAAGTTTATTTACCCCGAACATAAAATTAAAATAAATATACATATTTATATACACATACTACAATAACAAAACAGCAAATAATGTACAGACTTTGTATGTCCAAAAAGGAGTATGGAAAACAACAGCTTGTCCCTTTTTCAGTTTTAAAGATAAAGGAGTCTTAATGGTAACCTATTAATATACACTGCAGTACTATACGCACAGGAAAGACATTGTCCCTGGCTCCTGATGCAAAACACAAGGCCTAAACAACAAGCTACCAAACCAGAAACAATAGTGCAATAGCTATAATAATAATAATAATAATAATAAATACAAGTAATGTAAATACATTTAAACAAATGCAAAGGTAAGTAGTGCAATAAACAACTGCAACAGCAGTTTGAGTCCCTGAGAGTATAAATAATGAAGTGAGGTAGAATATAATATCTGACATTACTCTGTTGAATTCTGACCACCAGCTCATTATGTAAAAAGATCATTTGTTTCTGAATAAAGTTCTCACGATATCCAACTCGTAAAAAATAAATTGAAATAAAATAGTTTGGTAAAAGGTTCACAATCTCTTTAACCCTGTGAATTATGACTTTTGGTGAGACTCCAAATCAGTGTTTAAAAGTACATATCACACCAAAAATGCAAAATATTAATTGTATCCTCTTGCCTGAACTTCTATTTATCAATCTAGATTATTTTGGTGGGAGTTGTGAGTGGCTGAAATATAACAAAACTAGTAGATACTTGACTCCTGGTGCTCAAATAATTAAAAATAACCAAAACAACACTTAGAAATGGTGTTGGATATTTAATTTTATATTTATTCTGACTGACTTCATTTAGGTGTTTTTAAATTACATGATTATTAATTTCCAGAACTGGTTATGTAATACATTGTGTGTGCTTGATATTCTTTAATATAGTTATTATAAATACATAACTAAAATCTATATCTTAATCATATTATTGTTTTTAGTGCAAGCCTATTTATATACAGTCTATGGTGCAAGCACACACCATCCCTAAAAAAATCCCACGATTATTTCCCTGACTGAGCCAACACAGGATAATAAACCCAAATGCAACAAGCCGGAGCAACTCTGGAGGGGAAAAAAAAGTCTTTACTGGTCTTACCATGTTGAAGAAACAACAGAGGCAGGCAAAGGCACCCAAAACCCCAGAAACTGGTCCAAAACACAAAGTTTACTGGGAAACAGACAGACAGTACACAGTAAATTCTGGGTAATTGGGACCAGGTGAACAAAATTACGGGCATGGCAGGTAATAAAGCGGGAAAAGACAATGGGGGCAGGAAGTGAAGTAACAGTGGGTGCCAAAATAAACCTTAATTTTCATGACCTGATTCCAATTTTACACAAACTTTTTTTCTCTTATATAATTACTATCAATTCATTCTTTCTCTCTTTTGCCCCCAGTGAATGTATGCTTTGTCCCTGTACAGAGTGTGAGTGTGCATGCCTGCACACAGGACAGAGTTATCTGGTGACAGATAAAGAGAAACTTTGATAGCTTCAGGCAATGAGCTGTTAACAAAATATTCGGTCATATTTCCACTGTGATGATTTACAGATTCGTCCTTAAGAGCCTGGGGAATTCAGGTATTCATGTTTGGGTGTTGAGCCAAAGTTGCACAATTTTAATGCTGCATTAAAATTATAACATTCAAGCTTTAATTATTAATAAAGTGGGAGAAGCTGTTTGTGACAGCTTGAGACAAAGAACTACAGTTGTATCTACAAACTGGTGAAAAGAAAAGTCAAATTAACTTGTAGTTAAAGTCATGAATTTGACCAATTTAGTGAATCAAGAAGGGATATATTAATCACAAATGCTTCCAAGTTGAAAATACAGGATTTCATTTTTCCCCCCACTTTTCCAACATGGCATTAAATCATTTTTCACCGTACAAGAACTATTACCTTTGCAGTTAATTTGAGCTTTTGTAAATCTGCATAACACTTAAATTTTAACTAAGTATGTTGCCAAAATGTAAATAAGAGAAGAATTAGTACATTTGCATTGTAAATGTGCCTGTTACAACCTTAGTTTGAGGTCTAGGGGTCACAGGAAGTAACATATTTGGTAAACACAAAACTATGCAGCAAAATGGCTGCTTGGACTCTAAGTTAAACAATTATCACATGTATTTACAGGCAAAGGAATAAAGAGATAAACCAACTAATGTATTACATAAACAAACTAAGTAACAGAAAAAGGAAGCAGCTAAATCTTCAGGGTCTCCAAGGCCAAAATAAACAAGTCAATCACTATCTGGAAAATAAGATTCAGCTAAACCTACCAAACAAAACAGACAATGCTAAGCTCCATAAATAAGCAAAAACAGGAGAAAACTAACAAAAATGGCAGAGAACTCCTACCAGGCTTCCAGACACAAATAAACAAGTTGACTCAATATGTAGCTGTAACACAAAAACACAGAGCTGTTAAGGACAGGCTACAACACAAACTATATGCAGTCAACCAAAACAGGTCAGTGGCGAGAGAGGGAAGATCACTGGATCTGGAGGTTGATAACATTTCCCCTGACGAGCAGATCACACTCAGTGTGAGTGAACCAGGTATGCAGGACCTGAAACACACAGAGAGGAAAACACACCTGTCCTCCAGAAAGAGGCTAGAGAAAATCAACGGCCATAACAGTGTCCTATATGCAAATTTCTGCAGCTGCAGGGTTCTGTATGAGCTTGTCTTTATACAAATCTGCAGGTATAAAATACTTCTCTGACACAACATTGCTGTAGATTTTTGTTTTCTCGGGGTAAAAGCTGCACCTGTTTGAACTGGAAAGGTATGTGGGTCGAGGGGGAGTCTTTGTACTGTGGCATGTATCTGCCTGCACCACCTGACTCTTTCAAACTGATACATCTCCTCCTCATCACTCCTGGATTCATATTTGGGGAAAGGATCCTGCAGAAAGCTGAGAGCAAATGTACCTGTATTGGAAAAACAGTTTTCAATAAAGATTATAAGCATTGGCATTCAATTATACTTAAAGTCTCAAAAAGTAAAAGTACAAATCATGCAGTAGGGTCAATTCAGAATGATCTGAAAATTGGTGCCTCAATGTAACAATGCAGCCATAGTGAGGCCACTTTGAACAGTTTTAAACTGCTGGATAATTTAATCAAATCTAATCTTCTAATACATCATGATATATTTCCAAAGTAACTAAAGCACAAAATTAATGCAATGAAGTACGGTAAAATAAAATTACACTATCCATCCTGCAGTGGGGAAATTCAGAGATACTGCTTAGAAATAAAATAATTAAAAAAATACATTATATATATATAGGATGTGGGATATGGACAAAACATAAAGAATATCTATAAATATATCTGTAGATTTACAAAGTATAAAACAGTGGAGTGACTTGGAGTTATTCTTGTTTTTGGAATAAGTGATTGTGGTAAAATAAATACAAATTAAAATGACAAAAAAAGGAGAGTGATATAACATGATTTCATCGAAAATTACTTGTCATTCATACTCATCCATACAAATACAAAAGGATTAAAACGAATATGGCACTGTTTCCTGTGGGCATTTGACTCGCACATTACATGGTGTCTGAAGACAAAATGTGTACAATAATACAAAAAAATTAAAGATTTCTGAATGATATAAATCATATTTCAAGGTGAATTGGAGTAGAGACAGGCTAAAGTCCTATTTAATCATGTTTGTTTTACATGATGTATGTCCAAATGTAATTTGTACAAAGTGTAAGACACTTATAAATGTATTATATGGATCCTTTTCATGCATTTCTTTGCATGTAATGTCCTGAGGCAGGTAAAGACACGCATCTGGCAGAATGGCCAAAGATGAATAAGGAGAGGAAAAGTATTTACAGACTTTGAACTCACAAAGAGACACGAAAGTTTCCCAGGAAAGCATTTCAATTCAGCACACGGTGATGCATGATTAGTTGTCTCTGTGTGTTTACCTATCGCAACTGCTGACGGATGAATTTGATTATTCTGTTGTCTCTGCCACAGAAAGCACTAGAAGGCAGCCACACCTTTGTTTACCACTGTTATTGTGGTTTTTTTTTTGTAAAGTTTATGCTCACAAATAAGAGGCTGCAGAATGAAATTATAATATCAAATGTAATCTTGACCCTCTTCTTCTTTGGGTTATGTAAATTAACCTGCCTGCTGTCTGGCTCTGAAACTGTGTGTGTGTGTGTGTGTGTGTGTGTGTGTGTGTGTGTTATTCTGACGCTTCACATGTTTGAACCCATCCTAGCTCCAGGGTTTGTGTGGGAGAGGGTGTATGTGTGTGTGTGTGTGTGTGTGTGTGTGTGTGTGTGTGTGTGTGTGTGTGTGTGGCTGGGCTGGTGGGTAGGGAAAAGATAACCTGCCTCTGCACTATATAAAGGTTTGTCAGCAGAACTTCAGCAACAGATCTTCATCCACTCTCTCCTTCATCATCGATCATCTGCTCATCAGTAGCGATGGCTTTCCTGCTGGCAGTGCTGGGCGCCGTGCTCTGCTCCTTCATGGTTTCTTCTGAAGTCCTACCGCAGGCAGACTTCAGTGTGCAGGGGGTAAGACACATAACTGGGTGAACTATTATCCTCTGTTTTATCTGTCACAATATTGATTTATGGTGCCCGTTGTACAAGAAAGGGTTTCGCTGGCAAGTGCCACATTATTACATTTTTAAAGAAAGTTATTTGATGGCATACATCAACTGGATAAAGTGTTTGTCTTTTTTTTTTTTATTCTTTTATTTTGTATGTTGAGCCCGAGCGATATGGGATTTTTGAGACAGATGCCGGTACTGATTAAAGAGGGGGGAAATTAATCGTTAACTGATATCTTAGGCCGAAATATCCCATTTTTAAGTTGGAATTAAAATAGACCTTTTTTATGCCACAATTTCATCACTCTGCAAATGTACATAGAGAACAATTTTCCCAAACATAAAACTTTATAAAATAATATTTAACTTTGTTATACAGTATACAAACACTGTATTACATTGTCAGCCAATTGTATAAATGATAACTTCAGAAGACAAAGAATAAATAGTTGTAAACTATGAACTTATAGATAGAATGGAATAGAAAAGAAAATATTTATTGTCATTGTCGCATGAGCAACGAAATTAAGTGCATTCTTGTCAGTGCCAGATTTAAAAAATAAAATAAAATGAATGCAAAATAAATAAATAATAGGAATATGACAAATCTTTGTGCTTAAGTTTGTGGTGTTTCTGTCACACTAAGGTGACATTTAAGTTGAAAAGGTGTCATTTTTCTAAATCTGCAACACAATTTTGCCCACCAGCGGACAAAAGTGTGTATAAATCTGAAGTTGTTGGGATATGGATTACCACAAAAATACAAATACATTTTAATAACGCTCTGTTTTAAACGCAGACCACAGTGACAGTTACTGTGAGTATACATGTTTATGTCTACCTCGTGTGTCCACAGATGGCAGGGAAGTGGTACCTGATTGGTTTTGCCACTAATGCCCAGTGGTTTGTCAGCCGCAGAGCCAGCATGAAGATGGGCACGGGCCTGATGACCCCGACCGCTGATGGGGACCTGGACATGTCCTACAGCAGTCTGAAGTGAGTGTGAGAGGACGGAGACAAAGAGACGAGGTTAAGAAAGGACGTGTTTATCATATGCAGTGGTGCAAAAAGTATTCAGATTACTTACATACTGTGGAATTACTTCATCATAAGTAAAAGTCCTGCATTAAAAACTTACTTAACCCTCTATGGTACGCATTAAGATGCCAGTTAGGAAAAAAAAGTTTGGAGTGATTTTTTGTCTTAAAATAGACTAAATAAACATATCCTGAAGAAAATTTATGATTTTTTTTTTTTTTTTTTGGGAAGTTTTTGGGGTTTGTTGCCCGTAGGCAACATTGTACCATAACAGTGCACAAGTGAAAAAGAGAGGTTTTTAAATTAATTTTAACATAATTTATTTAATAAACACGTGTAAAAGATTCAGTAGCTTTAACAGGGTACAATACATACAATTTTAAATTTAAAAACATTATTAAAGGAACTTTTTTAACTGGTTTCTTGTCTGAATGTTTGCTGTAGGCAACATTGTAACATTGAACCAAATTAAAACATTGCTATTGGTTCCCTATATATTCTTCCCTCTTTTTTAAAGTATTGCATCTCTCAAAAACATGCATTGTAGAAATTTGACAGGCCAAAAATTGTTATGTTGCCTGAGGGCAACACTGTACCATGGAGGGTTAAGTAAAAAAAACAAAAGTATCAGCATCTAAATTTCCTAAAAGTGCTATGCACTCCATTATGCAGAATGGACCCACTCAGATTTTTTTTTTAAATACTTGAAATACTTTTTATGTGGTTTTTATGCAGCTGGCAGCTAAATGTAGTGGAGTTAAAAATTAAAATATTTTTCTCTGAAATGTAGTGGAGTAGAAGTATAAAGTTACATAAGCAGAAATACTCAAGTAAAGTACAAGAACCTCAAAATTGTACTAACGTACAAGTACCTGAGTAAATGTACTTACATTACTCTCCACCACTGATCATATTTAAATGTTTTTCTTTGCAGCTCTGACGGCAGTTGCTGGAAACTGGACAACCTGGCAAAGAAGACTGATGTGCCCGGAAAGTTCACGTACACAAGTGAGTATTAATACTGGACACACAGAGGCATGCATGCAACACTCACAACAACCATCCACAGTATTCATGAATAGATTAACCGGGCACAGGCCCAGGAGCCAAAATGTGACAGGGGCCTCCACCTGTTCAATGTCACTCAAAGAGACAACCAGGAAAATACACAAAATGAAAACAAAGAAACAAAAACGGCTACAAAAGTTACAAAAAGACTGTAGAGACCACAGAGCAGTGGTGGAATGTAACTATGTACATTTTCTCAAGTGCTGTACTTGAGTACAATTTTGAGGTACTTGTACTTTACTTAAGCATTTCAATTTTATGTAACTTTATACTTCTACTCCACTTCATTTCGAGGCAAATATTGTACTTTTACTCCACTGCATTTTTTAGCCGACAGCTTTAGTTACTTTTCTGGTCAAGATTTAACATAAAATATATGATATTTAAATGATTTAAATTGGTTAGATATTTTTAAACTAAACCTTAAGAAAAGTAATACACTGCTTACATAAATATATCAATAATAATAAACTAATAACATATTTAGAATCTGAGTAGGGCCTTTCTGAATAAAATTAGGGTGACGCTTTATATTAAGGTCCTTGTAATAACCATTAATTAACAAGTAATAAGGCCCTTGTAAGTCCTTACAAGATGCCTATTAACATTATTGTGTGTTTATAAGCTTATATAAGTGTTAATAATGGCATTACAAACGCCCATGACCCACCCATTATGTCTTTGCCATGCCTTTATTAATCTTATTTTGTTTGCTTAATGATATTAAAATATACTTCATTGCTCATCTATTATAAGTTAGTAGTTTTTGCAACTACCGGATCTAAAGCGAGAACAATGCCTTATTAATTGTTAATTAATGGTTATTAAGGACCTTATTATAAAGCGTTACCAAAACTACTTTTACTTTTGATACCTTAAGTACATTTTGATGCTGATACTTTTGTACTTTTACTTCAGTACATTTTCAATGCAGGAGTTTTACTTGTAGTGGAGTATTTTGGCAGGTTGGTATTAGTGCTTTTATTTTGCCAAGGGATCTGAATATGTTTTCCAATTTATGATCTCTTTACCTCCTCTCTTCTCCAGGCTGGGGGGATGTGAACGACATGTGCATTGTTGAAGTAAAGTATGATGAGTACGCCCTGATTCACAACGTTAAGAGTAAGGGGAGCGACAGCACCGTTGTCAACAAACTATATGGTAAAGTTATCATTAATTAACCAAGATGAATTGAATCTTCAGTAGAGTGAGGCATACTGCAGCAGGTTAATATCACGCTGTGTGACAGGCCGTGGAGTGGACCTCACTGCTGATCTGCTGGAGAAGTTCAGGCAGTTCTCTCTGGAGACGGGAGTCCTGCAAGAAAATATAGCTTTCCTTCCTAAAAATGGTACGTCACATCAATGCAGATTTCACTTTAAAAAACAAGCTTCATATTATGTACTACTCGCCTAACTGACTGTTTGTTTTTTAATCTTTCTTTAGCGGAGTGCCCAGCTGCTTAGTTTTTCTGAACTGGTCATCTTACATCAACAATGCTGTCTGAAGACTGGATCTATCAATGTCACTGCAATGACTCAGTTCAGTTTATTTTTTATTTTATTTATCTGCTCTTTCAGATGTTGTATCAAGAAAAGCTCCCAATGCAAGTAAACATGATTTAAAACTTGGCTATCTACCTGCAGTATTTAATAATGACCTCCTTCAGACATGTTTGAGATACATAAAAATGTTCTGCCTAAAATGCGTCTGATATGGTTATTCCACATAAAAAAAGTTAAATTATTCCTTCTCTTGAAAAATCCATAATTTATAAATGTGCAGAAAAAAAAGGTACAATGTGCAGGATTTGTCTGTTGCAAGTAAATTAGTCTGAAAAAAGTTTTAAAACTAATTGACCAAATAAATTTTAGATGAGGCATTTACAAAAAGTGAAAAGAATTATGCAAACTGGGACACAGCAATATGTTTTGATGAACAACAAAGACAGTGAACAAAACTTTGGTTTACAAGAAAACTCAAAAGGCTTCAGTCAGATATGCAGAAAGAAACTCAGCAGATGACTTTACACGTCTAGTGTCAAATGTATTATTCTGCACAATGAAAGTCAAACATCCAACAACAAGCAATACATGTTTTTTGAGCAGAGGACTTCAAATTTGTTGGCAAAAAGAAGACAAATCGGTTAAAATACTTTGCTTTTATTACCTTTTTTTAACAAATACGTTGAAGTACATCCATAACAACACAGCTCAGATTTCCTTTTTATCAAGTGTTTACATCTACACGCTTTGTACAGATTTGTATACAAAACAATAATTTACGTCCCATAGAAGTCTAGTTACACTTAACTATACAACAACTTGTAAATGAAATAAATATAAAAACAGGAATAATCACATGTGATAACAAAACAAAAAATGTAAAAAGCCATAGTACAAGTACACCACCAGCACCTGTCTTCTGAAGTTGCATCTAAAAAGATATACATTTTCCCTTTCTACTGGCAAAAGTACATCTGTGAGGGCAAAAACAAAATGTTCAGTCCATAGTTTCAGAACAGCAGCACCAGTTACACTGTATGATTCCCATTTAGGCCAGACAGTTATATTGGGATGTTATTTTTTTGACCCAGCCTAAAATCAGACACTTGTCAATTATGCTTTAATTCTGTGATTTAACAGATATCATGTCAACTCATGAGAAACAGGTTTGTTCATAGAAAAAGAAACCATCTGCTCGTACAGCTTGTGATCAGTAATAATCAAAAATCATCACAAATTTCAAATTAATGGGATTTCTATACCCAGGTAGCATTAATGGATTAAAAATACTGTCAGTCAGGACTTCATCGCTACTGCTTTGGGTGTTCCAAACATCTTACAGTACACAAACTGACTCGAAAAACAAATATTATTGGTATGATAATCAAGTGATGGGCTAATGATCGCATCGTGATATTGGTGCATATGTGAACTTTTTTTCACTACCATGACACATCCACTATTTCACTGTGTATTTTGTGTTAATTCAATGATCGTAGACTCTGTGTACAAAGCTAAGCATGATTGTTTCTTTTCTCTGAGTGCTGTACACAGGCGGCCTTGTGTTTTTAACAACACAACGAAAAGCACTATGTTACAGAGTGGTGGGGTTGGAGCACCGGGAAGCACAACAAATGCTTTGTTTGTCATTCACTCTTCCACTCACTCACATTCTCTCTCACACACTTTCTCGCTCATACACAACCAGACTTGATTACTGCATTCATCATGATCTTTACCAAGATGGCAAGTGCTACTGGAAACAGGTTGCTCATCCATACTGCTGTTTTTAGTACACTTTAACAAAATGACGCAAACGTTTTTGCAAATTACACCTCAGTTTTGAGACAAATAATTAGGACCATTGTGATTGACAACTGATTGCTGCCTGCAAACTTAAACATGTATATCTACAAAGAGACATCTGCACAATCTGCCATGCACACTGTTACCAGCAAAGGGACATGCAGTTAAAAGTGCAAGTCTACGGAGGGGTTCTTCTGTTGCTAACTCGGACAGAGCATTAATGTTATGTACATGTGTATACATTTCTGAACAAACATTAGGCTGAGGTTAAAAAAAGAGCAAAACAACAGAACAGACTAAGTGCAGCACACACACCATGTTATTTCAGTGTGGCTGGTGTCGTGCTGAGGGTGCAGAGATTAGGGTGTGATGGTTGCTTCAACATTGTTCTTTGTTGCGGCACAGTATTTGGCTCGGTCAGAGTCACTCTGCCTGCACCACATCCTTGTGGTGGCGCATGATATGCTGGTTCTTCTCCGAGGGTCGCCGGAAGCCTTTCGAACAGATCTCGCAGCGGTGCGGATAGTCTTTTGTGTGAATGGAAATCACGTGTCGCTTGAAACCCGAAGCGTCCCCGGTGCTGTAGTCACAGTACTGGCACTGGTAAATTCGCCTTTCTTTTTGTCCTTTGCCAATAACTACAGTCACACTGCTGGCTAAGCTGGCGGCGCTGACTCTGCCAGGCGGACCAGAGCTGCTGGACCCGCTAGGTGCAGACTTTTTAGGTGTCGCAACAGGAGTGTGCGTCTCTGTCCTCTTAGACTCACTCTTTTCAGGAGAGGCCTGTTGCTCCTTTGTGTGGACAGACAAAATATGGCGACTGAGAACAAAAGGGTCTGCAATTTTGAAGTTGCAGTGTCGGCACTGATGGAGTTTCTTGGTGCGGTGGGATACTGAGTGCTTCTTCAGTTCAGACGGCCGGTGGAAGCCTTTACCACAGATGGCACATTTGTGTGGGTAGTCCTTGGTGTGAACAGATATGATATGGCGTTTCAGGTCACTGGAGTTGGAACTTTTGTGATCACAGTGGGCACAATGGTGGGTTTTATTTTCCTCATGTGTTAGTCCGTGCTGCATTAACTCCTCCTCCTCTGCAAAGGTTTGGAAACAGCGCTCACATTTGTACGGCATCTCTTTGCTATGCTTAGTCTTGATGTGCGTCTTGAGATTGGAGGAATCGGCCGACTTGTAGTCGCAGTACAGGCAGGAGTAAGGCTTCTCGCCCGTGTGTGTGCGCATGTGTTTCTTCAATTCTGAAGGGTGTCGAAAGCCTTTTCCACATTCCACACAGATGTGGGGGAAGCTTTTACTGTGAACCGCCAACAAGTGCCGATTGAGCAGTCCTTGCTCAGCTGTTTCATAGTCACAGAACTTGCATTTATGCATCTTGGTGGGTGTCGGAGGCGGCTGGCTCTTGGGCTCTCGGTGGTGGTGCTGCAGTCTGTGAGAGAACAGCGCCGCCTGCTGGTGGAACTCCTTGCCACACATTTCACACTCGAAAGGGGCCTTGCTGCTCAGAGCGTGCACCTCCATATGGTTGTGGAGGCTGGCTTTCTTGTTGGTGGTGAAGTCACAGTCTGTACATTGGTACTTTTTCCTGGTCAGAACATCCTGGTGGTGATTCTTAGTGTGGCGTTTCAGGAAGCCCCGTGACTTGAACTTTTTACCACAAAGCATGCAGGGGTAAACTGTCAGAGGCTGACCATACGGACCGATGATGATGGCTGGAAGAAAAATGAAAGAGAGATGGAATTACAACAAGCCCAAAATGTTGTTTATCCAAATAAACTTCCTCCCCTCCCATTTTAGTGTTTAAATCCTTTTAAAATTTTAACAAATTATGTATTTCAAAACAGTAATACACACCATAAATTCTCACTTACATAAACAATTGATATTAATAACATGTTTGGCTTATAAGCCATATAGGAAATAAAAATAATCTTCAAAGAGTTTTATGTGACGTACAGTCAACACAAGTGGAACTGTAGATAGACTGTAGGAATAGAAAAATATTAGATAATATATATACATTTAAAAAAGGTGCATTTATTAAGAAGATTTAGCAGAGCACAGCAATGCAAAACACACAAAATTAGCAGGTCCTTAGTATTAGAAGCAGAGCAAATAGCAAAGGTTGTAAGTAATAGTGTATATCCATCTATATCACATGTTGAAAGGCTAAGATAACAGTCAGAGAGGAATGCACAATAAACGGCTAATAAGCCCGTGCAAAGGACAAATGATATAGCAACTAAATGTGTCGACACAGCCTTGAATGTAGTCCAAGATGAGAGCCAACAGCATCTCCCTTTGCACTGATATTAGATAACCACTTCAAAAAGATAGATAAATGCTGGATAGGTAAAGAAAATGACAAATAAGCCCACTTAAACTTGCACAGACATAAGAATGTTTATACCAACAGCAATGAACGTATATTCAGACTGATTTTACTACGTTCGTCGTAACTTTTTGAGCATGATTAACTGTTAAATGTTAACTTCCAGACAAAATGATCAACAGAGGAGTCATCTAGCTAAGAATGACGACTGAATACAAATTAGGAATTATAGACAGCATTTGAATCATTAAAAAAAAAAAAACAGACGACAGAATTGTTTCATTTCAAATGTTAAAAGATTTTTGGTTTACTTGAGTGATTGTGTAGATTAAACACCAAATTATGTAGAAAATAAAGCATTTAGCATCGAGTATATTCCAATTCAAAAATTTTCCAAAATTTGTACCAACCGTATATTTATAATGAAAATAATGTTATTGCAGATTTCAATTTTATAAATCCTTTATGACACTGCCAAGCTCATCAC
This sequence comes from Centropristis striata, assembly GCF_030273125.1. Taxonomy (NCBI): domain Eukaryota; kingdom Metazoa; phylum Chordata; class Actinopteri; order Perciformes; family Serranidae; genus Centropristis; species Centropristis striata. Next base: position 31,976,696 of record NC_081531.1, on the reverse strand, counting down.
ACATGATGCAATGAAATAAAGCGCCGGCCTATGACGGCAACTTCCAGATGAATGAACGCATGAACTTTGTGTTGCTCTTACCCGTCTGCACCTGACGAGGCTCCGATCTTCTCTTGCTCTTATTTCGTTGCCTATTGATTTCATCGACCCCGTCAGATTCGTCGATGTGCAGCAGTGCGCTGGCTGCACCGTTTCTGTTCTCACAACTCTCACTATCGTCAGCACCTGTGGAACCGACACAACGTCTTTAATGCAAAAAGTAACAAAACCAACATCTGTAAAGCTGAAGCCAAGACACTCTAGAGACGTGGTTGATGCACAGGCTTCCAGTGTTTGTTTGTTTGTTTTTTTAAATCAGTTTAATAGACAAGGGTGCTGACCATAAGCAGCTGCCCAGGCCACAGGCATGAAGTCCTTGCTTAGAGACACGCTGTCATACGAGCGGTCGTGAGTTACTGGCTCTTCCCCTCCTACCACCACCTCCATATAAACCTCATCAGTCACCTTGGACCCACCTGTAGATGAGCCCAACATGTACAAAACCAAAAAACTAGCAACGTTTTGTTTCATGACAGTCATCCCAGCTCGTCGGATCTGAACAACTCACCGTGGTTTCCTTGATTGTGATGAGAATCTCCGACTGACATGTAAACCATCTTCTCTCTGAGCGTTTGGCCTGAAGACTCGGTTAACGCCACACTCTCCGTGTCTCCATCGCTGATGTCAACAGATTCTCCTACAGAATTAATACACATTTTAAATCCTCCACTTTCTGGCAAATCTACCAGAAATTATGTGTTAACCTGTGAGAATCAACACTCAAAATCTTTACCAAGTTATATTTTAGTTAAAGACATTTTTTATACTTGCCAAATACCACTTAATACTACTTAAATGTATGGAAGTCAAGGAGAGAAAACAAGTTTGGCCACAAAAGTTATTTTGTGTTTTTTTTTCTTTTAAGACAATCAATAGATATGTTCTTGCATAGTAAATAAATATTCTCATTATTTACGCTTGGTGGTTGACATTAACAGAAACTGTAACCAGTGAGCTAGAGAACAGACTCTTATGTATTTTGTTGTGTTTGATGTATTTGAAGGAGACAATTTAAAAGCCTTTTCAGGAGCAAAACCCACAGTGTTTTAAAGATCAACTGCTAGAGATTTAAAGCTAAAATGCCACTCACCCATATCATCCTCTCCAGAGTCAGCCTTGAAGATGTACACCTTTATCACTTCCTGTCCATCCTCATCCTTCTCCACTTCCTGGTCCTCCACAGCTCCCTCCACCGTTACCTCTGTTCCATCTTCTGACACCATTTTGCCAGCTTCGTCCACTAGTGAGAAGGAGAGACAGAATATTTCATTAAAGACATGCAAGTGTGTGGAATCTGACAGTGTACACATGAATGGGTAATACCTCATCCCCATTTGCGTTTATTGAAGCACTGAACCGCAAAAGTAGTTTCAATCTGTCTTGAGTACTTTCGGATGCTTTTACTCTCAATTTTTTGGAGCTCAGATAACTATTGCAAGACGCTTTAAATGACAGAGTAAATGGGGTACAAGTATGCTTTCAAGTGGAACAATAGCACATTTAAATCCAACCCCACCACAGCAGAGATGTAAACTTACATGATATCATCAGATAATCTCCACAGCCATCTTGATCGTCCTCCTGCTGCTCTGGGTCCAGCCCATCTTCAGGGATGTCTCCCATAGCAACACCCTCCTCCTCGCCCTCAAGAGCCATCACGCAAGTTTCCACTGCGACATCTTCGTCCTCATCGCAGTGCACATACTCAGAAACAACATCCTCAACAGCATCCTGGATGACTAGCTCGTCGGGGGCAAACCTGTGAACTGCCATGCCTTCCCCCTCGCCTTCGGACACCAACACAGTCTCTTGAAGCTCCACAACAAACTCCTGCCCACCGGCACCACCCTCATCTGTGAGAAACAGGATTACCCAGGTAATCAGATCATTCTGTGGGGATGTTTAACATGGCAAGGTAAAGGTTGCGACTGATTTCCAACCCACATCATGCAACCATAACATAACAAACTTTAGCTATTATATATTTTAGTTATCTTGCTAATCAATTACCTACTTCTTGAAACACTATCATACTTTAAATAAAAAAAAACCACACATGAATACAAGAATGTTTATTTACCCGATCCGTGTAAGATTATTTTAGGCTCTTCAGAATGTATTGCAAGCCTGGTGACATCCTCATCCATTGTCCTCGCGCTGCATTTGTTACTGGACAGCTAAAACCAAATGAAAGAGAGTTTAAATGTTTGGTGACCAAAACTGTTGGAAACAAAGCCAAACAGAAGAATCATGCCAAACCCATTAACCTCAATGATTAACAGATTAGTTACTCATTATCATGTTACTCACTAAAGACTGTGTCACATATTATTTCATATATATATACTCGTATTGACAGGATGCCCAGCTAGATGACAAGACCAATGCATTTCAGCTCACCTTTGTCAACTAATTGCACAATGTAAAATGATATGTCAGGACAACTGTCTACAAAAATGTCATTTTTCTTGTGAATTACATATCAATACATGATACTGATTATTTTTCTTCATCACGTAATAAAGTAATTTTTTTTGTGCTACAAACAAAGGGTGACAAATGAAAGGAAACTACAGCAAATATTCACGTTTCAAAGTGTAAAAACTGTAAGTAAACTTGGCATCCTTTACATCCTAAATTTAAACCAGTTTCCAACCTTGAAAAGACCAAATTAAAATTTAAATGTTTAAGAATTTCTAGAACCTCACGTGTCCATGCACATTAATTTCTTTGATATTATATGAATTTTGGAAAACCGGATAATGCCGACCATCAAAACTGATTCTGTCATTGTGTGTTAATCTGAACAGAATCCAATCATTTCTCTTCCAGATGCGCCCAAGGAAAATCACAATGAGCTCGTCATCTTTTGCCTGCTGAAGAAACAAGTCGAGTGTGTCTTTCATTTGACATTTTAATGTGTTTCACATGATAGACTACTGGCCTGGTGTTACACAACTACTGCAGCCCGACCACCAACTTTACAGCTAATACATAGCCATTCCACAAAGACTACTGCCAAGTAATTGTTCTCTAACTACTGTTTGCATTATTTCTCTGGGCTTCATAACGTTGTGCATACATTAAATTTGCTACTCGAACTAGGATAACATTTCAAACCTCGAAACATTGGTGGCAACAGAAATGTGTTAAACTATAGAGAAACATGTACTGAAGGAGGGCATTAAAGGATTCATTTTCACTTACCAATACTTAGTCACTATTATTCAGTTTGGAAACTTTTAATAAGACACCTTTGACTTGCATAATAATTATTTGAGCTAAACAAATATATTAGTCAGCTGATATTGGCCTGCAAATAGATATAAATGTAAGTATGTGTTGTCCAATATGAACCTATATTAAGCTTTCTCCAGAGCATTTAATGAAGGAAATTATGCTTGAGGTGATTTAGAAATAGTGTCATTGTCATAGTTTGTCCAGCAGAGCACTGGAAAAATGTTCTTGCGCCTAATTATATCTGCAATAGACAAGACATCGTATGTACAATAAATAATGTTAAATATTCTTCAATAAATGTATTTGTTTAGGAAAGCAGCCTTCTGCGTATTTCTGCAGTCATATTGTTTTATATTGTTCCACACAGAAAAGTTGTGTTTTCATTCCAGTGGAAAAATTTAACCATATCCATAATCAGTGAATTTTCTCCCGTCTTAAAATCTGTATCTGTCTGGCCCCAGTCTGTGTATAATATATATATATATATATATATATGTGTGTGTGTGTGTGTGTGTGTAGAAGCCTGTGCTGTGTCTGTTGCTTTTTAATAATGAAAACAATCTACAAGCAATTGTAACAACACAAGTACATACTTTTTACTGCTTATTTTCAGACATGTGATATTTATGTTGTTTATGGTAAGAGGTGCTATATTTTTCATTTTATTGTTAATGTTTTTTAGCTTATTTATTACATGTTCAAAATAAAACAAATTCTAAATATGAGAATATAAATGTCAGATGTTATTCTTGTTTTATATCCCACTGTACTTTGTTGTACCCTGCTGCTGCAATGAACAAGTTCCTCTGTGAAGAGCTTAATTTGTTTTGACATTTTATCCACATGTATTTACACACCACAAGATTAGGTCACCTGATATTAAAAGAAAAATGCACTGTTGAGAATTCCAACCTCAATGGCAAAGTGAGTGGATCTTTCTTGATTAAATTACTGTTTAAAAGATTGATTTTTGCAGGGTTAACTTGTGTCTGCGGCAAAGGGACAGCTAGTGAAATGACCAGTGGCATAATTGCCATGACTGCATCACAACCTCAGCTGCAAAAAAATAAACAAATGTCTCAGCCCAATTGGCAGCACCTTCTGAGTGGAGATGAAGGTGAGATCACACAAATATCTCCTCTCACACAGAGACAGAGAGTGGGATGCAGAGATGTAAACAGTGTTATGAAGCCGGGGTGCCATTTAATTTCCACTCAATGTACCATCCCCCACCTCCAGGTGGAAAATGATGACAACGGTGTGCAGAGATGTGGCGCACAACACAGCACATCAGTGTGCTGGAAGATGCCGCCAACACTGTAAAACCCACCGGGGGCGACCAGGCTACAGCAGCTCCTCACTCATGTAGACTGAACACTAAACACATGTAGACTAAACACATGGTAAACCCCGATAAGGTGATTAAGCAGCGTTAGCACTGATTACACACGCAAAGAACACAGTCACAACACATTCGGGACATGAGATCGTCCAAAGATGCATGCAACAAGATAAAACGACATTATAAATAAGAAATGTGGCACTGGGACCCCATGATTGCGGTTATGGAGTAAGCAGCTAGCGAGAGGAGGCTCGCTCGTTTTCTACAACCGATTTTCATCACTTAGCGTCCGCCATTTTGTTAGCTTAACGTCTGGATAAATGCTAATTTTAACGGTTACCGAAAACACACCTCAGCGATGATAAAATGCCATTTATGCTATTGATAAAGGTTATAATGCACATTAACTCTTATATTAGATAATAATAATGTTAACAAACGACGACTAGCGTCTGCAGATGTGCTCTACTTTCAGCGGGCTGGCTCGCTAACCGGAGAGGCCTGAATGGCCAATTATGGCCTCTGTGAGGCCCGAGAAGAAAAGGCCCAACCCTTTGCGGCCTCTCGGTGACAATGAAGAAATAAAGTAAAATACCACATGCATGCAAAAACAAAGAGGCCTAGTCACGTAAAAATGCAAACATATCTCTGCAAACGGGCACAACACGAGCAGAAACGAGCCGCGTACCAGAAGTATGCTGCAGGATGGCCTCCGTCCGCTGCTCGGCTCCCAGGCCGCCTGGCTCCCCCACACTCGGGCTGGATCCAGTCGGGGATTCTGTGTTATTTGGGCGGGCCGGAGAGGAGCAGAGAAGGAGGGGTTAGGGGTTGTTTGTGGAGCTCCGCTGAAAGCCAAGCAGGACGTGTGGAGCCAGGTGTTGTCATGCTACAGCCCCCTGCTCCTCCAGCTCCGAGGCCGCCGTCAGCACGACACGTCACAGCCCCACAGCAGCAGGAAAATACGGAAGAGTTGAGGGGGAAATCACACGGCAGGCACCAAACAGGCCATAATCTGAGCACCGCCGTCTCACGGTTATGTCAAAATGTGCACTGCAGTGTTCATTTTAATTAGTTTATGCCCCGAGGTTGGTGCAGCTAGTAATGGGTTGATTAATGCTTCTGTCCCCCTTAAAAAAACAGCTGGCTTGTCTGCAGCGGAGAGTTGGATAATAAAAACTGATTAAACTATGACCTCTAGATCAGGGATGGGCAACTTAAATGCTGGAGGGGGGCACACTTTTTCATCGACACTACCACAGGGCCACATATAGGACCGTGCACTTAACCAGATATGACGAAACTGCGATTTTAAATATGTTTACAGTGCAGTAACTTAACATATTTCATGCTCAAATGCATGTATAAGAGTATAAATAGGAATACAAAAGGTTTGAAGCAAATAAAAAATAAGTACTTACTGTGATTTATTTATTTTTTCAGTGCAAGATCAGCAGACCAGCATTAATTGCAAGTAATTTTTTGCATTTTTACACTGCATTTTTAAGATTTCATGCTCAAATGCACGTAGTTGTGCTGAGGGCCACTTCAAGTGAGGGTGCGGTCTGTATGCGGCCCCCGGGCCTCCAGTTGCCCATCCCTGCTCAAGACGAAGAGCATCTAGCATTTAAACAAACCGCTCACCTGCTACCAATGAAACACATTGACAGCATCAGTTTCGTTCTGAGTGTATTGGTTCTGCACACTCAACATTGTGTACAAATATAAGATTTTTTTTATTTAATTTGTAGTTAATTTGTAGTTATTATTAATAATAATTAAATGCCAATAAATCACAACTAGGGGAGGATAAAGTTATTGAAATAACCTACAGTTATCTTTTTATGTACTTGTGTACTTACATTCCTCATTTCAGCTGGAAATATTAAGTACTGCTTTTATCGGATAGCTTATTCAGCTCTATTACCTTACAATCTGCCTATCATTCTATTTTATCACTATTAACCAGTATGTAATATATTTATTAGTTCCAGTTACATAGTATTATAATATTATAATATATAATAACTTATAAAGACAGCACTAAGCTCTTACATTCCCTTGATAATGCTTCTTTCATTTAATGGAGAATTTCAAAACAGGGATTTTTGCAATTTTCATTTTATTAGCCCAAAGAATGTCAAAACTTCAACCACTGATTATTTTTAATAGTACAGCCAAAGTTGAATTCCTGAGTACCCTTTAAATAACAGGTTATTTCAAAATGTTTTTATTATAATGGCAATACAAAATAAGATGCAAAACAAAAACACTTCCTCTGTAAATAATCACACCGATGTTTCCAACCTGGGGATCAGGGCCCAAGAAAGTGTCAAACAAAGGTGTCTGGGATGATTGATAAATTAGGATGAGGACAAGACATTTTAATACACAAAATCATGTTTATTGTTGTGATGTTTCTAAAAAATTTTATGGAATTTTACCATTAAAGTACCATTAACTCATATGTTTGTTCAGTAATCAGCAGAGGTCCTTCAAAAGATACAATTTAATATCAAAGATAACCATTTTATATGTATTTATTAAAACTGTGTCACATCAATGACCACAATAAAAAAACGTGATTATCACCAGTAGTCAGTACAAGCGAAAAAACAGTAAACTCTATTTGGCCGACATTTTCAGCAGATCGTCCTTCTCAATCTCAAAAAGACGCCAGCCCTCCTCAGAGGAGAGATCAGCCGCTCCTCTCCGCTTGTAGAACTCGATGGACTTTGTGTTGTTTTCTGCTACAATGAAGTGCATGCCACTACAGCGAGTCTTCACTGCCGTCTACAGGGGAAAGAAAAACAAAGGTATGAGGTTTTGAATACAGTTGAAATGATTTTGCATCTCCAAAGAAGCTTTATGTGAACTTACCTCACTCAGAACCTTCAGGATTTGTGAACCAATTCCCAAACCTGGTGAAAGATTAAATGTACCGTGAACAGTAAGTTCATGTTTCTCTGTAACTCATTTACTTTTACCACCATCATATAACTGCACTTCTTCTTACCCCGAAACTCCTGCATGACATAAAAGTCCTCCAAGTAGAGCAGCTTCCCTATCCAAGGGTCATATGTAAAATAGTACATGGCAAAGCCAATCACAGTGTACCCTAGAAAAAAACATTAAAAGTTAGATTTTAAGGGTTCTCTTATTTCTTAAAAATATACACAACTTTCAGAGTTTTTTGTTAGAGTTTTTACCTTCTGAGCTCTGCTCTTTGGGGACTTCGGCCACCAAACAGTGGTAGAATGGATGATCTCCAAAGCCGTCTTCAAGTAGATCTACAAGTGGGACATGGACTTTATAAGAATGTATGAAGACTGAATACATTTTTGGAAAATCCTGGAAAAAACAAATACAAAATGCATTCTTATAGTTCAACATTAAGTGGGTTAAAGTACCTTTCTCGGTCAACATGACCTTCTCCTCCATCTCCTCAAACTTAGCAAGTTCCTAAAAGGCAAAAAAGAAAGAACAAAACCATGACGTATGCTTGCAAGGAGAGATTTACTATCAAATTAGGTTAAAACACAAGGCTTTAACATCTGGCTTACCTTTATGAGTCGCATGACATCGGGCACGTCGTTGGGTTCAGCTTTCCGTAATATAAAACTGGCCATTTTCTCTTTTTTCCCTTTTTTCCTTTCCTTATTAATCCTCTGAATGTGAATAAAAGCAAAATTTGTTTCGTCATTCGCTCCTCAGGAGTTCACCCCCGGGCAAAGAATTCAGATAGCATATACAGAAGTACATTGGCTGTGTCAAACAAGTGTTGCAGACGCTTCAGTATCTTCCCTTTATATATCTGTAGAGGAGGTATACCTGTTCAAGAATCCTTTTATGGTCAAATAGTCTTTTACATCCTGTTTTCTGCTGACTCCTTATCTTTATGTTGATCACTGTGCTTCATTTGAATGTTGTTTAAAAGGTAAATATTAACCAGACCTGGAAAAACACGGGACAGGTTTACACAATGTACCTATAAAGCTGAGTAAATAATAACGTATTAACCCACGTGTGTAAATGAGTGTGTAATGTATACATTTAGCAATAAAATTGTTCTTTCTGTAGGTCACATTTGCTTGTATTCAAACTGGCAGTGAAGCATGTATTTGCATAGCTGCAATCATAAAAACAAGTTTTATTGAGCTATAATTGTCAGATTTATATAATATGTCATAAATGTGTTCAGACAGACTTTTATTTCTTTATATGTGGTTATGTGACTGCTGGTTATGAAACTAAGCTGTTTATTTAATTAATCAGGTTTTATGATACTGTTATTTATTAATTTGGGTTTAAATGTGTCTGTACATTCATTTAGTTCCTTCTTTCTTATCTTTTCCCTGTAAAGCACTTTACCTCTGTATCTGATGAGGTGCAATATAAATAAACTTGTACTGGGACACTTGAGGTTATCACCTGCCAGGAATGAGCCAGTGACAGATTAACTCTTTATGCGACGGTTTAGTGACAAGGCTGTGATTTGGCGACATCTTTTGGTGTGAAGATTAGCCAGAAACACATCTTAAAATTAACATTTTGAGTCTTTGTTCACACTCTAGTTGGCCTTGCACAATAGGCAACATCAGCTCGAAATTGCGGTGCTTCCCTAAAATCATAAGCATACTGAACTTTATCATATCTTTTACAGACACTGACTAGAGTTAGTGTCTAGTTGTAAATGGCTTTTTGCAACTTGTTTACTTGCTTTACCACAATGGTTCTGCAACTAAAAACATTTTTTTTTGCTTTTGCACACATTTTAGTTGCAAGGCCTGATCATGCAATCATATTCTTTCCAAAAAAAGTTAGATCATTTGTATACAAGTGATATGCCAGTAATGCAATTCCTTTGTTTTAAAAATCAATTCATGTAAACTCAAGATTTTTTTCTTTAACTTTGCCAAATACCATATAAACCCATATGTTCCCACATGCAAAAACCTCAACATGGGCATGTTATTTGACACATTTTGCACTACTATTACACTTTTAGTATTTAGGTCAAAACAGTAATGTGATGTTGTTGACCATCTGTGAAGGAAATGCTGTTCAACCCAAACCATATGCAAACTTATTATGTCCTTTGATTAAATGCTAAGGGGTAGTTGTCTACTGAGGGCTAGTTACCTAGACATGTAAAGTCTGCTCTATATTCCTCACATTTATTTCTACCAAACTCATATCAGTCACCATAAGTGGTACAGCAAGTATGCTAATATGTCTAAAGTCTCTTTGTAATCAGTTGTTGTTGCTCATGTGCATCTGGCAGCCACAGGGTGAATTCACATCAGTAACAGCTGTTCATTCCCAGTGTGATGCAGGTTATGAAACATTCTGCACTCATGAAGACTACAGATATGCACAGAGCTAAAACTGCCATTTTCAAGTGGTGTGATTAATCTAAAAAGAGCAGACAGACAAGGTTTTTTTTATAGAAACACATTTTATTTGGACTTTTAGTAAGTGCTCAATGTCACAGACTGGGAAGATGGGAACGCACATCAGTTCAGTTTATCAAAATACTTCAGCTTTCCTGAAGGGTCGGGAATGATCTGCAGGACAGAATTAATTGAATTAGTTCACAATAAATATTACATATGATAATAATAAATACACCAGACAATAGAAATATGCTACAATATGCTATAAACCTAGTCCACTTTGTGTGTACTCCAATTATTCTTTAATTTACAGTGATTTATATCCTGCAAGGGCACAAACTAAATAGTCAAGTTTTGCTCACAGTATCGGCCTATTCTCTTAACGTATATGTGGAATATAAATGCTTTTCTTCTTGCAAAACAGACAGTATTTGATATTGCAATTGTGAGACACATACAGATTGATATTCAAATACATTGTACTGATTTATGAGAATGTCTAGTTATTATAGAGTGCTGCAGGGATGACATATTTTTGGAGGCCAACCCAGATTTTGGAGGCCAAAAGCACAGCAAGAGTTTCACAGCAACAAAGCTGATGATGAAAACCTCTGTAGTTTAATTTAGCAACTGCCTGTTTTAACCCTCTGAAACCCAAGGTGTTTCAAGGCAGTTTTTGCTCTTTTTACATCTTAATCACTGTGGACTTGTATGCAATTTAGAAATTGTTTGCATTTTTACTACCTCTACTTGCAACTTAACTTGTCCTCTCCTCTCTGCTCTGTGTAAATAGCCAGCTGTTTTTCCTGCCATTTTTCAATAAATATTTGTCACTCAATAATTCATCTCAGCAGAATGAATCATGGCTTCTCAGTGTCTCTGAGGAGCAGAATTTAATGTCTTTAACAGGATCTAGTTATTCCAAACAGTTTGTTTTTGGTTACAATTTAAATGAGACATGAAGAATAAAAATAAAATCCCTTTAGATTGTAACATTCAAAGACTGTTGGAAAGTTAAAATATTAATGATAAAGAAAATATATGCTCCAATCCTACGGCTGGAGGTGGGGTTCAGAGGGACACATAAAAGCTTAAAAATCCACCTGTGGGGTATTTACTGACATGTTTATGTTGTAGAACAAAACGTGAACATATTTTAATCTTTTGTTAACCACAGGCCTTATTTCAGCTTTGACTTTGAGATGAGGAAACAGAAAGTGTTTGGGGCTTTTATGACTCATTCCTGCAACACTCTTTAGAACAACACTAGTGACCGAACATTCAAATCAGTCACAGCATCGTGATACTCACTGTGTCACTGCCTGGCTTCCATCCAGCTGGACACACTGTAAAATAAATAAAACAATTCCAGTCAGATAAGATAAACAGAACAAAGAAACCATTAGTAACTGCTGTTTCAGTGAGCTCCTCGTACCTTCTCCGTGTTTGTCAGTGTACTGGAAGGCCTGCACCAGCCGCAGAGTCTCATCCACAGATCTTCCAACTGGAAGATCGTTCATGGTGATCTGCCTCAGGATGCCTTTGTTATCGATGATGAAGAGCCCCCTGAAGAAAGACACACAAAGAGACAAAAGCAAGACTTAAACTTCTACATGGTTGTTAGAATAAAAATCTTGGTTTTAGAAATATAAAAAAATACAAACATGCATCTAAAAAAAGGAGCATAGTAGGTCCATTTTAGGTTGACTGCCTATAAAACCGTACCTCAGTGTGTGTCCCTGGTCCTCAAGGTAGACTCCATAGTCTTTTGAAATTTGGTGAGTGAGGTCAGACAACAGAGGGATTTTCATTTGTCCAAGTCCACCCTGCTTCCTGGGTGTATTGATCCTGTTAATATCAAGAAGTGTGAGAAAAAATAAAGCTCTGTTGTCAAGTTGTCAGTTTAGCTAAATCATTTACAGTAAAAAAAAACAACCTTTAAATTTTAAAGTATTTTAAACATTTTTCCACTTCAGTCAGTCTACTGGAGTGTACATCAAGTATTGGCTGTCTGTTAATGCTCTGAAGCCCAAGCTGTTTTAGGTGTTTGCTCTTTTAGCATTTAACTCACTGTGGACTTTTGTGGTCACCTTTGTGGAATCATCACAAACATGGCTAGAAGGGAATATCTCAAAAATGTATTTTGTACAGTATGATAGTTGTAATGCCATGCATAAAATGCAAATTGATCTCTCTGAGAAATTATTAATTTTTAAAATTGGAATTAAAATGGATTTTATATATACAACACTTTTCAGAGTCCCCACAAGTGTCATTAATATTGAAAACAAAATGTGTCTCCACATGCTATACATATGGAACTATTTGCATTTTTACAACCTCTCCTCTTCCGTCCTCTCCTCTCTGCTCTATGTAAACAGATTTTCCTTAAATATTTGTCACGTTCGTCTCAGCAGAATCAATCATGTCTTCACAGTGTCGCTGAGGAGCAGAATTTAATATTTTAACAGACTCCAAATGGTTTACTTTTAAGCTTAAAAATTGTTTTTGTTACTTTTTGTAACCTAAAGTTTGTAACTTTGTCGGAAAGTTCAGATTTTGACGATAATGTCTGTTTTTACAGTTTCTTTCTACATTTAACAGTGTATTTTTGGTAATTTTTTAAAAGAAAACAAGGACAGCGAGCTTACTCACCAGGCCAGGTGGGTAAACTGGGAGTCGACAGAGCAGGCGACCACCTCTGTATTGATGGCTTGAAACTCATGCACACGATCGCTGAATGCAATGATCTCAGTGGGGCACACAAATGTGCTGCATAAAAAGAAACAGAAAAGAACAAACATGTACATAAGAATAGAGTCTAATATGCAGCAATAAAGGATTATGTGACGGGCTCCTCAGATGTTACTCACAAGTCCAGAGGATAGAAGAAGAAGACAAGATATTTGCCTTTGTAGTCCGACAGCTTCATCTCCTTGAATTCTCCATTAATGACGGCTGTTCCTTCCCAGTGTGGTGCAGGCTTTGAAACTTTGGGTAGAAGAAAAATACATCGATTGGTAGAATCAGGATTTTTTAAAACTCTTTTTAATCCATGACATGTGTTTTTGATAATGCAAACGACAGAAAGAGACAGAAAGTTACAGAAGTGCTTTAGCCTTTAAATGGCGCATTGAGACTTTTCAGCATTTTTACACTTCTAAAGTTTCTGAGTTAATGCTAATAAAAGTTTTGAGGCCATAAGCTTGTTAACTATATCTAAACTGAATTGTCCAGTTTAATTCTCAGAAGTACTTTGAATAAAATAATAATAAATATTACGGCTACACAATAAAAAAAAAAAAAGTCAAATTGTGATTGTTTTGCCCAATATTGTAATTGTAATAGGAACCACGACATTAGATGAAAAGATGATTTTTGCATCATTATTCACATTTTTGTGTGTTTTTTTGTTAGAATTCAGAAGTCGGTAAAATATGATTTGTTGGCCAGGACATCCTGCAACACCACAATACACATATGTTGCCTGCAATTTATTTGGATATTGCATTAGTTTATATAAATGTTTTGACAACATGTTGATCATTTGTGCAGTTCTATTAAATATTGCTTTGCATTTCATATCCTTTGTTCCAAATCCACTTTATAATTACGAAGGCAACAAGGCATTTTTGCTGGGATACATATTTAATTCTTTCTTTGCTAGCTGCAGTTTTCCTCCATCAGACATAATATCATGCCAGCATTTTTTGCACATGAACTAAAACTGGAAGTTTATCTCAATTAATGCAAGCAAATGAGTGCAAATCCAAACACTTAGTTTCCATTAAAAATATATATTTAAATGATCATGATGTGATTTTGTGAGATCTGTCCACAACAAAGATTTTGTTCTTAAGTATGCAGAATATAATTTGTAGGCTGAGAAATCTTGCAAAAATGCAATAATTGAGTAAGAAAGGTATTTCTCGTTGAAATGTTTCCATCATTATTATTTTCTCTCTTTGCTTACACATGTATATCTTATCTATCAAACATATCAGTCTATGGAGATGTAATAAAGAATTTTGGTTGTGATAGATAAAATAAAGAAAAAATCTTTTGAAATCTCTTTGACAGCTGCAGTTCTCCTTCATCCGACATAGATTTTTTAAAGACTTTTCTTCTCACGCTTCATATGCACTAAAACTGGATTTTTTTTCTCAATTTAAAAATTGGCAAACAAGATCAAACCCCATGTCTGCTTGTGCACAAACACTGCACAAGTGTGGCATGGGGGTAAAGTCTCACAGGTCATGACGACACATAACAAACAGAACTGTATAAAAAAAAAAAGAGGTGCACAGGTGCCAGCACTATAATGACTAACTTAAACACTTACATATTACACTGCATATTATATGGACTCATATATAACCACGTGAGATTGAGGGAGGTGTTTCTATTATTTTGTCCAACCGTTAGTGTTATCATGAGCAGTCATGTGTTGCAGATGGGCGGAGGGAGGAAGGCAAACCAATGCATATTATAGAATGACGTGTCCTACAAAAAGCATCTGATTAAAAGTTAGGCCTCATGTGTGAGCCACATTAATTAACCCTTTAAAACTGACACTTAAACTTCATTAGAGTTAAACTAGAAGGCTCACACAGATAAATATAAACACAAGCTGCAGGAAGAGCTTCTGTATGTGTTTCTTTTGTCCCAGCTGCAGGATCTACGTGCAGAAGCTGCTGGAACACATATCACTGCGCACTTTGATTATGCAAAATACTAACTTGGCACCTCCAGATGAACTCATGAGACAAAACTCACTCTTGGCTTTGCTGAGGTGCAGGGAATGGTCAGACACGGGCACGCGGAAAGCCTCCCCGGGATAGACGTGTCCTCCCGCGTAGTTGTGACACTGGGAGTTTTTCACATTAGCGCCTTCCTCTGCAGACGCTGTGGTGAGGAGGAGGAGGAGAGCGGCACAGAGCGCACGGAAAAGCTCCTTCTTTATGTTACTGTGCAAAAGAAACTCCATTGTGTCGTCCCTTTGACAGTTACCACTGACTGGCAATGTGTTTCAGGCTTTTGGCAGGATTTGAGGAGACTTCTTCCTCCTCTTCCTCCTCTACTTCTTCTTCTTCATTCAGGTTTCGCAGCAGCTGGCGTCCTTATTGTTGCATTACTGCCATCTCCTGGAGCTAATTAGCTCCTGATGCCACCTTTAATCTGCTGTGCGTTTCAATGCCCATACTACCATGCTATTTAATATGGAAGAAAAATATTTAATATGAACCAATACATAGGATGTTATATCAATATGCAAGCCAGCATGCTTCTCTAGATATTCTGACCCATATAGGCAGAAGGTCAAAGTTTTAGGTGTCATGTTATGATAAGTAGTAGATAAGTTGTCCCACTTGTATGCATATTGCATGCAATACTCTGTAGGCCAGCTGCAGTACAAATAAAAAGTAATTTTAAAAATAAATAAATTGGAATGCAGTTTATAGAAAATATTTAAAATGTAGTTAAATAATTAAATTAATCAAATATAAAACAAAAACATCAATAAAAACTGAGATAAGTTTGAATGTGAATTAAATACATGATTATCTCACTAATTCAGAAAATAAACTGAATTACCTAACACATTTTTTATTTATCTAATGAGATAATTATCTAATTATTCTGACAAACAGCAGATTTTTTTTAAGAAAAACCTTTTCTTAGAATTCTGAGATAATTCTTGCATTGATTTAGAAAAACAGATATTTTTTTTCTCAAGTGAATGCATTACGCTTTCATAAAAAATAAATACTGCCTTGCAATTAAAAACTCTTAACATGCCCTTTCTTTACCTACATGCCTCTGCAACAAACAACAAATAAATAAACAAATAAAATTGCCATAATTGAAAATATTCTTTCTTCCTTTCCTCCATGTCTCCCTGCTACATATTTCTTACACAATATCAGTACATAATCTACTTTTAAACGATTAATATTTATCAGAAACATTTTTTTATTTTAATATTTTATTAAACAAACAACAACTAAAACATCCACATATACAGTACATCAGGGTAATTGTGCACCATAACTTAAAAAATAACACATTATTATTTATTATTTATTCATTGTTTTTTTTAAGATACAAAATCTGATCTATACATTTCTACTCTGTGTTAAAATGTTACAAACTACAAAGGAGTAGTGTGTAAGGTGGTAATAAACTTTAGCTAACAGACTTCAGCTTGGTCCATGGGTTTTTGTCTCGCACCTCCAGGGGAGGATTGTTACAGTAGATGTGGTTACACAGATCCTCCAGTGGGGGTTCAGGGTTTGTCACGGCAAAATCTGCAGCTTCTTCAACGTCTTTGATAATTCCCACATCGATCTCCTACATCAGTCAGACACAAAAGAAACAAAAGCAATGCACAGGAGGAAACAACCGTAGCATGTCATTTCATTTTTTATTTATCATAGAAAAACACATATATACTTATATATATATACAGTCATGGAAAAAATTATTAGACAGCCATTTTTCTTCAATTACTTCTTCATTTTAATGCCTAGTACAACTAAAGGTACATTTATATATATATATATATATATATATATATATATATATATATATATATATATATAAATGGTGGTCTAATAATTTTTTCCATGACTGTATATATATATATATATATATATATATACGGTCATGGAAAAAATTATTAGACCACCATTTTTCTTCAATTACTTCTTCATTAAAGGTACATTTGTTACAGTTTTTTTATAATGATTTTGGTTATTATCAAGAAAACCATGAAAATGGCTAGATATCAGCTCTTAAATTAAACTCTTATGAGATATTTTTGTTATTATCATTATATATGTCCAAACAAAAGTACCTTTAGTTGTACCAGGCATTAACATGAACAAGAAATTGAAGAAAACAAGGGTGGTTTAATCATTTTATCCATGACTGTATATCTCGTTTTTTTTTTTTCTCTATCCTCCCCAGTTTAACAGTTTGAAAATACTTTCTACCTTGAGCTCCTCCACGCTGGTCATGTTGTTGCTGAGCAGGCGCTCCCTCAGTATGCAGATGGGATCACTTGTTCTGCTGACTTCGTCGACCTCTTCCTGCGTGCGATAGCTGAGGTGGGAGATATTTGAGCTGAGATGTGAATGGCATTTTGACAGCTCATATGAAGAGCTAAACATGAATGAATAATTATGAGTAGTCATATGAGGCTTAAATATTACATATATATTACATATAAACAAAACAAAGTACTAAATACAATTAAGAAATACATTTAGCAAATGTTTGTGTCTCTTGTTTAATTGTGCTTTGCAAACTTGCTAAACTTATACATAGGATGAATACGCAAGCCAGCATGCTTCTCTAGATATTCTGACCCATATATTATATACCCATTTATAATTACATAATTATCTCATTTATTTTTTTTTGCTTGTTAATTGTTTTTTTCATGAATTAGCTTTTGTTTTCACAAATTAATAAGATAATTATCTGAGGCTTTAAAGAAATAAATAAATATTCTAATATATTCTAATAATCTAATTAGTTCTGTCAAACAGAGCATTTTTATTCTGAGAAAAACTTCTCAGATAATTATTATTATATATTTAATAACTTGTTTTTAAAAAAGGCGTTAGGGGCACTGACCCCCATTGCCCACCCATAGAAACACCATCTTCCTTATAAAAACTAAGGCGATATTACAAAGCACTCAATTTAAATAAGGAATTACACACATGGACACATAAATAAAGATATGAAATAGACCATAATTAAGGGCTTTTTACCTCAGTGATTTATCCCCCTCTCTATGTCCAATAAAACGGTAAGTCTGAAGCTCCAGTATGATGGGACCCTGAGTAACAGCACAAGAAACAGAGAAATTAAATAAGGACACGACAGAATAAATCAAAATATGTGAAAGTATTTTATAAATGATCAAAAAAAAGTTGTTAACTGACCTTTCCTGATCGGCAGTGGTCAGCTGCAAACCTGGTCGCCTCACGAACACAAAGAATGTCCATCCCATCCACCTGCAAACAAACACACATTTTGCACAGGTTTACACTAAAATTAATAAACTCTAGATATTGAGATATAATCCCTTGAGAGATTATGTATGATGTGAATGGCTGTGCTTGCAATCATTTTGTAAATGCTGTTGTCTTGAGGTCATGGGCATGTTTTTGTTTTGTTTTTTACACAAAATTAGGTTTGTTATCCTGAAGAAAACTACTTTATTTCCTTGTTAAAATTAGCATTGTTATCTCAAGGAATATATTTAACTTATCAAGAAAAAACAAAAAGTCCTTCCATTGTTGCTTCAAGTGTGGGTCAAATCATCTGATTTACCATCTGCCCCCTAGTGGTCAAAACATCTTTAACCTTGCAGACAATTAGAGTTCCTCCAAAATGAGGAAAATCTCAGTTAAAATAAATAATTCAGAAACCTACCCTGAGTCCAGGAATGACGTCTCCTCTCTTGTAGAAGTCTGTATTTGCACTAGTTCGCTCCATCGGTGTAAATTTACCAAACTTGTTGTTCTCACAGACGAAAATGACGGGCAGCTTCCAAAGAGCCGCCATGTTAAAGGTTTCAAACACCTGACCCTGTGGAACAGACACATCAGATGTTTGGTTGTTTTTTAATTAAAAAATAACATTTCTCTATTGAGACCCTCATGGATAACATCCTATTACTCAAAATTGAAGTCAGTTTGTGGATAAGAACACTCTTTGTTTACTCTGAGTTAGTTTTCTACAAATATGTTCAATTTATGAACTTGCAAAAACATTTTTTATGTCAAATACCTGATTGGCTGCACCATCACCATAGACACAAACACTCAGTGCACTCTTGTCCTGATACTTTAAAGCCAGAGCCAGACCAGCACCCACGGGAACCTCAGGGGGAATCCAGAAATAGTCAAAGTTGCATTAAATTTGAATTTAATTGTAAAGCACATACACTGTTAAAATGTACCTTATACAAACAGTTGCAAGATAATATCTTAACCCTCTGAACCCCACTTTATTTACACTTTACTCACTGTGTCCTTGTATTTCACTGTAATGTATAAATTCTGCAGCTCTGTGGAATCAGCACAATCATGGCTAAAAGGGCACAACTAAAATGTCTTTTGTGCAGAATAACACAGTTATAATGACATAAATCATTTTAAAAAAAAGACACAAAAGTTTAATTTCTCTGATCATCTAAAAAAAATTGGAATATAATGGAATTTATATATACAACACTTTTCCAAGTGCCAACAAGTGTCATGATATTGGGAGAAAAAATGTTTTTCCACATGCTATATATATTGAACTATTTGCATTTTGACAGCCTCTATTTGCAGCCTCTCCTGTCCTCTCCTCTTTGCTCTGTGTAAACAGATTTTCAGTGAATATTTGACATGTGATCGTTCGTCTCAGCATGTAGAATAAAGTGATTTTGACAAAAATATCACAATTTTAAGCTTTGTTTTGGTTACTTTTTCTAATGGAAACTTTCGTAACCTTACGATTCGTTAAATGATTGTTGGAAAGGTAAAATTTTGACAACAATGCCTGTTTTTACATATTTTTTTCTACAGGAAACGCAGTATTTTTGGCGATCTTTTAAAGAAAACACAACACACAACAGGTTTCAATCCTTGCTTGAAAATGGGGTTCAGAGGGTTAAAGCTGAACAGATGTAGGGCCTATATTAAAATTAACATGAAGTTATTTTCATTCCTGTCTGAAAGATGACATTATTTGTTGACTCGGTGGAGGAAAACAGATAACTGAGCTACAGATGTTGTAATTGATTGAAATGATTACCTGTGATGCAACAATACCATTTCCTCCATAAAAGGTTTTAGTGAACATGTGCATGGAGCCTCCTCTGCCCTTTGAAATACCTCCTCTTCGGCCTGAAAACAGCGATGTGGGAGCAGTGAAAACAAGGAAAAAAAACATATTCAGGAGGATCGATAGTATTTAAAACTTACCAGCAAGTTCAGCCAGGATTCCCTTCAGGGACCCGCCCCTGGTGTAAATGTAGCCATGATTACGATATGTAGCGATCAGGGGGTCTGTTGAGTTAACTGATGCATCAATACCAACTGCACAGGCTTCCTGTCAAAAGAAAACAAAAAGATTTTTCTTTTTCTCATCAGGACTAAGTAACAATAGTATTTACGTTGTATAAGAGGAGATTATTGTCCAATAGGATTCATCGTCTCAGGATTGTGAACATCCGTACAAGATTACAGATTTAACAAGGGCTGAGTATCCATTAAAACACCAGTAATCTTAAAGAAATGCATATACCAGTATTCTTTTCTACTTCATCAGTGTCCATCATGTAAATTAAAGCATTCAGGAGCATAAATTATGCCTGCCACTGTTCCTCCCCATCCAGACTATATTTACACAAATATGCATTTATTTTATAGCCATTAGTCTAACTCACCAGATGTAGCTCTGTCCTAGAATATTGGTTTAAAGAAACACAAATCTCAAGCCTTAATCTCCAGGTTTGAAAAGTGAAAAGCCAATGTAGAAGTGCCATAAACATGCATTCTGTTTAATGGCCAGCAGGGGGAGACTCCTCTGGTTGCAAAAAGTCTATTTGTATGTAAATCAATAGGAAAACTACCCTACTTCTCACTTTGCACTCAAATTAAAGAATGCTTGCATTGATTGGATGTAAGATTTTTTACTTAATCTGGGTATAAAAAGAATCGAATAACTGTGTAAATTTTGATACTACTTAGTACTGTGTTAGTGGGCTGCCAATACCCAGTATTGGTCTTGAAGTAGGAAAGCAATTTTGCAGGTGTATGGCTTTCAACATGAATCAGCAACAATGTGCTGCAACTTACCACTATTATCTCACATGATCTTAGTAAGTATGTATTCATTTTGGCAGACTGTTCTGAAACAAAGGGAGCCAAATAAGCTAAGCTAAGCTAAGCTAAATAGCTAAATAAAATACTTGGGCTTTCTGTGCCTCTATTTTGAAATATCACCCACAACATCCAATTGTCCATTTGACAGATTCTCATTAACATTATTATTTTATATATCACCACCTCACATTTATATAGCAAACTTCCCAAGCTTCAGTTTGATCCCAAGATGACCTTTCTATCTTGAAAATTACTCTTGCCGTGGCCTAATATCTGTCAGAAGCCTTTCTGCTGTACTCCACCTGGCCATTGTACAAGTGGCAGGCACCTCTGATGATCTTCTGGCGAAAGAGCTGTCCAGCCTTCAGCTCTAAACACCTGATCGTCTGCATGGCGTGGTAGTACCGCAAACCTTCCTGACGAGTCAGAACCACCTGAGTGTCCAGGGCCTCGTTCAGCCTGTGGACATCACCTTTCTACAGGAGGGGATATAAATTAGTAATAAAGACGTGCTGTGCGTCGTGTGCATATTTGTTTGACAAAAGTGACAAAAATAAGTGTTTTACCTTTATTTCAAAGGTAGCCTGAGTGGTGAAGTCAGCATATGTACGTGCTGACATTACCACTACAGATCCCTGCAACAGGAGAGATTAAAAGTTTAACATTCAGAGTTATAGCCCACATAATTGTACAGATTTTTAAATTGATTTTACCTGAACCTACATGTTATTCTCTACCATCAGGGACAAAGCACACAGTTTAATATTTAGTACAATGGTGGAAAAGTACATTCACTCAAGTATAATTCCCACAGCTTTTACTTTACTTGAATATTTCCATTTTATGTAACGTTTTACTTCTACTTCAGAGCAGACAGCTTTAGTTACTTTTCAAGTAGGTTTTAAACCACATTATATTATATTATATTATATTATATTATATATAGACATACTTACAAGAAAATTAAAACAAAAATCAGATACTGATACTTCCCTCTGTTCTGTAGGAAACAGATCATTCAGGCTGTCTTTTTATCACTTCTGGATTATGCTGATGTTATCTATAGACATGCTTCTGCCTCCACTCTCACCTCACTGGACTCTGTTTATCACTCTGCACTCCCATTCATCACTGGTGACAGTTACTCCACCCATCATTGACTCCTATACAACAAGGTGGGATGGGCACCTTTATCTATGAGACGAGACATGCATTGGTTCCTCTTAATTTATGAAGTCTTGATAGGCGACATGCCACCAAACCTCAGTACTTTATTGAACTGGTCATATAGGAATTATCCAACTCGCTCTAGTGATTAATGCTTAATGATCAATGTTCCCCCCAAAAAAATACTGAATTTGGAAAAACTGCTTTTAGTGTTTCTGCTGCATTTGAACATCTTACAACATTCACTCAAACTCAACACAATTATCACTACGGGCCAGTTTAAAACTATGATAACCAATAACTCTGCCCTTCACTTTAACTGTTTTTAATGTTTTTGCATGTGTTTTGTCTGTGCTGTTTTGTGTTTTCTCTGTACTCTCGACATCATTGTAAATGAGGGGTTGCCCTCAATGAGTCCTCGAGAAAATAAATAAAGGATAAATGAAAATGAAAAATATTAAGTAGGTAAGGTGAGCCGTACCTTTGCAAAATAAAATGCTGCTTTCATAAATGCAGCGTTCTTATAACAATTTGGAATATATATAACAATCTGCATAACAAGCACTTTTACTTTTGATACTTTACTACATTTTGATGCTCATAATTTTTGTACTTTTAAATAGGTTCAGGTTTGAATGCAGGACTTTTACAGTGTGGTATTTGTAATTTTACTGAATTAAAGGATCTGAATACTTCTTCCACCACTGTGTCGAACACAGATTCAGCATGAACAGTGCAGGTCTATTTTCTGTTTTTATAGTGTATAAGAAGGCCCACTTACTTTTCTCTGAGGAGATGACCGCAGGACGTGGGAGATGATGTTGAGCATCTTGAAGACCAAAGCAACTGATTACTGATCATCTCATTACAGTCATTTCAGCAAGTAAAGCAGGTTTCTCTGGTCAGGTCACTTCTCCCACCATGAATACACAGACCCAGGTGCCTGTGGTCAGTTACACAGCAAACTGTGGGTACAGGACATACTTACATGACTGGTGACCATTTATATATTTGTTTAACAGGGACAGGGACATTACAAACAAGAAAGAGAAAAACAAACAAACAAATTAAAATTAAAATATAGTAAACCATACTAATTAATACTAACAATTACAGGCAACAACAAAGTAATTATAGTAATTTATGAGGTGTGAAATCTTAAAAAGGATTTGATGAGCTTTTTTCTGCATTGTTCCTCGTCATATTTCAGAGGGATTAAGATCTTCCTTTTCATTTTACGAAGGTTAAAAACTGGATTTCAGTAAAAAGAAAAAATGTCTAAAAAACCTGGTGGAAAACCTTTGTTTGCAACATAAACTAAATATATATATGTATGGAAAGTATTCAGACCACCTTAAATTTTTCACTGTTTCATCAGCAAAATCATTTAAGTTCTTTTTTTTTCCTGAAATGTCCACCCAAAATGTAAATTTTTGCAAATGTATTAAAAAAAGAAAAACTAAAATACCACATGGTCATTAGTATTCAGACACTTTGCTGTGACACTCATATATTTAACTCACGTCTTGTCCATTTCTTCTGATGCTCCTTGAGATGGTTCTACTCCTTCATTGGAGTCCAGCTATGTTTAATTAAACTGATTGGACTTGGTTAGGAAAGACACACACCTGTCTGTATAAGACCTTACAGCTGACAGTGCATGTCAGAGCAAATGAGAATCATGAGGTCGAAGAAACTGCCCAAAAAAGCTCAGAGACAGACTCTGGCCCAAGTTACAAAAGAAATTCTGATGCACTCAAGGTTCCTAAGAGCACCGTGGCCTCCATAATCCTTAAATGGAAGAAGTTTGGGACGACCAGAACCAGATTGTTTATTTTGCCTCAAATTATATATTGTACTTTTCTTTCTTCTTTCATTTTTAATTTGACAGCCACCTACTCCTTTGCTGTTCTTTTCCTTTAGTTTTAGAGGAGGGGAGGGGGTTTGGAGCCATGCTTGTATATGTGTGTTCTGTATATCTTGTCTCAAAATATGATAACCATATGATATAATTTCCATCTCAAAGCAACACATTGTCTATGGATAAAAAATGTATATCTTTCAAAACAATTCTGGTTTTGCCACCTTTACTAGTGTGTCCTGCTAAATGAAAAGCGACTGCATTAGTAAACCGATAAATACCTTTGCTGCAAAAATAAAAGTGCATTGAGTAAAGTTAAATTTGGAACAATTAACCCAACATATAGACAAAGAGGAGCACACAAATACAGTATCATACAGTCTTTTTATTACAGCGGTGCACATAAAACCAATGGAGCGTTTTCCTGCATCACCTCAATGTAACAGTTTACCTCAACAAATACTCCCACTGTAGGCTTATTTCAGTTGTATTAAGACAGGAGTCAACATTTTAAACTTTAATCTGTCTTCATAATTCACCAAGTACTTCCCACATTACAGAGAAAATAACCTTCCCTTTTTGGTACCCTTTAAAGGGTTACAGCATGTATTCATTCAAGGAATGACTGAGAATTAACATTGCAGCTTTCTGCTCGCAGTGTTAATATACAGTTTTTATTTTGCTACCTGAGGTGTCAACGCAGTACATATTTTAGTGTTTAAGTACTTGATAAAAAAAACAGACTGAAATTCAAAATGTCCCCTGTACATTTGAGCCAATAGTGTAGCACTGCTGCTGCGATCAAATAGCACAAAAACAGTTTCTGATCAAGAAATACAAGTAGCACACAAAGCTACTGAACCAACAGTACTTAATCCCACCTCTTTGATTTGGAGACCTAATGTGAACGGTGAAGCTTAGCAGATGAATGCACTCTGACTAAAGAGTTACCATGTTTACATTCAGTGTTGCTGCAGGCAATAGACGGTTCAGCTTGAGTGTAAATATTTGCACAAGTTTTTCATCAGAACCTGAAAACAAAGAGCTTTTCAAATATATGAAAATGAGCAGTTTGTTTGTGCCATGAAACTCAAACAAGGCACCTGAGCACCAGAGTACCTGCAACAAATAATGAATGTAAACACACTCGGTGAACACGTCTTCTACCATTCGGACGCACAGAAGCAGCTGCTCGGCTTGGAGTGTGGCACGGACACGAGGCGACACATTCATCCTCTAAACAACAACACAACATCTGCCAGGCACGTTTGGTTTGGCAAGATAAATTAAAACCATTCCCTTGGTATTCTTCAGCCTCTCTTACATACAATATATTGAAAGAAAAACAGAAGGAGACACTGAATTTGTTGAGTGGCAACATTTTACCCTCCTGCTTTTAAAGGGTTAAAACAAACAACCAATTAACTCAAACTGAATAATTTATCATGTACACTTCAGTATAAAGAGTACAAAGTCTTTTTTTTTTCTTTACAGGTCTTTATGAGATGAACAGTGATGAATGGATATTTGCTTTATTACACCTCAAACGGGGCCAGAGATCGACCTTTAAGCAAGCTAAATTTAAAACTGACTCACATACTTGGGGCAAGATTTGCAATTTATATACACACAGACTTTAAATATTCTTAAAGTCTTTTCTTTAAATAATCCAATAATGTCAAAGGATGCTGAATTTAGTTACTAAACAAATAATGAATGCTCTATGTGTTGAGTTGGACAAAAATATCAATAAATATGAGACTAGGGGAACTGTGACGAAAAATGCATTTTAGGTTGCAATTTTTAGAGTTCCTGTTAATCTTTTCACTCTGAGAACATCTTTGTGAATATGTCCCTGCTGTTAAACTGGACAGGATTAAAATTAAATAACTTGCTGACGGTTTTAACTCTGGATCCGAGGCAATAGTTGATGGTACATTATATGATGTGTGCGTATAAGATAGGGGCAGGGGGCTTATTTATTATTAGGTGGAGGATGTGATGAAAAGAGGGGATGTAAAAAAACTAAACACTTTAGCTGACAGACTTCAGCTTGGTCCACGGGTTTGTGCCGCGCACCTCCAGGGGCGGATTGTTGTAAAAGATGTGGTTGCACAGATCTTCCAGCGGGGGTTCAGGATCTGTGGTGGCAAACTGAGCTGCATCTTCGATTTCCTTCCTCACCGCCACGTCGATCTCCTACAAACACAGGTAAGACAGGAGGTTAAAGTAATTTGTCTGATTTAGTCAAAGAAATGTAGTTATGCAGGTGCACGGTTTAGTAGATAAATAAAATACATATAAATAATATTAATCTATATGAATATATGTCTAGAAATAATTAAATTAGGTCTTGATCACTGAGGCACCTATAGCAGACATATATATATATATATATATATATATATATTATTTTTTTTCCTATTCAACTAAAAGCTAAAAACACTTTCTGTGGACAAAAACCTGCAATGAGTCCTCCATGTTTGCCTGAGCTCAGCTTGCAATCGAGTGTCAACCAATAGCCCCCTCTTGTGTTTAAAAAGTGAACTGCAGCTTGTGTGTCAACTCTTAAATCTCTAGAAAGAGGAGTGCAGCAGAAATCTGTCTCATGCTTGTGCGCTACTCGGACATGTGATGGTTCATGCATAAGCTTTTTGAATAGGATTTAGCAAAAATGCATGTAGAAATGATACTGGATGAGTTGTGTGTGTTTAATATAGTTTTCACTATTATAAACTGGGCCCCAAATTTACTTCAATTCATCAAGAATTGTTTTACATTTTTAGGACACAGTGGAAGAAATACACATTTTCAAAAGTTTTCTTTTTAAGAATTCAAGGTAAGTCCTAACTGATATGCTAATACAAATGCCAGAATTAAGATGTGAAAGACTCTGAGACACTGGCCAATCAGTGAAAACTGGACTTTTTCAAGTGGGGGGCTAAAACAATAAATAAAAGCAGTGTTTTAAACAGTATTAGGTATATCCAGGCAGACAGTGTTTTTTTTTTTTTAAATAGTAAAGCTTGAACATGATCTAGTTGAACCTGAAAATGAGCGAAATATATAATATTTAATTAAAAAAAAGTAATGAGTAATACATTTTTTAAAAATCTAAATAAAAAAAGATTTCAAAATTGCAAAGAACGATTCAACTTTTAAGATAAAAAAATACTACCTTGAGCTCCTCCACGCTGGCCATGTTGTTGCTGAGCATGCGGTCCTTCAGCATGGAGATGGGGTCACTCTTCCCACGGACCTCCTGGATCTCCTCACGTGTGCGGTAGCTGAGAGGGGAGAGATTGTTGCAGGGATGTTGTAGGGATGCACTAATACAGTAATTTTTTTTAGAACTGACACCAAATCAAAATGCTGCACCTTAAATTTTTTTGAATATCTTGATAACCAGAAACTGCTACTTTCACTAACCACAATCAATTATTAGTCATGTTTCCATGAACAAATTTCTCTGCACATTTTGAAGATTTGCATGAGAAAAGCTTGATGAAAAAAAACACCAATACTTAGCAAAACTTTTAAAGATGTGCATAAAAAGGTTTTATACTCGCTTGTGGTTATTGTATTTTAAAAAAACAAAAACTTAATGCACTAAAACAGGGGGCGGCAACCTTTACTAACAAAAGAGCCATTGTTGGCCAGAAAAAGAGAAAAAATGTCAGAATAGAGCCACAAACCTTATTTTGGGCCTACTAAGTCTAAATTAGCCTACCAATAATAATAATAGGTCATGAGCATTTATTATGATTTTCGAGGACCCGAGTGCAAATTAGAAACTGGACACCAAAGAAATACCTCAGGTGATTTAAAATTGAAAGGGAAACACAAAACAAGACATGAAGTTGGCAAAATTGAGAGTTTAAGGCACCAGGCCGAGACTTTCATAAGCTATGAGGCACATTTTAGATGATGAAACATTTTTTTAATGCTGTATTTAAGCTACGCATTTTTAAAATTGTAGAATACAAATTGCTTTGGGCCTACACCAATGATGAATGAAAATTTAAATGTAAGGAAGTAATTCATTCATGTTTAAATTCATATAATTTGTTTGTCACAACCACAGGGAACCACTGCAGATGGCCTAAAGAGCCACGTGGCTCCAGAGCCGCGGGTTGCCTACCCCTGCACTAAACAGTAGATGGAAATGATTTTTCCAGATAAGTTCTGATGTAGCAAACATTGAACTATAAACAATTATAAGTTGCCCAATTGAATCCAATTCCTGAAGACTCCTCTCCATTTTCTCTTGTGGGTGGACAAATCCGATTAATAATCTCTATTTTGTTGTTTACTGTTTACTGATGGATTAGCCTACAACACATCACACTGCCATCTTCTGACCAAAGTACGTTTATGCAGCTTTGCTCATTCCCTCTAGAACAATTGATGGAAATGTCCCTAATTTGCATTTTCTTTAATGCAGCATTTCAAAATTTCGCTTCAAAATTCAATTCGAAATACCATAATATTTGTAATTTTTTTCTCACTAGAACAAAATGTAGGTGACTTAGCCGTGATTTGTGGTGTTTTTACATTTATCTGTCCATTTGTCTGCTGAAGCCAATAGCAACATTAGTGTCTGTTCAGTTCATCGTTAGGCTGCAAGGCCACTACAGCGGGAAGGAGAGTACATGAAGACTACTGTGGGACAGTGGCAGAAGCGAGGGGCAGCGGCACAGTGAGGATAGCATTTGCAGGTCAGTTTATTATAAACACATAGATAAAATTGTTATGAATCAAAAAAAAGGGAAGGGTTTTAAAGGTCAGTTACAGCAAATATTTCAATTGTAACAAATTTAGGAAAAAGGGTGAGGAAGTGTGATCTTTTACCTGATACCAGGGTCACTCATACTGTGTCCGTGGTAGCGGTAGGTCTGAAGCTCCATGAGAATGGGACCCTGATGAAAGACAGGACAAAAATCACTTAGCCAGGAAACTGCTGTCCACATTTCCTGCCTGATAATAATTGTTTTTAAACTCACCTTCCCAGACCGGCAGTGATCCGCTGCAAACCTGGTTGCTTCCCGAACACACAGAACGTCCATCCCATCCACCTGGACACCAGACAACACCTCAGTTAACATAGATCACATTAAGGCACACCTGGTTCAGCTGGTTAAGTGTTGTTTATTTCATTTCAATTATATTTATACTTGCTTTTTATGTATGCTATTGGTCCTTACTTCTGTATAACATGTGATCTTAGTGTTATGATTTTCTGTTATAACTATTTATTACAGAATGATCAGATTAATGAGGTTAGAAGCCACATATCAATGTTTACTTTGATTGTCTGGATTGTGATATAACTCAATAAAAAGGGTTAGAAAATAAATAAAAATTTCAGGATTAATTTTTAGTACTGAACTAATCATATCAAACCCTTTGTTTAATCAGGTTTAACATCACAAAAACAGTCAGTGCTAGGTTAATGGAAAAGATGATTAATAAACAAGTTTAAGGGTACTTTACTTCAATTTCTTTATAATTTTCCATATTTCTATTTTTACACATCTTTAATCTTAAGACTTGTTGCATTTTAATTTTATATAGTTCTTGTTGTTTTTACATACTTATTTCTATTTCTCACACAGGAGCAACTTTAACAAAAGCAATTTTCCCCCCAGGGATCAATAAAGCATTTCTGATTCTATTAATTTAGAAAATGAACATCATGCTGTATTAAAGAAGATTGAAACTGAGACCAAAAAGGAATAAGAAAAACGTTTAATGAGGTAATAAATCAAGCTAGAAGTAGATTAATTTTCTCATTAACTCATATACAGTCAAACTTCCTATTGCAACCAGTCAAGAGAATGCATGTTTAAGGCACTCATCACTTTTTAGACCCAGAGGTTACGTCAATGTTTTTATACAGTCCATGGCTGTATAACAAAGCTGTGCAAAACTAACATTCTACTGTCTAGTGGATTTTATCAGTGGGGGAAGAAAAGTTACTGTACCCTGAGACCAGGAATGAAGTCTCCTCTCTTGTAGTAGTCTGTGCTGGCTGCAGCTCGCTCCACTGACGTGCCCATGCCGTACCTGTTGTTCTCACAGATGAAGATGGCAGGCAGCTTCCAGAGAGCTGCCATATTGTAGGTTTCAAAAATCTGACCCTGTGAAAAAACAAAATAGACTTCTTTTAACACGGTACAAAGATGATCTGTATTTTGTTCCACTTGATACATTACATTAGACGTATACAGCCACGTTAATATGACAAAGTCTATTTAGGCAATATTTACACAGTTAAGGATTCATCTTATTTTAGTTTTATGGGGAGTTGAATTTCTCCTCTTGCAGCAAACTTTACATCACTGTGCTGAATTTTAAGCTGTGAACTCGGTGAGCAGCTGAGGTGAGCTCGGTCACAGGTTGTCTATAGGGTCAGTAGAAGCTATAATATGTAATATATATGTACATTTAGCAATAATTTTGCAAGATAAGCAGGGATGGTTGGTTCGGTAGGAGCATTAAACCTTCATATTGGAGAAAAACTGTCCTCGTCTTTTGAATGAAGCTTCTTTTGATCCCATCCAATAATTAAACAAAACTAGACTAAAACTGCAGGGATTCCTGTAACATACCTGGTTGGCAGCACCGTCACCATACAGAGAGACACACAGCTCGTTGTTGCCGAAATACTTGCAGGCCAGAGCCACACCAGCACCCAGGGGAACCTGAGGAGAATTCAGAGTTGAGGGGTCACATCGTATGAACCTTAATTAATAAAGGAGGGCTGCAAGAAAGAAATATTTTCATCACTGATTCAGCCAGTTGTTTTCTTGATCAATTGTTTTCTGGTCTACAAAATATTTAAAAAATAGTTGAAATTGTCAGTCCCAGTTTCTCAGTCCAGGGTTATGTCTTTAAATGTTTTTTCTTTGGTCATCAAAAACCCCCAAAAATATTCAGTTCAATTTGATACGAAACAGAGAAAACAGGACATCTTCATATTTGAGAGGCTAAAAAACAGCATTTCCTGCCATTTTGCAAGAAAATTTACTTTAACAATGGATAGAAAATTGTTGGCAATTATTTTTCTGTTGATCTACTTAATCGTTGCAGTAATAGTGTATCTAGTGTAAAAAACTCCATTCAACAAAATGACGAGAAGATCTTATGTTCACTGACATGTTGTTATAGGACTGTATGGTGCTTTGAGTTCAGTAGCAAAGTATTGCAGATAATATCAAGAATTTTCTTTCTTTTCAGATTCTTGCCAAACATTTTCATTTTTTTGCAAAGCTGTGGCAGCATCCAGGCACAGATAAACATGTTTGTGATAAATGTCATCTTCCCTTTTTTCCACTAAATTTTCACAATATCAGAAAACACTATCAAAGCAGGTGCACTAGTTAAACCTGCTTACTGCCCTTATCAAGATTATGTCTGACAGCTGACAGCATGCTGGTAGGACAGTTTTGTTTCCACCCACAGCAAGTAAACAGTGTGTTGTCACTCCAGCCTTACAGAACAAGTGGCACAAAAAATCAATAATAAATTGACCAATCTGCTGATTGCATGATTTCTGTAACATACCTGAGCTCCAACAATTCCATTTCCTCCATAGAAGTTTTTACAGTACATGTGCATGGAGCCCCCTTTGCCCTTTGCAATTCCTCCTCTTCTGCCTGTAAATAAAAAACAAAACAAATTTGGGATAAGAAAGCTGAAAAAAGGCTTTTTGTATCTTGAAACCAATCATGTTTGGAGCACTGGAGACGCACCGGTGAGCTCAGCCATGATCTCCTTCACCGTCCCTCCTCTGGTGAAAGTGTAGCCGTGGGCACGGTACGCAGTGATCAGGTGGTCTGTCAAATTAATGGCTGCTTCGATACCGACTGCACAGGCCTCCTACAAGGAAAAAACCAAACAGCTTTGTTTGTTGTTGTGTCTGCGCCACAAGACTGTAAAGATATTAATTATACTGAGTTTCTCACTAATCACTGGGCATCAGCTTTTAAAGTTACTGTATTTCTACTCTATACTTCAGGAAAAATTATAGCACACTCCACCTGGCCGTCATACAAGTGGCAGAACCCTCTGATGATCTTCTGCTTATACAGCTGATCTGCTTTCAGCTCCATACGCCTCATAGTCTGCATGGTGCGGTAGTACTGCAGACCCTCATCACGAGTCATTACCACCTGAGTGGCCGGGCTATCCTCCAGCTTGTGGATGTCGCATTTCTAGAGGGATGAAAATACCCATAATGATGCAAAAAATGCCACGTGCATTAATCAGTTTAGCAGAATATACAACTGTTTGACACTTACCTTTATCTCAAAGGTAGCCTCAGTTGTGAAGTCCGCATATGTGCGTGCTGACACAATGGCTGCAGCTCCCTGTTGTGGGAGACAAGGATATTTTTATGAAAATGATATATCTGCCAACACTTAAATAAATAAATACCAAATCATAAGAGGACACACACACTCAAGTCTTTGCAAAAATTGTTTTCTTTTGCAACTTTTTAGTCAAAGACTTTTTTCAAGGCGAGGCCAGGTTTTGTTGTTGGTATGTTTTTTTTTCTCTATTTAGTATCAAAATCAAATTATTCAATATTCTGCAAAGCCTTTTCTCCAATTAACAAAATACACCAGAATTTGACATAAATTAAAAACACAAGAAACGGTACTGACGCTTAAACCAGATAATAAGTCTTTTTGACAGTTTTTGATACTCTGTGGACTACTACTACTAAATGGACTACTAGCAAATACATATATGTTGCAGGAGGCTCAAAATATGTGTCGAAATACCATTCTGGATTGAGCTAAGTATTCTATTCTATTCAACTCAAGACATAAAAAACCCTGTGCTTTGTGCAACAAAAACAATGCTAATTTTAATATATATTTTTCAATAGAAATGAAAACAATAATGAGAAAATTATCATTCCTACCATGGGTCATTCATCCCTACATATAATATAATTGAATATTTAACGCAAATCCATATTTTTCAGTGCAGGTCAACAGCCAACTACAGCTAGCAGTCATCATTGTGATGGATCATATTAAAGTTTATTTAAGAGCAACTGTATTCAACCAGTTGATACAGCTTGTTAGGATGTTTTAGGAAAGATTCAAGGACCTTCCAGCTAATTTAGGAAGATATTACATTAATGTTTTAAACAAACTGAAATAAATGTTTTAGGTAAAATATATACATCAAAATTGACTACAAATAGTTTGTCTTAATAAGATGTGGTATTTCATTCTGTTTAGCAGGAAAGTCAACATCAGAATGGACTAAAAGAGAAATGAAAATAAAAATAAGTTATCATTTTTCTCTCATGTGAATCAGCTGCCATGTATCATTTTTAATAAAACACAACCACTGCCTTCATTATAACAACAACAATGGAGTTAAACTTAGTAATATGCATTTAAAAAGTTAAATTACTGGACACTAAACACTGAAGCTATCATGAATACTTTAGATTTGTGTGCAGACTTTAGCTGTGTTAGCCAAACAAGCTACCACTCGGCCTTACAAGGTCAGAACAGCGATGACAGTCTTGTTTTTGTAGTTTTAAACATCGGATCTTAGAGTTAGACCGTAACGCAGTGTTTAGCTAAGACAGTCCACAGTTTAAATGTCTATATACTTACATTTCTCTGAGCGCAGGCCCTCAACACGTTAGAGACAGTGGTCAGCATCTTTTTACTCAGCTAGCTCACCGCGGCTCCGTCCTTCTGACAGCCTCTGTCCTTCCGGCTCCGCTCAATCTTCTTCTACGGCCACAATACCGGCAGAAAAAAACTCTGCTGCCACCACGCCTCCTCTGGTGGGTGTGAGACAACACATGTATGACAGAATAAAGTGGAGGGATAGATAGATAGATAGATAGATAGATAGATAGATAGATAGATAGATAGATAGATAGATAGATAGATAGATAGATAGATAGATAGATGGATGGATGGATGGATGGATGGATGGATGGATGGATGGATGGATGGATGGATGGATGGATGGATGGATGGATGGATGGATGGATGGATAGATAGATAGATAGATAGATAGATAGATAGATAGATAGATAGATAGATAGATAGATAGATAGATAGATAGATAGATAGATAATTAACTTTATCTTATAATCTTGAGGTCTATTTGTCAAATTAAGTTGTAATGCTTTACCTCAGTTTAAATTGGTGCATATTCTTAAAAGCAGTTGACCCACAGTCAACCTGTGGTAAGAAGTGTTTCAACAATCCAGGAGGTTTTTGGGACTGCGGGCGAAGCTGCTAAGTGAAGTCTGCAGTATGCACTTTGGTTGAATGGCACTTAAAGACAATGTTACATTCACTCAGTGCACAGAGGGTTGGAAGAAGGGGGAGGATTTTGGGGCCCATTGCTTTTTTATTTGCTCAAGGGCCCCAAACCGGCTGCAACCATTGCAAAGGCTTTTAGCATTGCCAGATACTCCCAAGGTGGCTCTTATTCAAAGTGGTGAAAAATGTGACCTGAAATGCTATAGATGGGGCCACACAGCTGTGATAGCAGAACACGGGGCGTGTACGTGATATGTACAGATCTGTGTGTATCATCTGGCCTTAGTTGCCAGTGTTCAATGTGTGCTTTTTTTCAAAATTCATGACCTGCCTAGACTTATCTAAAATACAAACAGAAAATGCCAAATAGCAACTATACTTTTAATCCTCTGCTCTTTTTAAACTTTACTTACTGTGGCCTTTTACTGCAATATATGAGTCCTGCAGCTCTATGGAATCTGCACAATCATGGGGAACTTCTTGAAAATGTTATAAAGACATACATCTTTAAAAAAAGAAAGAAAGGGTGTGTGTGCATATATATATATATATATATATATATATATATATATATATATATATATATATATATATATATATATATATATATGCTCACACACCCTATATATATATATATATATATATATATATATATATATTGGAATGAAATTATATATACATATACATACATATATATACATATGTTGGAAAAAACTGTGTCACCACATTGAACTATTTGCAACCTTTACTTCCAACCACTCTTGTCCTCTCCTCTGTGCTCTGTGTAAACAGCCTGCAGTTCTGGCTGATTTCAGTGAA
This sequence comes from Centropristis striata, assembly GCF_030273125.1. Taxonomy (NCBI): domain Eukaryota; kingdom Metazoa; phylum Chordata; class Actinopteri; order Perciformes; family Serranidae; genus Centropristis; species Centropristis striata. The sequence goes on along the minus strand of NC_081531.1, from coordinate 31,941,573 downwards.
TATTTGTCACGTGACCATTCCTCTAGCACAATCAATCATGGCTTCACAGTGTCTCTCACGGTTTATTTTGGCGACATTTCAAATGAGACATGTAGAAAACATTGATCTATGATACTGCCTGTTTTTACGGTTTCTTTCTACAATAAACTGTGGTTCGGGGGGGTTTTGTTCAGGAAAAATATGTTACCCAATAGGCTACCTTTTCCTACTCACTGGTGAAATATAGGAGTTAGGGGGACTAATCAAGATTTTATTTATTATTTCATTTAAATTGCATCTACTAAATTTACGTCTTTGTGTATCATTTCTGTCGGCCTCTGAGCAAAGTATGTGATGAATCAGTTTATATGATTACAACCTTATTTTTTTATTGATAAAATCTAGTTAGGAAAGAGCTACAGTGTTGCATTGATTAATGGGTGCAGACTCGGCCTATAGGCGAGCACGCTCTGATTCTGCGTGTTGTCCTTCTGCCCGTCATGGCTTTAAAGCCAGCTTCATTTGGTTTGGACCCGGCTGAGCTGTGTGCAGAGAGGAAATCTCCCCCCATCTACCGGTAATGTGCTGATAGTCTGGAAACAGGGCGGGCTTACGCTGCGACGCGCAGTGTGGTGCTCGGTAGTAAACTCGATTGTGTGCGCATCACCATCATCCAGCTCCAGCATCTCTCTCCTCCATCCATCAATCCATCCATTAACACAAGACTCTCCTGTCCTGCTCATTGACCTTCAGGTCCTCCAGTTGAATGGTGCATGGTTGTTTTTGTCCGCTGTGGCTGCGCGTATTGCTGCTGACGCTGAGCGAAGCGGATACCTGTGCTGCATTGGCATCACTGCAGAGTGTTTTGGGGTGACAGCGCGTCCATTCATCGGGGTGTATTGTGCCTGTGACAGCTAACCATGGCGAAAACAGTCACATCATCCGGTGCAATAACAGGTAAGCTTCATGCAACGTTAACGGAGGCTCGGTATCGTCACGCTATCGGGCTTTGTTGTTGTATTTGCGCCGCGATTTAAAGCAGACTCATGAATGACGCAATTGACATTTCCACTGCTTTATGTGCGTGTTGCTGTGCTGTGCAGTCGTCATCCGGCTTCAATGTTTTGTTAATTCGCTGAGGTTGTTTTCAGTGCTGAACATTTTTATTCCCTTTATAATAAACCCAAAATCTTAGACCTAAAGCTTTTTTTTTTTTTATTTCCAGTTTTTTAAATCAAAGTGACAACTCGGGTGTCTTTTGTGTGCTTCTTTCTTCAAGCTCATTGTTTTTCATTTTCTCACTGGAGATATCACATTACAGATTTAATAAGTGTCTCTTTAAAGCAGAATCAGGCTGCGAGTGTAGCCTTTTTTTTTGTAGTGACGTGACTTAATCAGATAAAAGGGTTCAAATGGGTAGAGAGAGAGGACGCAGGGCAGACCCATGGATTACTTCCTACTGTGTCTGTTTTAGGAAGCATCAAACCATTGTGTGATGACTTTGTGTTGGTTAAAGATTGGGTCATTGTCTCATGTTGCATTTACCCTCCACGCCCTGAAAGAATGAGAAAACCTCCCTGAAGGTCCATAATCAAATTTGACAATTGTACAAGTCTGTACTATTCCAGACACGAGAAAAGACTTTAAGTTGTCACAGTAGTTCACTACTTTATTAAGAAAGTACTAGAAAAAGACTCAATGCGGCTGCTGGAAGCACTTTATGTTGGAACTTTTAGACCTATTTTTATTTATTTTTAAAAAATGTCTTTGGTAGGATTTTGTACACATATTTTTTTCCCCTGCAGCTTCTATTTTTTACAATAACATGTTAACCCTCTGAACCCCAAGCTGTTTCTGGGGAGGTTTTTTTTCTCTTTTTAACTTCAAGTGGAATTCCTCTGATAAACTATTTTTAAAATTGTATTATACATTTAAATTTATGTATTCAACACTTGTTCATGTGTCTACAAGTGTGATGGATTTTGGGAAGAAAAAAATGCATCTCCACATGCTATCCATATTGAACTATTTGCATCCTTACTTGCAACCTCTCCTGTCCTCTCCTCTGTGCTCTGTGTAAACAGCCTGCAGGTTCTCTCTGATTTTCAGTGAAGATTTGTCACATGGTTTAGAGGGTAATATGTCCAAGAATAATGTCTGGACAGCTCTGCAAGATACAAAAATAACATGGAGTATTCACCTCAAAATCATGAAAGCTACAGTAAATACTACTGAGTTAATTATAGGTCAAAACATGTTCACATTGAAAAAAGGATGAATGTGTACAGTTATATGTTAATTCAGCAGGGAATAAAAGTTTAAGCGAGGAAAGCATAATTCCTATTTGACATCAGCCAAAACATATTTAAGAAGGCCTCAGTGTCGTCAGCTAGGTATACACACACAGCGCCAGTATAACACAATAAACGCCCTGAATGAGAGAGAGTAGTTCACTTGACCACATGAATTACCTCAGCAAATGACTTGCACATACTGAGTCAGTAGTCAGTAAATTTGTGGAATTAAACTTTTTTTTCTTTCTATGACGATTGAGAGTCTTAACAGCTCTTAACATACATATAACATAAGAGATTATTCCAACAATTATTTTGCCTATTTAATTCCCCTATGTCACCTGATATATACTGATATAACATACAATGTATTAATCATACTTGCTTCATATAAGTTTTTTTTAAAGTATCACAAAATAATGATAAATCATATTTATCATATTTTGAATAGTTATATCATTTAAAGTTTCTATAACTTAGGTCCTAAATACATAAATAAATTACTTTAAAAAATATCATCTCATAATGATAAGTGTATGTTGTTGTATATTTTTCAGATAATGAAATTACAGCCAATTAAATATTGGTAAATAATTTAAAGACAAATTGCTTTAATTCTATATCAAGTGTAGCATCTACACTTGATTCCGTAAGTGGTTTTATGCACCTTTAAAGTTGGTTTGTGATCTACCAATAAGGTACATTAAGCGATGTCAAAGCATTTAATTTGAATAGGCAGAATGCTCTATAAAAGCCAAAGTATGTTTGTGATTATTTTTGAATAACTAGAAAAAAGTGATGTCAGATTTGATCAAAACTATTGAGTATTCAATCGTCCATCTGTGCTCACTACCCTTTCTTTACCTCAGATGTGCAAAACTTACAGCTTATGAACTTCTTTTTAAAATACAAAAAATGTAAAATAATTGGTTATTGTATTGGTAATGGCAATGACAAGCAGGTAATTATAGGTATCAGCAGAAAAAAATAAATATTGTGCACCCCACTACTGCCTTGTGTGTTTTTTTCTCCTTTCACACCTTTTACTCACCATACTCTATGTATTCTTTTATTTGTTTTAGGGGAAAAGATGGCCCCACCGTCCATCACTCTACTTCCTGAGAAGAGATCTCCGACAAACGGTCACAGCTCTCCAGCCCGAACCGGGAAAACTAGTGAGTAATCCTCTCCAGCTTCTGTCACATGATGCACTCTTCCTCTGCAAGTGGATGGAAATCACTGACCACACAATTATTTGGATTATTGCACATTCACCAAGAGAACAATTATAGCATGCATGATATAACTCTCCAGGATTTTACATGTGTTTCAGTGTTGCTCTGTTATCAGCAGCAATAATAACTGAGAGAAGCATTCAGCATGTGTACAGTGACTATCACACCAAGGACAGCTTCCTCCCCTCTCTGCATATTGCTGCAGTTTTTGCCCTTGGCATGGGGCTGCTTGGCATTTTGCAACACAACGCATTTAACACAGAGCAGCCCCCACGCTGAGCTGCAGATATGTTCCCCTCTGCTGGTAACAAAGCAGCACTGCAGGTCAGTACTGTGGCGTTGATGTTATTCCTCTTTGGACAAAGTGTGCTCTCTGTCCTTCTGTCATGCTGATCCTAGCTCCATCCAACACAGAGAAGAAGCCACAAATAAACGGACATGCATCACCTTCACACTTAGCAGCAAATGCAGGTAAACAAAGTAAGTTGCTTCTATTAAATAGCTCTTTCTCTCTCCTTTCACTGCTTTTTTTGCTCTCTGACATCTTAATTCATTTTGCAGTTGTGGAGGGTTACATGAAAACAGACGACAGGATGCGATTAGCCAAAGAGAGACGTGAGGAGAGGGAGAGAAGCCTGGGTAGGTGATGTCCTTTTCTTCCTTTTTTCAGTGAAGTTTCCCTCCCTCAACATGACATTTTTCTCTCCACGGTTTAATTGGTCATGGAATGACTTTGCAAGCTAGTAGAAGATGAGTTCACTGAGATTTTTGATATGATGAGCTATGTCACTCACGTGGTAGGATGGTCTTGCCAGGCTAACTGTTACACAGAATTGTCCACAAAAGTAGGTCAGTTAATCATGCAGCTCCTGCCTCATGATGACAAGGATTTCTATCTTCATGATAGTCTGGAGAGTGGATGGACGGATACAGAATAACTATAACTCTTAAAAGTTCACACAAAGGTTAAAGATTTTATATGTTTAGTGATATGAAAAATACTCACAAAAAGGAATTTTAAAGGCAGTTTAAACTGTATTAATCAAATTGTTGACTTTTATTTCTTCTATGCATGGATGGATCCAAATGTCAGGGACCCCCTCTGGCCTTCACTGGCAAAAAGTCACTCTAAGAGGAACATATATTGTCCATGAAAGATGCAGAATGACCAAAAAAAAGCCACAAATCAATTACAAGGAAATGCAAAACAACTTCACATGAATTCAAATGGGTACAAAGAGACACCATACCAACAAACAAATACACAAAATGACTACCTGGGAAACAAAAACATGAAATGATGCATAAAGGCTACAAAGAGATGCAAAACAAACCCACCACAGTCTGTGTAGGAGAGGTGGTGGAGCCTTGTGCATGTCTGTGCCCAGAGGCCTGTTGTCTCACAATCCGCCCTGTCCTCTGTGGTGTAGAGTATATTCTGAATAGTAAAAAGCCACCGGCAACAACATCGGCCCATTAACTCTGATGTTTTATCTATGGAACCTGGAGGATAATTTGTCTTGTCTCTCTCAGCGGCCCGCGAGCAGCTGATCAGGGAGAAGGAGCGCAGAGCTCGGCTGCAGTACGAGCGCACAGTGGAGGAACGCTGGAGGCGGCTGGAGGAGCAGAGGCAGAAAGAGGAGCTCCGCAGAGCTGCAGTGGAGGAGAAGAGGAGGCAACAGCTCGAGGAGGACAGGGTCAGCTAACTTAACCAAAAAAATGTCTTGAAGAATGAGGAAAGGACTATTGCCTATGTGTCTAATTTGTGTGCAATATATGTAAAAGATCCATCCATGTGTCTTTTCTCCTGAGCAGTGTTAAAAATGACAAATAAACAAAGCCTGTAGTGATGTGACAGTGTTCAAATAAAGATGAGCTCTGCTGTGTTGTGTTCAGGAGCGACTGGAGGCCCTTATGAAACGCTCTCTGGAGCGAAGCCTTCAGCTGGAGCAAAGGACCAAACGCTGGAGCAGAGGCTGCCCTGCAGGAGCAGGTAAGAACACAGCTAACAGCTGCAAGAGACGATTCTGAATATAAGAGGCATGGGAGACAAGTGTGAATGATGTGAATCTGAAAAGCAGCAGGATATGGAAGAAAAGTTATCCAGAAGGATTACATTCTTCTGTATTTCTGTGAGACGGTGTGTGTGTGTGTGTGTGTGTGTGTGTGTGTGTGTATGCAGTTTGTGTATGTAGAAGGAGACCCTTCTCTTGGCCTGATCATTGCTGACAACCTGGCTGCTGAAGTACGCATGAACAGAAATGTGTTCCTGGTTTCCCACAGAGACAGGATGGAGTTACATATCTGCACTGGTGTCTATGTAGCACTAAATATATATACAGAGGTGTGACTCAGAGTAATATGACCTGGACTCGAGTCGGACTTGTTATTGTTGACCTGCTATCTCCCCCTTAAAGATCCACTGCCCTCTAATTCTTAATAAAAGGGAGCAGAAAACGAAATTGTAAAACCTAATTGACAAATAATGCCCTTTAAATGGCATTATATTGGATGAAGAGTTAATTATGACTTGATGATACTAGAAACTGAAAGTTTAGGACTAAAAAAAAACTTGAAATGTTACTGTGGTAGACAGTCATGCACGCAGATGATGTCTGTTTAATTTTCATTTTAATGAACCACACAGACATCATCTGCATGCATGACTGTCTACCACAGTAAAATTTCAAGTCAATTTATTAAAAAAGTACAGAGCTTTAAATCAGACCAACAAAATGCATGTTTTGTTTACATTACACCACAGCATCCCTGCTCGTATGTGAACTCCCATCCAGGTCTGTACAGCTGGATGAGGAATTGCTCAGATCAACTGTTCATAACGCTCTGTCTGCTCTGCTCTGCTCCGCCCGCTGCCTATAGGTGACAGTGAGAATGCCCCACTCCCTTTCTCTGCTGCCTCCGCCTTTTCCCATGGCATTGCCTCCCCCCTTCCTGCTGTCAGCGAATCTGGTAAAGTTAAGCCCCCCTTTGCCCTCCCAAATGTATTGGCCTTTCCTGTTCATCCAATAGTTATCATGTCTGTGTTTGTTGGCCCTTTGGCGAGCTGAAACTTCAACTCAAAACAAAGGCAAACATGTTGTTTCTGTGACGCATGCATGTTAAGCGGCTCTGTTGTTTGTGCAAATGAGATCTTATTTCTTTTCTAATCTTTTCTGCAAAGTAATCTGAGTGGTCTGCAGGCTTTGGTGTGGTTGCTGTGTTTGTGCTCTGCTGCAGTGGCTAATATTTCTAAGTCAGTGTGGAAGTGCAACACTGTGGAGAAAGGCTTGAGGGATGCAAATCAACAGTGCAGGAGAATTTACTGTAATATCTACAAAAAGGTCTTATTATGATCTAACCTAATTTCTCATGCAGAATCAAGCTGAAACATATCCACCTTCCCTGATATTCTCAAGGGACTTTCATTCTTTCCTCTCTTGTAGAGGCAGACACTGCAGTATAACTGCAAGTGGACCACCATGCAGATAAAAGAGGACAATAATAATACACCAGCATCAGCAGAATCTTGTTGGCGGAAACATTTTTTTCTCCTTAACCCTCTGAACTCCAAGACGTTTCAGGGCATTTTTTGCTCTTCTTACATTTCACTCACTGTGGCCTTGTAAATATATTTTTTGCATAATAACACAGTTATCACGACATAAATCATAAAAAAAAAAAATTCAAGTCGAATTTCTCAGTTTTTTTAAAAATACACTTTTCCAAGTGCCCACAAGTGTCATGAATATAGACAAAAGTTAATTCTATATCTCCACATGCTAAACACATTACTATTTGCATTTTTACAACCTCCACTTGTAACCTCTCCTGTCCTCTCCTCTCTGCTCTGTGTAAACAGATTTTCAGTGAATATTTGTCACGTGACCGTTCATCTCAGCAGAATCAATCATGGCTTTACAGTGTTGCTTTTTAACAGTTTTTTCCCCCAAATGGTTTATTTTTGGCAAGGTTTTAGAAAAATGTAGAATAAAGTGATTTTGACAGAATTATCACAACTTTAAGCTTCGTTTTGGTTACTTTTTCTAACAGAAACATTTCTAACCTTTGATCGGTTCAAGGACTGTAAGAAAGGTGAAATTCTGACCACAATGCCTTTTTTCCCATGACAAACAGTGTATCTTTGGCAATCTTTTTTAAAAAACACTTTTTAAAAAAAAAAACTCTGGGGTTCAGAGGGTTAAATTCCTATGCTATTGCTATGTGACATGTTTTAAGTAAACACATATGTTCATTATGCATAACTCTCTCTTTCAATTTTCCCTAGAGGTCCGGATTAGTTTCTCCAGATTAGTAACCTCTCAGTAATTACAAACAGGCTAAAGGACACGGAATCAGAATGACTTGATAATCTCAACGATCTTAAACACTAGAGGTATTATTTTAATAGTTTTTTAGGTGCGTTACAAGTATTTTTGCTTTGATAACCTTTCAAAATGAAAGAAGCTAAGTGGTGCTGGATCCCTAGAGCAGAGGGTTTTTGGAGATTATAATCGCACATGACCTAGAATAGAAATAAAATAGACACAGATACAGTCATCCCCCTGAGGGGGCTGCACTCTTCAGAGATTACTCTTTACAGATGGTGACAGATGGATGAGAAGTTACAAGAGATGGCAAGAAGACTGTTTCTGGTGTTGTGCGATGTGATCCATGTGTGGGGCCGTTGCTTTTGTGATTGGTCCGTGTATGTTTTCGTTTGCTGTCATTGTCTTTGGGTGTGGCGAGGAGAGAAATGCTGGGAACTGGATTTGGGATTATTGTTCACAGTCACCGTGCTGGCATGTGTGTGCTTGTATCACACTGCATAGCAGCATACAGACTCAGGATTAATTCCTAAAGATGATAAAGGCATTGACACACCCAATCTGTCTGACTGTTGCTGAATCAGACATACTGACAGTTCAAAGACAAAGTCAATACCCTGCCCTCAGTTTGGTCTAATCAAATTCTGGGAGATCAATTACTTTTTTGGCAGATTTGTCCGATGGGACAGAGGTGCTGTGAACTGATCTGGACAAAGCTCAACATGCGACAAAGTAACATTTTCTAGATTAAAGTTGAATGTTTGCAGGTTTTCTCCCCAAACCAAAAGCTCATTACCACAACTTCAACAAAAGAAACATGGCTGCATGTTTCCCTAAAATGCAGCTGACCTGCTAAATGATTTTCGCTAAAGAAAAGAGTCTGTAAGCTCCAGCTGGGTGCAGCACACACTAGCCAGTCCAGCCCCTCCCCTGGCTACTGTATCACTATCCCTCTGTCACTTGTGATTTGCCATCATCTGATTTGATGAGAATGGTGTTTGTCATCATGTAGCGCCCTGCAGCCCTCACAGGTCACCTTTCCGTGGTTCGCTGAACCCTGCAGATCACAACAGAGCTGGACTTCAAGGAGGATCTCAGTCCACCCCAAACACCCCCAAGGTCAGAACTCGCACATGTGCCGTACCTTGACGTACTTGACTAACAGGAATACTTCACCTGCAAAATTGTTTTACCTTGAATTCTTGAAGAAACTTTCTCTCCAACATGATCTCACAGAAATCCGTGAAATAGCCACGGATTTTGCTTAACTCAAAATCCGTGGAATAGCCACGGAATCGCTCAAATTTCCGTGAAACTGACACGGATTTCGCTACAATGCAAGTTAATGACAGTCATATTTTTCTGGCATGATCTTCACCACAAAGTGATCATGTACATTCACTGAGTGAATATTTAGAAAATAAAACATATATTTCTCGCTAGAAATGTGATCAAAATCCATTTTTATGCAGAAACAAAGTCAAAATATTAATTTTTTCACTAAAAATGAGAGAACTGTCCGCCATGTTTTTTGTTCTGACCGCCGGAACTTTGAAAGTCACGTGACTTGGAACAAACCAATAGGAAAAAATATCCATGGAATAGCCACGGGATATGACTGTCATTAACTTGCATTGTAGCGAAATCCGTGTCAGTTTCACGGAAATTTGAGCGATTCCGTGGCTATTCCACAGATTTTGAGTTAAGCGAAATCCGTGGCTATTTCACGGATTTCTGTGAGACCAGGTTCTTCTCTCACATGACATTGTGCAACTTTTGTGCTCAGCAAGACGCAGAGGAAATGTTTTCAAAAGTAGGTTTTTTTAGTGAACAGAAGACAGCATAAATGAGATTTGGATTGTACTGCACGAGTTGTGTGACAGTTTGAAAATAAATGTTTTGATCTGCTGATGTTGAATGCAACCCCAATTTACAACAATTCATTGAGAAATAACTCAGTTTTTGGATTCTTTGTTTTCTTCAAGAATTCAAGGTAATATCACAGGGGTAGTAATTGATAAACAAATGATCGTATTACATGTGAAGTATTCCTTTAATGGATAAAAGCTCCAAGATCTTGTGTCTTTAATCTGTCCAACGCTGCTTACAGAAAGAGCGGCTGCGCAGGGAGAGAAGAACTGGTTCTCCGTGTTGTGGATCCCCTGTGAGAAGATCCGAATCCCCTGCTAGTGTCACGAGACACTTGGCTTCCCCGACTACCTCCAAGTAAGATTATTTGTTTGGTGAAAGGTGGACAAAAGTGGCTGATACCTATATTTTTGCATTTTACTCACTGTGTCACATATCACTGAATATATAAATCCTGCACCTCTATGGAATCAGCATAATCATGGCTAGAAGTGTGAACAACTCAAAAATGTCTTTAGTGCAGAACAACACAGTAATAATGACATAAATCATAAAAAATGCAATAATATGCTGGTAAAGTTATGTTTTTTTAAATAGGAATAAAATGGAATTTATATATACAACACCTTTCCAAGTGCCCACAAATGTCATAGATATAGGAAAACTAAATTGGCTCTCCACAACCTTCCAACCTCTCCTGTCCTCTCCTCTCTGCTCTGTGTAAACAGCCTGCAATTCAGTCAGATTTTCAGTGAAGATTCTACCTTTAAAAAACTCCTGAAGACCCAGCTCTTCACTGAGCATCTTCTCTCCTGGCACCACACGACAATTCTACTCCTTAAAGAATTGTCACTAGCACTTATTGCTGCACTAATGGCTCTTATTGCACTATACCTTGATTGTTCCCCTTTTTTCCTGTAAGTCGCTTTGGATAAAAGCGTCTGCTAAATGACTAAATGTCTAAATGTTAATGTAAGATTTGTCATGGGGACTGTTTGGCACTTAATGCTTTTAATAGGATCTGGTTATTCCAAACTGTTTATTTTTGGTGAGGTTTTAGAAAACATTAGAATAAAGTGATTTTGACAGACATATC